>NC_080696.1:46060656-46366040 GCF_030445035.2 Dasypus novemcinctus
CTCTCTTTTGGGTGGTTTCCAGCCTTTCCCTGTCTTAAACCCTAGAACATTTTTTTCCAGGCCATTTCTGCCTGTTCTCTAGCTATTTTTCTGGGAGAGAAGTGAGTCCTGTCTCTCTCTAATCTGCCATATTCCCAGAATTTTCTAATGGTTTTTGTAAAGTGTTTGCACCAATTTACACTCCTAGAAGCCTAGTTTTCCCATGATGTATTTTCAACATGCATTGTTGAATTCTATTCTCACTCATAAATGAGATTAGGCTGTAATTCTCCTGGATATCAAGGTTATCCTAGCTTATGAATGAATGAGGGAATATTCTTATATTTTCCATTCTCAGGGGGACCATGAAAGAATATTTTCATTGAATGTTTGGGAAAATTTGGGTTTGGCATTTTCTTTGAGAGAAGATTTTCAACTATTGATTCAACACTTTTGTGTTCTGGCTTTCTATTTTTTCTTGAGTCAGTTTGGAACTTATAGTTTGCAAATAAATTATATGCTTCGTCTTAGTTTCACTTATTGGCAAGAAGTTAGTAATGGTTCAATCATCTTAAATATTTTCACAGGAATTATTTCACATATAAAATGAGCATTTCTAATATATATCTGAAATAGAGAACAACAAAATGAACTCCTGTGTATGCATTAATTCTGTTAAGAAGTTGAACAGTACCAGTATTTTTGAAACCACCTTTGATCCCTCCCCTATTTTATCCTCATCCCAGTATCTCTTGCCTTTGGGTGGTAACTACTATCCTGAATTTTGTGTTAACTAATATTTCATTTCCTTTATATACATGTATCTGTACCATTCATATATTCACATATATCTAAACTAGATATTGCTTGGTTTTGCATTTTTTAAAAAAATATATATAAAGGTAATAATTATCTCCATACTCTTTGACTTATATTTTTCCTCAAGCATCATGTTTGTGATGGTCATCCATGTTATGTGGATATGCTGTGGATATGAGACTGTCTAAATGAATGTCTACTACAATTTACCAATTCTACTGACATAGATATTTATATTGATGCTGGATATTTTAGCTACAAAGCTGCTCTGAATGTTCATGTATGTATCCTCCCAGACCAGGGCTTCTTCAACTTTTTTGTTCCATGGACCCTTTGCCAGTCAGGTGAAAACCACAGACCCCTTCCTAAATCCATACTATACTGTGCAATAATTAATAAATGTATCACACCTGTACCAACACATCCCCACAAGAATGTTTTAATTTTAATTTTAATTATCTTTTTTTAAAAGATACATAGATCACACAAAATGTTACATTAAAAAATATAAGGTTCCCATATACCCCACTCCTCCCATATCAACAACTTCTTTCATTAGTGTGATACATTCATGGCATTTGCTGAATACATTTTGGAGCACTGCTATACAGCATGGATTATAGTCTGCATTGTAGTTTACACTCTTTCCCAGTTCATTCAGTGGGTTATGGCAGGATATATAATGGCCTGCATCTGTCCCTGCAATATCATTCAGGACAACTCCAAGTCCTGAAAATGCCCCCAGATCATACCTCTTTTTATCTTTCTGTCTTCAACAAATCTTATGGCCACTGTCTCCACATCAATGTTATAATTTCTTCTATTGCTAGAGTCACAATAATTCTATAGAATACCAGTAAGTCTACTCTAATCCATATTTTATTCCTCCATTCTGAGGACCCTGAGATGGCAATGCCTACCCCAACTCTAAATTGAGAGGGGGGGACTTAGATACCACACGACTGATGGATGGGATTTTTCTGCTTGCTTTTGTAGACTCTCTCGGTTCCTTGTTGTGGTGGTTGACCATCCTCAACTCCCTGTTAGCTTACCCAGGTAAGTCCAATGAACTGGATTCTGGGGAGGCCTGATGTTTTCAAACAGAGGGGAGGGTGTCTCCTGAGAGCATGGGTGGCTCTCAATGGGGGAGGACAGACTAATGTGTCAAGCCCTCAGCATTGTTGCAAGTATCTATGAATCTTGTCCTTCAAGCAGTGAAGCTTGGGTGTCACTGTGGGCCTCGCGGGGAAGGGGAGAGAGGAATGGATGAAAGAGGGGATAACTGAGGGACAATGGAAGTGTTTTGCAAGATCGTTCAATCATGGATACAGGCCATATGAAATTTCACCGAAAATTTTAAGTATGTAGTCTAAAATGTAAACCATAATGTAAACCATAATGTAACCATGGTTAGTAGCTATGTTTCAATATTGATACATCAGTTGTAGCAAATATAACATCCACGTGTAAAAAAATCAGTGTTGGGGAAGGGGAAAAATGGGGTGGATGTTTGGTATATGGGAATCCATGTGCCTGCTGGGCCCTGAGCCTCAGCAGAGTTGTAACAGAATAATGTTTTTTTTCAATTTCAATTCAGGCTCATGGACCCCTGGTTAAGAACCCCTGTCCTAGAGGATATGCAGAAGAAAGGCCTTGCTGGGCTTATGTTATGTGCATCTTCAATTTAATAGACAAGGCTGAACTCTTTTTCAGTGTGGTGGTAGCAAATTAGGTTCTCATAAGGAGTGTTTTTAAAAAGTTTCTCTTGTTTTATATAGTTGCCAATATTTGGTATTTCAGGCTAATTCATTATTGTCAATCTGATAGGTCTATTTATTTTCAATATCAGCTGTATTTTTAGATATCTGCCCTTTACTCCTAATGTTATTTGTGCCATTATTTTGTTGTGAGAGAAACAAGACAGTAGGTTGATGAGTTTTGGCTTTGTTGGCCCATTCTGTTGTAGATTGTTTCTTATTTCACTAATTTTATCTCTGATATATATTTATACCCTTCCTTCTATATACTTGGCTTTAGTCGGTTGTCTGTGTGTTTATTTTAATCTTCTTACGATGGATATTTAAATAATTAAATTTTTGGATATACCTTATTACTGTCAACACTTTAAAGCTATAAACCCTGAAGGCACAGGCTTAGCCTAATCCCATGGGTTTTTATTTGCAGGGTTTTCATCATCATTTATTTCTAAGTGATTTACATATTTCCTTTATGATCTCTTCATTGATCTATGGATTTTCATAGAAGACTACTTAAATTTTCAAATGTATAGGCTTTTATAAGGTTATCTTTTTAGTTTCTATTGCTAACTTATTTTCATTGTGTTCAAAGATACGGTCTTTGTGATACTGACTCAGAGGTTTCAAGACTTGCTTTATGGACAGATTATAAATATTTATAATTGTTTTATGCATTCTTGAGAAGATATATTCTATAATCTTCGGGTGCATGGTTCCATATTTTTCTACTGGATCAGTTTGATTAACTGTCAGGAAAATAGTAAACTTTTTTTTTTTTTTTTTTTTTTTTTTTTGCTGCTTGGGCTGTCAGTTACAGAAAGATGCATCTCTGGTATCACTCCAGATATTCTTCTTTTCATGTACTGTGCTCACATTAACCTCCTTATTCATAGGCCACTAACCCTCCAATCGCAGGGCCAGTACATTTGCCGATTCAAATACCTGGAATGTTTTCCTCCAAACTATTGACCTGATTAATTCTCTCACTTCATTCTAGATACCTTATTAGGCAGTCAACCTTCATCCCAATTTAAACAACTTCCTTGCTCTATCACTTTCTGTTAACTTATCCTGATTTTTCCTTAGCACTTATCAATAGTTGACATTAAATGTCTTGTTATTATCCTTTCCATACAGGAGAATATGAACGTCATGAGAGCAAGAATTTTTATATATATTCTCCTCAGCATCTAGATTGATGCGTGGAAAAAAAAACCCATTGTTTCAATGAATAAATGAATAGAAAAAAATCTCCCACTGGAAAAAAATTCTCATAATTCTGTAAATTAGGCTTTATATATTTTGAGACCATGTTATTATGTTCATACAAGTTTAGAGTTATTAGAATTCCCAGTTGAACCAACACTTTTATCATTGGCTAGCAAATTGAACCCTCTTTAAAATAATATAACAATGATTATTTTTTATTTGGTATTAGTATATTTTCTCTAGTCTTTTTCTATTAGTGTTCCCCTGATATATTTTCCTTATCTTTGACTTTCAGCTTCTGTGTATCCTTATATTGTAGGTGTGTTTCTTTTTTAGTATGTAATCAAATGTAACAACTTCCATTTTTAAACTACAGAGAGTTTAGTCCATTCACAATTGTTAAGAATGATAATTACAACAATTACTGTTCCATCTTATGTTGCTCTGCATTTTCTATGACTGCTTCCTTTCTTATTTTGCATTTATTGATGTTTTTTATTCCCTCATGAGTCTTTATTCCTCAAAATGTTCTGCAAGTTAGTTGGGATAAATTATGCATACTTGTCCCTGGAACTTATTTATTCATATAGCATTCATTTATCTTACATTTTGGAAACTGAGCAAGGGAGTATCACAATATACTATTTCATGGAATTCATGTAATAAGCTCTCTGTTACCCCACCAAGGAGGTCATTTCCAAGTTTCTACTGAAGGCAAATCTTCCCTTTCTCCTGCTCCTACTCCTCCTCACCCTCACCCAGGCAACTCAATCAGAAGCCTACTGTACTGCAGAGTAAGGTGTTATTAAGTTTTAGAATCCTTCTTGTAAGAGTCCATGACTTTATTATTTTAAAGGGCTACTTGAACTAAAATTGGACTTTTTAGTTATTTTCTGAAATGACAGAATTATAGGCTCCTTAGAGAGCAAGTTTAATATGAACAATAGGAACTACTATTTTAAATGTGTAAATTAGCACCTTTCTGCACATCAGTAAGCAATGGCTACCCTTAGCTTTGGTCTTCAAGGGACACAGATTGCTTACAATCCTCAGTGACACTGGAAAGAGGGACGGAATGCGAGTTATGTACGCTCTTTGGTGTTTTCCACTGAAACTTGATTAAAGGATACTTTACTTTGTTCACTGACCTTTTTAAAGCATTCAGTTCAGTGAAAGTTGAACCAGAACAAGCAGTTAAAAAGCTTTCCTCTGTCCCTTCCCCCATGAGTTCTATGACTGGTGGCAACAAAATCACTTTTAGGCAGAAAGAGGCAAAGCTGTTGACTCAGTAGTGGGTTATATACATCCTAACCCATTCTCAGTGATCCACTGGAGAATGCAGGAAGAACATAGAAAGACAGTCTATTGTTTATTCATCCTCTGAATGTTTCTGCTTTGGTGTACAATTTATGTACATAAAACATATATAAAACATTAATATATGTGTATATACACATTTATCAGTAAGTACATGGAATGTGTGCTTAGAAATGTTTTGCAATTAAAAAAAACAACAACAAAAAACACAACAAAAACCTGGTCCCACCAGTTTGTGGAACAGATCTGGAAGCTTGCTTGCTCATCCTACCATTCTGAGGTATAACACTGTGGACTCTCCCAGGCATACTAACCCAGGTCATACCTTCAGCTTTCTTTATTGATCCAATTCCTGATAGTGACACAGATGACTTGCAATTGCAATTCCTCTCAGGTTCTTTCCTATTCTCTTTGCCCAAGGCCCAGATTATTGTTACTCAGTTCCAGAAACGCTTCTTCTATCTATTTCTCCCTTCAAGGTAGTGAGCAATGTTCCATAGTACCTTGTGCAATCCCTGAATCTCTCTTCCCTGAACTGCGTAAAAATGAGACTCTCTTTTAATATCAGGATTCTCTGGAAGGCCTGGGACTTTGGATAGGAAATTGTGTTATTTCCATTTATATGGGAAAAAAACTGATATTAGCTGATTCTAGCACAAGGTTATGGAATGACCTTTTAATCTGACCTTGATATTCTGAGCTCTATGGTTTCCCCTGGTGGGATCCTCATGAGTCCATGGAAAGCCTCTGCGTAGAGCTTTGCTCCTTCCTTGTCCCTCACATGATAAGGCTATTAATGGACAATTGTCCTACAGGATTCGGGGTCTGAAAGTGCCTAACTGACACAGTCTGCGGCAGGAGAAAGAGCATATTATCTGGAAACAAATGTATAGAAATCCCAGCTCCCAGGGCCTTACGAAGTGGATGACCTTGACCAGGTACATCAGACAGGTCAGGTTAAGCTGCAATAAAAATGGGCTCAAATCTTCCTTGAAAGAGCAAATACTGATGTCTTACTCAAGCTAGATGACCATGGACAGGCTCAAGGGAGGCTGTGCTTGTCCTAGTTGTGTGTGGCCCCGAGCTGATGAAGCAGGTGCACATGGTGATCCTCTAACTAGCTCTTTAAGTTTCCACCTAGATGGCACATCACTTCCACTTACCTGGACACATGGAACCCAGGGTGACAGAGAAGGGTAAGACTAGCATAGACCCAAAAGAGAACCAAAATATATTCTAGAAGCATCACTAATGATTACCACGCCTAATTATTTAATCTCTGAGTCCTGGTATTTTCTGTAAAAATGGGGTAGTGGTAAGAAATGTCTTACTACATGAAGTGCTCAGGCATGGTAGAGCCTTCACAAGTATTAGTTCTCTCGCTGTCTGTGTTTTGTTGTTCCTTTCTCTCCAGACCTGAGAAGAGAGGAAATTGGTGGGAGAATGCCAGGGGCCTGAGTTTCCAATGCCACTAAGAAGAAAATGAAAATGTGTAGGGACAACAGCCAGAGGGCAGGAGGCCAGGGCAGCCAGCCAGGACCCAGGGAGCAGATTTAAAAAAACTTCTGGGTAATGAAATTCTATTACAAATTAACTAACCCCCCAGAAACCCTAGGCAAAGGGAAAGTTCACAAAAGTGGCCTGACCTCTCCTAGGCAAAGCTGGTGGGCATTATCTGGACACAGCTTAGCACTTTCATTAACATATTTAATCAGGTTTTTATCTTTAATCATCAGATGGCTTAATAGTATGCATTGTATTCCCAGGCCTGAAATAACAATGGTTATGTGGTTCAATGATAGATGTTTTTAATAAAACAGCAATTACCCTGTATATGTGTGTTTGTGTGTGTGTTTTATTATGTTTCCTCTCTAATTTTGGCTTTTAGGTATGTGAAAAAAATAAGACCAAGGTACAACACTCAATTTTGTTTTTTGTTTGGTTTTTCTGTCAGGATTACCCTGTCCCTTAATCTCGAGCAGAAGGAAGGGTGGAGGCTAGGGTGTGGATTCCAAAGCAAGCTTCATGCAGGAATAGGGGGGTTGAGGAACAGCCCCGGCTTCAGGGCCAAACCAACTTGGGGTTGAACCCCAGCCTTGTGAGTCAGGGTTATTTACTTAATCCCCCTGAGCTGAGTCTCCAATCTGTGAAATGGCATAATGGCGTTCCTCATAAAGTCGCTGTGAAGAAACACAAAGATGCTGAAAAAGTAATTTTACTTAACAAACCCTTAAATAACTTTTAATGACCTTTGCTATGCACCAGGAACTATTCAAAGTGATTTACAAACATAGGATAACTAAAAATGTAAAGAACTGTGTATCCTAAAGTATGCACCATAATGTAAGCACAGATGTCACCTTGTTAGAAAGCTAATGTCTCAGACTCTGTACATCACTTTAAGTAAATATGATATGAATAGGGCGTAAGAGTATCACTGTGGAAGGGAAAAGGTTTTCTGGTGGATGTGTGGGAGTGCTGTATATTATATATATACATTGCTGTGGTCTAGGACTCCTGTGAAGAAAAGCTGAATAATTAGGGGGGGGGGGGGGAAAAAAAAAAAGAAAAAAACAGGATGTGGAATTTTTTCAAGTCAACATTCTTTATCTAAGTTCTTTATCTAACTTTATCCAAGTTCTTTATCTATCCTTTAAACTCATCGCTATATGCCATTCCCTAGTAAGGGACCATGACATTATATTGGGCTTCAAATTTCGGGGAGTTCTGGATCACAGAGTGTTTCAACAATGGCAATGGAGGGATACTGGTATGGGATACCAATGACAGGTGATATATGACTGACAGGGAGCTGTACAGAACATATGTCCAGGGTGCATGGTAATGTTTGGATATACTCATAGTGGCAACAATTAAAAACCACAGTAGAGGGGGTACTGGGTTCCTGGCCAGTGGTGCTCTGTCGTGGTCCCTAGGGGAGCAGCGACAGTCTCCCAGGTACAGTGGTGGGGACCGGGAGGGAGTGAGGGTTCAACAGTGAGCCCCAGATGCTAATGACTATGCTTGTGAGCTGATAAACCCAAAATAAGAACAAGGCCTAGAGCAACTTTGTGCCTGGGAATTTCCTTCTGTTAGCCTTCATGTTACTCAAATGTGGCCAGTCTCGAAGCCAAACTCAGCATGTAAATGCAATGCCTTCCCCCCAGCGCGGGACATGACACCCGGGGATGAGCCTCCCTGGCAACGAGGGACCACTATCAACTACCAACTGATGATGCAACTGGAAAATGACCTTATACGGAAGGTTCAATGCGGATCAGCAGAATATCCATGTCTACATAAAATACCATGACTTTAAAATGCTGTTTGACCTAAAGTAAGGGGGAAATGGAAAGGAGAAATGAGTTTATATGGCTACGAGTTTCTAAAAAAGAGTCTGGAGGCTGGCAGAAGGTTTGCCCTCATGCACAACTGAGCAGAGTCAGAGAGACAGATAAAGCAGATACAACCCCCAGATATTGGTTCCTTTGAGGGCTAAAGAGACCCATGGGAGTTATGGTCATGGCCGATGGGGTTAACTACCAGGGCAGATGGCCCCTCTTTGGAAATGGTGTTTATGTGTGATGAATCTGGACTCAGATGGGATCTCCCTTCATAAGACTTTCATGCTAATGTGCTGGAGGTGCAGTTAATGTTGAGGTTTAAGATATATTTAGGGGATTTGAATCTCTGGACTGACAATGTGATAGCCAGATCCTGAGCCTCAACAGACTCCAGCACCTACAATCTGATTTATTGGACTTACCACACTCAGCTAAGATGGAGTTGAAGAAGGACAACCACCACACCATGGAGCCTAGAGTGATTACAACTGAAAATGGGAGGATTGCATCCAGCATCCAGGTGGAATCTGACCCTCCTCTTGACATAGAGGTGCAATGGACACAACCAATCCAATGTCCACATAGAAGAGGTGGCATTGGATTGGGAAAAGTGGACATAATGGACAAAGGGTATGGGGAAAGGCAGGAAGAGATGAGAGGTGGAGGCGTCTTCGGGACATGGAGCTGCCCTGGATGGTGCTTCAGAGGTAATCACCGGACATTGTAAATCCTCACAGGGCCCACTTGATGGAATAGAGGAGAGTATGGGCCATGATGTGAACCAATGTATATGAGGTGCAGAGGTGCCCAAAGATGTACTTACCAAATCCAATGGATGTGTCATGATGATGGGAACGAGTGTTGTTGGGGGGGGGAGAGGGGGGGTGGGGGGGTGGGGTTGAATGGGACCTCACATATATATTTTTAATGTAATATTATTACAAAGTCAATAAAAAATAAAAAAATTTAAAAAAAAAAAGTGATTTACAGACATTAATTCATATAACCCTCAATGCAACCTTACTTAACAGAGGTATGTAAAATATTCCTATTTTATAGATGTGTAAGCTAAGGCCCAGAGAGGTTACACAACTTGCCCATGGATATAGAGCAAGTAAGTGGCAGTGTCAGGATTAGAACCCAGACTCTAGTCTGCTTCCAGGTCCCTGCTCTGAACCACACTCTGAAGAGGTGAGGCTTCTGGTCTGGAAACTCTAGCCACTATATGTTGAATGTCTGTCAAGGGACATGAGGATGTGTTGTCCAAACCACTTGTGCCTTCTCTTCTGTTTCTATTCAAACTGCCTTGTGGTGTAAAGAGTTTCTTATATTTCTCAGGGCCTGATATAGAATTTGCCTTTATTTGTCCTCTATCTCACTCTGCTGAATAGTTCAGGATTTTTAAATAAATCTGGTTCTCAAATTATACTGTTGAAAGTAATTCACTCTGAACCTTAGTTTTTCCCCCTCTAAAATGAGGCTATTGCCTGTACCTACTGTTTTATAAAGCAAAGAGACAGAAAAATGCTGTAATCTCTTATTTACTTAGAAAATATGTATCGAACAGTAACTCAGAGCAGCGTCTCAGGATAATCAGCACTGTCCCCCTTCTTGGGGGAATGGGGCTCTTGGCTGTTTTAATCAGTCCCGGGCATTCTGATCACAGAGTTAAAGAAGGCTCTGGACAGAAAAAGAACATGGATTATGGAGTCAAAGATTGGGAATCTCTGCTTTCAGAAGGATGTGTTGTCCCATGTATAAAACAAGCTTGCCCTAAGAAAACCAGAAAGAGTCTGAGAAAGCAAAAATACACAGCTCAGTGCTGGACAGGGTAGGGATAACGAGGAAAAGGTGTCTGTTTCTACGTTAAGTATATCATGCCCCAGAGACCAGGACCTGCAAGACACATGGAGTGTCAGGTGCAAAAGCACCGTTGTCTTGCCTACGTCTACAGTCACTTTGCTTCCAGTACTCAGCCCCCTTGAAAATACCTGGAAGAACTGGCTCGTGTGGCCACATCCATGCCAACAAGTTTGTGGGAAAGTACATTCTTGGGCATCCCCAGAAACAGTGAGTCGAGGTCTGCATTCTTCTTGAATAATCTTTTTATTTTTTTAATTTTTTAAATTTTAAAAATTTTTTTTAATTTTAATTTTTTGTCTTTTAAAAAAAATGTTACATTCAAAAAATATGAGGTCCTTATATACCCCCCACCCCCCTCACCCCACTCCTCTGCCCATAACAACAACCTCCTAGATCATCATAGGACATTCATTGCACTTGGTGAATACATCTCTGAACACTACTGCACCTCATGGTCAATGGTCCACACTATAGCCCACACTCTCCCACAGTCCACCCAGTGGGCCATGGGAGGACATACAATATCCACTAACTGTCCCTGCAGCACCACCCAGGACAACTCCAAGTCCCAAAAACACCCCCACATCACATCTCTTCCTCCCACTCCGTACCCCCAGCAGCCACCATGGCCACTTTCTCCACACCAATGCCACGTTTTCTTCGATTACTAATCACTTCTTGAATAACCTTGATAGTTTCTTTGAAGTATATCCCTTGGACTTTGCTTGGGTTGAAGTTCATTTGCAGTTTCACCTTTCACATGCACAGACGTACCTTCTATAAAGCAGTAAAAAGGTGCTCCCAACAGAGCTGCACACCGGAGGGGACTTAAAGATCCTGCCAAAGTGCTGAGGCAGCCATCTCCAACTCAGACTCCAAAAAGGGTGTTCTTTTCCCCCCAGCTCAAAAGGATGAAGATTTAAAAAAACACCTTACCCCTTAACTGCATGGGCAAGAAATCAAGGGAAAGGAGTAGATGGCAAGAGGAAAAAAGACATTCAGTATGCAAGTGACAGCTAGGGACTCCGGCTAGCAAGTGGAGAAGTTATTTTTCTTGATTCATTTTGCACAATGAATTAGAGGGAAACCATATTCCTTCACTAGAGTATTGATAAAAACTCAGTTTAAAATGATCATTGAGCAAAAGCATAAACAAAAGTCTTTCCTGTTCTGCAAATAATAATATTAAAGGTCTGAATACAGCACAATCATCTGAGACCACATGAAACGATTGTGGGATGCAGGACTTTAATACTTGAGGGGAAGAGGCATTTAGATGGTGTTGGGACAGAGACGTGTCTTCTTCAGAGTTGACTAAAAGTTTTCACCAAGTCCTTTGCATAGAAAACTCATCACTTGTAATTTTGCTGCCATAACTATGGTCTATGAGTTGAAGAGTGAAATGTATTAGTTCTCAGTTGATAATTCGGCACAATTATTCCTGGAGTAGTAGTTCCTTAACTGTGGACTTGATAAAAACCACAAAAATATCTGGATATCAGGATTGGATACATTCAACTTGACTATTACTGCTGGGATTTCGGTCCCAAATGGGCAATGACTGGCAACAGTCTTTCTAAGAGACCAACCTGTCTTAGCATGTTTCTGTTAGGAAGTGCTACATCCAGGAAATTTGCAGATCTGCCTCTTGTTTATTAAATCTAGACCAATTTCCTACCAAAGGCAGAAAAGCACTCTCAGTCCCATAGTAACCACAGAAGGTACAAAAAGTGAATAGTGAAAGGCTCTATTCCTTCCCTCTCCCTGAGCTGAGCTGGCCAGACCAGTCCTGCTTCCCTGCCTACAGGCAACGATACTGAGCAATTTTAGGTACAACCTTCCAGAGGAATTCTGTACTGTAACATATTTGTGTATATTTAATCAACATAAAATGATATTCATTCTCGGTTGAGAGTTACAGTTTTATGAATTTTAATACACACCTAGATTGTGTAACCACAGATCAGTGCACAGAACTGTTTCACCACCCCCCCCCCCCCGACCACCCCCATGCCCCAAATCCATTGTACTATCTCTCTATAATTACAACCTTCCCCACAATTCTAATCTCTGGCAACTATAGAAATCTTCTCCATCACTAAAACTTTCTTTTTGAGAATGTCATATAAATGGATTCATATACTATTTTACCTTTTGAGACTGTCTTCTTTCACTCAGTTTAATACCTTTGAGATTTATCCAGTTGTTTCATGGATCGAAGTTGGTTCTTATTGCTAAGTAGTATTTCAATGAATGGCTGTACCTGCTGAAGGCCACCAGGGTTTGGTGATTATGCAGAGCTGCTAAAGTCATTTGTACACAGGGTTTTTGTGTGACTAGAGCTTTTTGTTGGGTTGCTGAATCATATGTTTAATTTTCTTAAAGAAACTGACAAGCTGTCTTTATATATTTTTAGGTTTTTCAAACACAAATGGGAAATAATTATATATTGTTCCTTCATTTTGCTTTTATATTCAGTCATGCATCATGAGGATCATATTGGAAACATCAGTATATTTAGAGCTATCTCAAACTTTTTAATTGTTATAATTTTGTGGTAATTGTGTGTGTGTTTTGCAGGTGTTCTCCACTGATTCACTAGTTTTCTAGGTACAAAATTGTTGTGACCATTACTCTCATCCCCCCCCGCCCAAGGAATCATTTATCTTTTTTCTCTTATTTTAGTAATTTCTGGACACTTCATTTTATTCTAGTTGTTAGGTTTATTTGGTTGGAAAATTTCTAATTTCTTAAATTCTCATTCATATATATTAATAAACTAGAAAGAATATGAATTCTGTCTGAGTCTCCTGTCCAGCTAGCTGCAACTCATCAGTTCTGATATGTATTGTTTTCATTATCATTTTCTAGGTATTCTGAGATTTTATTGTTGATTTCTTCTTTGACCTTAGAGTTGAGTAAGAGGATTCTTCTATTATTATTAATAATAGTAATATTTACTTCTAGGTATTGGGACACATATGGTATATATAAGCTTTAAAGAATAATGATAAAAAGAACACCCATCTGCAAGAATTTAAGAAATAAAACATAAGCAGTACCTCAGAAGTGCCCTGTTTCTTTCCCTAATTCATACATTTCCCTCCTGCTACAGGCAAGCAGTATTCTGAATTTTTTATTAATCCTTCAACTGCATATAAGCATACACACACATAGGTATATATTGCAAAATGAACTTTACCTTAATGTCAATGAAATCACAGAGACACATTCTACTATAATTAGGATTTTTGATCAATATATTTGGGATTCATCCATTTTGTTATTTGTAGTTACAGTATGTTCATTTCTCATTGCTATATAACAGCTCATTGTATGAAATTGTCACAATCTATTGATCTTACTGTTGATGGGCTGTTTAGGTTGTTTCAAATTTTAGCCCTTAAAACAAATTTGCTGAACATATTCTTGTTCATGTTAACTGATGGCCATGTCTGAGAGTTTATTTACGTTACCTATTTCAGAATGGAATTGCTAAGAGGTAGGGGGTGTCCACCTTCAGCTTTAAAATGAAATGCCAAATTTTACTAATGTGATTTTACCAATACACCCCCTCCAGCAGTGTATCAGATCACGACCCTGTGTCCTTGATTGGGCTTGGTGACACTAGATATTTTCTTAGACTTTCCTTTTTTTTTTAAACTGTAGGATATGAAATGATCTCTCATAGTAGTATTAACATCAATTTCTACTGAGTACATTTCCAGGTCTTTGTTTTCATTCTTTTCTCTTTTTTGAAATGTCTTTTCTTTATATTTTTCCTTTTTGAAATCTTTTCCTTATTGATTCTCTACAATCTATTAAATCTATTCTAGATATTTATTTGTGGGTTGTGCATGTTGCAAATATTTCGTTCTAGTGTGTGGCTTGTCTTTTAGATTGCTGTGACATGCTTTTGGAGGAACAAAAGTTAAAAGTTTTAATGTAATTTTATCAATATTTTCTTTATAGTGTATACTATGTGTTTTATCTTTAAAGCGCGTTACCCTTCAGCTATAAACTTCTCTTTCTTCTCCTTAAACTACAGAGGTTTTACCAAAGATGAGTCTTTAACTTATCAGAAATTGATTCTGTCCATGATGAGAGACAGGGTCTAAATCATTTTTTCCACATGGGTAATCACTTAGTTCATCTTTATAGATTGGATTGTTTCCCTACCAATTTATCAACAGTCTCATATGTATATGGATCTGTTCTGGGATTTTTATTCTATTCCACTTGTCTATCTCTGTAGCAATATCACATCTTAATATCTGTAAGTTATAAATATGACATTTTACTTGGAGGGCAACACCCCTCAAAGTTTTCTTCTTTTGGATATCATCTTCTATATAAAATAGAGAATATACTTGTCAAGTTGCATTGAGATTTTGATTTTTAATTGCAGTGGATCTATAAAATGCCAATTTTCCCCAAATTAATCTAAATGTATTAAGTCTTTTTATCTAAACTGTTAACTTAGATTATGTTTAATGTCTATAAATTTTATAATTTTCTTCATAAGATCATGTATAAGTGTTATTGTGTAGTCCTTGGAAGCTATATTTTGTTGTGTATTTAGTATAAGAATACTCTTTCTGTTTATAACGGGTATAGAAATGCAACTGACATTTTTGTTAAGCTTTTTTTAAAAGTAAAATGTACAGAAAAGCACAGAAATCAAAGGCATTCAGCTTTATGAATTTTGAAAGTTCACCTACCCATGCAACTAGCACATAGATCAAGAATCAAAATATTGTCATGACATGAGAAACCTCCTCTTTTAATGACTTCTCCAATGAAAGATAACCACTATCCTGACCTCTTTATCAGAGTTCTGTCTCTTTTTGAAACTTGTGGAATCATATAGAATGTACTCTTCAATGTTTAGCTTTTTTCCTCAGGATTTTATAAGATCTATAGTGAGCACGGTTATAGTTTTTCTTTGCTGTATAGCATTATGTTACATAATAGACTACACTTTATTCATTCTAATGTCAATAGATTTTTAGTTTACAGTTTGGGATATGACTATTGTAAATATTCTTCTGCATGCATTTTTGTGCACTTATTCACATATTTCTGTTAAATTTATACGTAGGAATAGAATTCCTAGGTATTCACATGTTAAGTTTTAGTAGATCCTGCTATATGGTTTTGATTTTCCAAAATGGTTGTACCACTTTACACTTCATCTGCAGTATATGAGAACTCTAGTCAGGCTACAACTTGTAATTGCCATTTAATGTTTCTCATGTATAGAAACATTGGTGAATTCTCATTAATTTTAAATTTTTATCTGCATAACAAGCTACTATTCTGAGAATTAACTCATCTTAGTCATCATGTTTACTTTTTAAATATGGCTGGATCTAACAGATTTTTGCTAATAAATTTTTGTTTTCTGAATACATGTTCTTGAGAGAATTAAACTTTAATTTCCTTTCTCATGTTGTCATTATCTAGTTTTTGCATAAAACTTATATTTGATGTGTAAAATGAGTCAACAGAATATTTCCAGTTTTTCTATTCTCTTTAAGATTAGAATTACCTGTTCCTTAAATGTTTGGTAAAACTCGTCTCCTAAACCATTAGGACCTGATGTTTTCTTTGTAAGATTAACCTGTGAATAAAGATTACAGAACTGTTCAGATTTTCTATATATTCATTTCATCTAACTTTTCAGATTCACTAGCTTAAAGATGATGATATTCTCAGTTTACATCACTGATGCATTTCTTCTTTTTCATGAATAATATGGTTTATTTTTTCCCTTCTCTTTGTCTCACTTAATCTTGACAGATTTGTCAATTAGTTTAGCTTTTATTAAAGCCTTGTCAATCATTTCTATTGTGTATATGTAGTCCTTTTAACTTCTGTTTTCACCTTATTTCCTCTTTCTGCATTGTTTTATTCTAAGTTTTGTAGTGGAATGCTTAGCCCATTAATTTTCAACTTTCATTCTTTGCTAACATTTTTTTTTTTGCTTAAATTTTTCTCTAACCTTTAACTGCATTTTACTCATTTTCCCACTTTATGATTTTTTCCTTCACTTCCAAGTAATTTTGGAGTGATTTAAATTTCCATACACATTTTTATAAAGTTAACTTTTGATTATGTTCATTGCTTTGAGATTAGAGAATGCAGTCTGTGTGATAAAGATAGGGGTTGAGAATTGAGTTATGCCTGATACTGTACATAGTCAATTTTTAAAAATGTGTCCATATATGCTTGAAAAGAATATGCAGTCTCCAGTTATTGAGTACTTTTGTAATTGTGTTCAAATCCAGCCATCTTAACTCCATCCTTTTTTCTGATTAAATTATCAATTACTAAAGGTATGTTAACATTGTCCACACTGCTGGTATATTTGTCACGTTCTCTTTGTAGTTCTAAGAACTATTGCTTGCATTTTGAAGCTGTATTAATTTTAATATGGCATACAAAATTTAGAACTGTTTTTACCTTCAAGGTGAATTGGACATTTCTCGAAATATAATGGTTATGTAAACCAGGTTTTTTAAAGTAGTGTTTCCCTACATACTGTTTTCCATGAATGTATCTTCAACTTTTCCATGATCTTACATTTTAGTTGTGATTGCTCTGAAGACCATATAGCTGGATTTTTTTAAAAAAAGATCTAATTGGATTTAGTTTGATCTCTTCCTGAAGAATTTAGGCCCCATTTTCTGGATCTATGTGTGTGTGTGTATTCATACATATACCATTTTGTTTTGTATTTTTTATATCTAGATTTATTTAATGGTTGCAGCTAATGTAGTTTAGGTACTTCTTTTTGAGCTATTTTATTTTTCTGTGAAAGCATACATATTTAAGTTTCCAATATATTGAAAAAAGTTTATCCATAGTATTCTCTTATATTTTTAATTCTGCTATATTTATATTCATAACCATTGTTTGCCTTAACACTGTGTATGTCTTATGTCTTTCTTTCTTTTGGTTTTGTTGATCTTTGTGGTAATTTTCTGTTTCATTATTTTCTGTTCTTATGTTAATTATCTCCATTCTTTCAGCTTCTTTGAATTTATATAATAGCTAATTTTTTCTAACTTTTAAACTAATAAGAATGTTCAGAGTTTTCTAAAATAGATAAGACTATAAAGCCTGCTTTAGTCGTATCCCACATACTTTTTAAAATAAATTTTATTTTAGAGAAATTTTAGGACTATAGAAAGTTTGCATAAAAAGCTCAGAGAGCTCTCATATATTCCCCACTCACCACCCCACCCCACTCCCAGTTTCCTCTGTTTTAGCATCTTGTATTATTGTGGTTTATTTGTTATAATTGATTAACCAATATTAATAGACTACTAGTAATTGAAGTTCACAATTTATATTAGGTTTCACTTTCTGGGTTTTAAAAAATGTATAATATTATGTATTCACTAATACAGTATCAAACAGAATAGTTTCTTCCTTAAAAATGCCCTGTGTTCCACCTATTTTTTTTTTTTTAATTTTTTTATTTTTTATTGACTTTGTAATAATATTACATTAAAAATATATATGTGAGGTCCCATTCAACCCCACCCCCCCACCCCCCCTCTCCCCCCCCCAACAACACTCGTTCCCATCATCATGACACATCCATTGGATTTGGTAAGTACATCTTTGGGCACCTCTGCACCTCATATACATTGGTTCACATCATGGCCCATACTCTCCTCTATTCCATCAAGTAGGCCCTGTGAGGATTTACAATGTCCGGTGATTACCTCTGAAGCACCATCCAGGGCAGCTCCATGTCCCGAAGACGCCTCCACCTCTCATCTCTTCCTGCCTTTCCCCATACCCTTTGTCCATTATGTCCACTTTTCCCAATCCAATGCCACCTCTTCTATGTGGACACTGGATTGGTTGTGTCCATTGCACCTTTATGTCAAGAGGAGGCTCAGATTCCACCTGGATGCTGGATGCAATCCTCCCATTTTCAGTTGTAATCACTCTAGGCTCCATGGTGTGGTGGTTGTCCTTCTTCACCTCCATCTTAGCTGAGTGTGGTAAGTCCAATAAATCAGATTGTAGGTGCTGGAGTCTGTTGAGGCTCAGGATCTGGCTATCACATTGTCAGTCCAGAGATTCAAATCCCCTAAATATATCTTAAACCCCAACATTAACTGCACCTCCAGCACATTAGCATGAAAGTCTTATGAAGGGAGATCCCATCTGAGTCCAGGTTCATCACACATAAACACCATTTCCAAAGTGTGTTCCACCTATTCATCTGCCCTCCCTAAATCACTGGGAACTGTTTTGTTTTTTTTAATATTCCTTAATTTTTCCTTTTCTACAATGCCATATATTTGGAATCATAAACCCTTTTCAGAGTGACTTCTTTCACTTAGCATTATGCAAAAGGTTCTCGCATGGTTTTCCATGCATTTCTTTTTATCACTGAATAATACTTTATTGTATGGATATACCACAGTTTGTTTCCATTCATTTATTAAAGGGAAATCTTGGACAATTCCAGTTTTTGGCAACTGTGAAGAAATCTGCTATAAACATTAGTACACAGAATTTTGAGTAGACATACATTTTTTACTCCTTTAGGGAAAAATCCTGGAGCCCAATCTGTGTCATATGGTAAAAGTCTATGTTCAGTTTTGGAAGAAACTGCCAAACTGTCCTCTACAGTGGTTAAACCATTTTGCAACCCCACTAGCAATCAATGAGAGTTGCTGTTGCTCCACATCCTTGCCAGCAGTTGGTGTTGTCAGGGTTTGCAATGTTAGTCATTCTCATAGGTTTGTAGTGGGATCTTGTTTTAATTTGCAGTTCCCTAAAGATACATGATGCTGAGCATCTTTTCATATGCATACTTGCCATATGTGTATCTTCTTTGATGAGGTATCTGTTCAGCAATTTTGTCCATTCTTTAATTGGGTTATTTATTTTCTTTACATTACGAGTTTTGTATGTTTTTGCTACAAGCCCATTGTCAGATGTGTTTTACAAATATTTTCTCTTTGTGGTTTTTATTTCATTTTCTGGACAGGGTTCTTCACAAAGCATTTTAATGAGACCAATTTAATTTTGTTCTTTCATGGGTTCTGCTTTTGGGGTTGTATCTAAGAAGTCATTGCCAAATTTAAGATTCCATAGGTTTTCTCCTACGATATTTTCTAGGAGTTTTATAGTTTTGGGTTTTACATTTAATCTATGAACTATTTCCACTTAATTTTGTGAAAAAGGTTGGGCTGTGTCTAGATTTTTATTTTTAAAGCAGTGGATGCCCAGTTATTCTAGCACCATTTGTTGAAAATACTATCCTTTCTCCATGGAAATGTCTTTGCTCCTTTGTCAAATATCAATTGTCTTTATTTATGGGGGTCTGTTTCTGGGCTCTCTTTTTGATTCCACTGATCTATTTGTTTATTCACTAATACTATACTGGCTTGATTACCGTGGCTTTATAGTAAATCTTGAAGTAAAATAACGCCGGTAAACTTTTTTCTTCTTTAGTATAGTGTTGGCTATTCTGGATCTTGTGCCTTTCATTGTAAATTTTAGAATGAATTTGTAAATATCCACACTATAACTTGCTGGAAGTTGATTGGGATTGCATTGAAAAAAAATTATATATATATATATATATAAAGGTAGGAAAAAATGACATCTTAACTATACTGACTCTTCCTAATTATGAATATGGAATATATATATATTTAGATATTTTCATCAGTGTTTTATAGATCCTTTATATAGAGAACTTGCATATATTTTGTTGGACTTACACTATTTCACTTTTTGATGCTAATGTAAATGATGTGGTTTTAATTTCAAATTCTAAATTTTTCGTTTCTGGTATAATATAAAGTTATTTGATTTTTTTACATTAACCTTATATCCTGCAATTTTGCTATCATCACTTATTAGCATCGAGGTTTTTACTTGATTCTTTGGGATTTTCTACACAATCATATCATCTGCAAACAAAGTTTTATTTCTTTCTAATCTGTGTTAGGCAGGACTTCCAGTGCAATACTGAATAGGAGTGGTGAAAGAAGACACCACTAATTATGACATTGCTGTATGGTTTTACGTATGTTATCAATTTAAGGAAGTTCCCCTCTATATCTAGTTTGCTGAGAATTTTTTTCATGAGTCGGTGTTAGATTTTGTCAAGTGCTTTTTCAGCATCTATTGATATAATTTTTCTTCTTTAACTGGCCAATGTGGTGGATTACATGTTTTTTCCAGTGTTGAACAAGCTTGCATAGCTGGAATAAATTCCACTTGGTCATGATATATAACTCTTCATATATGGCATTTATTGATTCAATTTGTTATTGAATTTTGTTGAGGATTTTGGCATCTATGTTCATTAGAGATATAGCCCACATACTTTGATGCAGAATTTTTATTGTGTCTCTGTAACTAGCATATTATTTTTATACGTTTTATTTTGACATAATTGTGGATTCACATGCAGTTGTAAGAAATAATACAGAAAGATTCTGTGTATCCTTATTGGGCTCCATCAGTGGTAAATCTTATGGAACTTATAGTATAATATTACAGTTATGACACAGACATAGATACAGTCCAGGTACAGAACAGTTTCAGCACTGCCAGGATCCCTAATGTTGTCTTTTTAAAAAATTTTTTATAAAGGGTATTTATTTGGGCTAGAAGCTTACAGTTACCAGGCCATAAAGCATGTTACTTCCCTCACCAAAGTCTTTTGCCACATGTTGGAGCAAGATGGCTGCCGACATCTGCCAGGGTTCAGGCTTCCTGGGTTCCTCTCTTCCCAAAGTTCATTTCTCTCTGAGCTCAGTCCCTCTGGTTTCTCCACTAAGGTCAGCTGTAGACTATGAGGCTCTCTGTACACTATCAGGCGAACAGCTACGTTTCTCTCCCCGGGGCTTCTGCTGTGTTTAAAGAGCTGTCTTTTCAACTGTATTTTTCTCCTGTGTGTTCACTTCTTGGGCTCCAGCTTAAAACTTCCAACTCTGTCTTTTGCCATGTCTTTCATCTGTGAGTTCCCACCCACCAAGGTGTGGGGTCTCAACACCCTACTGACCTGGCCCAATCAAAGCCCTAATCATAATTTAATCAAGTAAACCTCTGAATCCAATATAATCTAATATGCCCAGAGGAAAAGACCAAGTCACAAACATAATCCAATATCTATTTTTGGAATTCATAAATAATGGCAAACTGCTACACTTCACCTCTGAATTCCAAAAAGACATTATAACATTTGAAAAACCTTAAATCAGCAGCAATACTAAGTACAAAATCATATCATACTCAGTTTAAAGAAATACAGTTTGTCTTAGGGCAAAATTCCATTTGCTATAGACTTCTGAAACTTACAAAAACAATTTATCTGCTTCCAATACACAAATGGACAGACAAGGATAAACATTTTCATTACAATAAGGAGAAATTGGGAGGGAAACATGAGTTATGGGTTCAGAACAGTTCAGTAAACTGGCAGGGCATCTTCCATTCTATTTCAAAGTCTGAGAGTCATTCTTAAGATGATGGTTTCTTCTCCATGGGTCTCATGGGGACCCACCCTGTCCACAGGCTTGCACAATGGCCATTTTCTTGGTTCCACCCTCATTACGCATCTGGGTGGTCTAAGGTGAGCTCTAGACCTCACCCTCCAAGAGTGTTGGGGTGATGCCACACATTACCCAATCTTTGGGTTAAGAGTTTTAGTCCCCCTAGTACAGTAAAGTGAAGACAACATCCTCCCTAATCTTTGGCATAGAGGCTCAACCCTCAGAGCAATGAATTGACCACCTGGCCTTCCCTAATCCATGGAGGATAGGTCCACCCTTCTCAGACCTATGGGGTGCTGACCTTAAGGGCCCTAATCCTTGAGGAATATGCTCCACTCTCTCTAAGGGTAGCAAAACTCTCCCAGAACATCAGGTGGGAACATCCACCCTTTTCAATTGCCAGGGAAAACTCACCCTCTCTGTATACAGGGGTGGGGTTCCTCTCTTGGCCCAAAGCAATGTCTTAATTCCATATCTCAGCTTCATGGTTTTCCTCTTAAAGCTGTTTCTCCTTCACTCTGTCCTTTCCATATCCCTTTTAGTCCAAGCTGACAGTAGTTTTGTTCATACAGCTTCCTCAAAAAGTTTGTTGGTTTAGCATGCAGGAAGCCGGAGTCCAAGCCATCAGACAGTAAGACTTTCCACAAGTCTTTTCCTAGATAACTGCATCTTCAATCCTGATTTACAAATTCCCAAGTTTAGATAAGTCCTCCAATGAGACACTGTCTTCTGGGGACTTGATTTCCAGAGGCTCAGAATTTCCAGAATCAGTTTCTTGTTTCTTTGTGGCCAACAATTTAATCCTTAGCTTATCACACTCATCTAGCATTTTGCTATAAGCTGCAAGGAAAAGCCAAGCCACATTCTCCAAGTTTACTTTGGAAATCTCTTCAGCTAAATGCTCAGGATTACCATTTTCAAATTCTGCCTTCCATGAAACATCAGGAGTTAATCTTGTGAATTTTTCTGCAACTTTTAGACATAGATCACCTTTCCTCCAGTTTCTAATGATAGTTTCATAATTTACTTCTAAAGCATCATAAAAAGTCTCTTTAGCATCCACATTACTAACAACAGTCTCTTCAAAGCAATCTAGGACTTTTCCATCAAGTGTCTCACAATTCCTCCAAAAAATACCCCTTACCAATTTATAAAACCATTCCAGCATTTTGTTATTGCAAAAGCACTACCTGACTCCTCGGTACTAAGTTCTGTATTGGTCACCAAAGGGGTGCTGATGCAAAATACCAGAAATCTTTTGGATTTTATAAAGGGAGTTTATTTGGGGGTAGAAGCTTACAGTTACCAGATCATAAAGCATAAGTTACTTCCCTCACCAAAGTCTATTGCCATGTGTTGGGGCAAGATGGCTGCCAACATCTGCCAGGGTTCAGGATTCCTGGGTTCCTTTCTTCCTGGGGCTTGCTTCTCTCCCACCTCAGTAACTATGTTAGCTCCACAAGACCAGCTGTAGAGGCATATCCAAAAGGCAAAAGGCTTGTTTCTCTTCCTGGGGCCTTTTCTCTTTCCTCATGGCCAAGCTCCTTTGTGTGCTTACTTCCCAAGGCACGACCTCATAGACTTTCATCATGTTGTCATTTCATAGACATACCCACTTCCCTCCATTCCCAATCCTCTCCTCAACCCTGGCAGCCACAAATATCTTCTTTATTTTTATGATTCTGTCATTTCAAGTATGTTATAATGTTATATCAATGATACCAAAAGATTACATACTGTATGATTCTAAGTTTTTTTTTAATTGTCTTTTTTTTTAAAGATACATAGATCACACAAAAAGTTGTTTTTTTTTTTTAAACTCAACATGATTCTCTGGAGATTCATCCCAGTTTTGGTTTGTATCAACAGTTTGTTCCTTTTTATTACTGAGCAGTATTTCATGGTATAGATGTTCCTTACTTCATTTAACCATTTACCCACTGAAGGATGTCTAGGCTGTTTATAGTTTGGGACTATTATGAATAAAGCTACAGTGAACATTCACATAAAATTCTGTATATAAATGTTTACAGCAGCTTTATTTGTAGTAGCCAAGTATACTTCAAGATACTTTTGCTATTAATCCTTGAAGGCATTTGGAATTTTAAAAAATGCATTTATCTGTATTTATTTACCTATCTAAGGATAGTTATATTTTTATTGCTGGCTTCCTTCCCCCCTCAATGTGTATTTATTTTTGAAGTTCATTGAATATTTATTTGGTCAGCTTTATAATTTTTCCATGTATGATTGAAAAGAATATGTATTCTCATTTCTGAATGTAAGAGTCTTTATGTTAATTACAGTATATTAATTATGTTCAAATCATTTAAATCCTGATTAGTATTTTATCTGCTTGAATTATCAGTTACTAAAACATGTCTAAAATCTCCCACTATGGCATTGCAATTTTCTCCATTACTATAGACAAGTTTTATTTCATATATTTAACATATTTTGTTAGGCAAATACAAGTTCAGAATTATTATATCTGCCTAGAGAATTTATTCTTTCATCATTTAGTTTCCTATTTTTTTAAATAATGTTTCTTGCCTTAAGGTCTGTTTTGTCTGATATTTCTATAGCTACACTGGCTCTCTTCGGCTAGCTTGTGCCCCATAATAGCTTATTCCATTTCAATAAGAAAATTGTATTGATTTCCTCATCTATTTATATTGCATCTTTATATTTCGGATATGCCTCTTATACAGCATGCAACTTAAAAAATAAAACAAATCTTATCGTAAAATATAGTACAAGTACTGAAAACTATATAAAACCAAAATAGACCTTAATAAATTTTTGTGAAATAAACACAATTGGCAATAGCACTCAGATCAAGAAATAGAATTTGTCAGCCACCCCAGAAGTCCTGAGTCTCAAACTCTCTTTCTTCCCCCTAAATGTAACCAGTAACCTGACTTTTATGATAATCATTTTCTCCTTTACTTTCTAGTTTATTATCCACAAATTCATCCCAAAACTCTACAGTTTAATTTTTTTTGCTTTTTTGTTTTAAAAAATACATCTGAATTTTCATCTATAGGTTCTACTCATCCCACTGTCCTCGTCTTTTCTCAGTGCAATTTATTTGTTAAAAACAACAACAACAACAACAACAACAACAAAGCCATTGGCTCTACAGGCTTGCTCTAGTTTGATCTGTTATTGTCTCTGTCCCAGCTCTGGAATCAACCACTTCTCTATACCCTTTTGTTGTAGAGTGGTATTAAAAAATCAAGATCTAAATGATAGAAGTGTTTGTTAATACTTTTTGAACTAATCCGCAGAGTCTGGAAATACATATATAAATACTAACACTTCCATACATACATCTATATTTATGTCTGTCTGTCTATATATAATACCTCTGATCCCAATTTAACAGAGTTCATTCTTGCCCTGCCAATTCTGGCTATTTCATAAACTTGAAAACAAAATACCTTATGTTGATAATAACTCATACCTCTCAAATTAAGGGCTCTAAATTTTTAATTTAATCTCTTCAAACATACATCTGTATTGTGCTGCTTCTTCACCAAGAATCCTGGTTCTCAAGGAAACTAGGGAGTAATAAAATTATAATTTAATCACTCATTTGCTTTGTTACAGACTGTATACTTAGCATTCTCATAAAAAACAGTAATATCAATACTAGTTCCACTAATTTGATTGAAAGTAAATTTTCTCATAGATGCTGTCCTTTACCCCCATCTTTAATAGCTGTACTGAAGCTATATTTCCAGAGAATATAGCCATTTAATACTATATTTTTCCTTTACAAGTAAATATTTAATGTTCATATGCCCTTATGTTGATGTTTCTCTAATCATGTTGGCTGGATGAAACTCATTCTCAAGTAGATTCTTGAGGAATAAACTGTAAGAACAATATTCTCTAATTTCTTATAAGTTGACGGCAATTTGTCTGCAGACTTCATGCTTGAAAATCAGTCTTGCTGTATATAAAGTCCTTGACTCACATGTTCTTTACCTGAATGGCATAAATATGTTACTTCATTTTCTTCTTGGACAAAGCATTGCTGTCAAAGTATAATAATTTGATTTTCCTTCTTTAATAAGTAACTTAGTTGTTTTGCCTAGAAGTCACAAAGATTTTTTTCTTTTAAAGTCCAAAACTTTACTAGAATATGTTTCAGTCTTAGCCATCTTGGGTTGATTTCCTTAAGTAGTTATGGTGCCCTTTCAATATACAATTTTTTTTTCAGAAAAGTTAAAAAAATTTTTTGGGTGTCTTTTTGCTTTGTATTTCTTCTTTAGAGACTCCTAGTATAGGTATGGTGATCTTAGCCTGTCTTCGACATTGTTCATTTTCTCTAGAATCTGTTTCCTTCTTTGTTTTGTAGAAATGTCCTCCTTTCAGTATTTTTCTTAAGGCATTATCTGTTGTGTTCATTTCTTTTTGTGGTATTTTCAGTTTAGTCTTTATTTCTGAAATATATTTTCTTTAATTTCTATTTTCTTAGTCCTATGACCTCATTTTGGGTTTTGAAATCTGATTTTGTTGTTTTTTCATCTCAGATTTTCTTGTTGTCTTGATTATAACTTTTTAAAATAATATGTTATAGTGTTCATCTTGTAGGCACATTTTCTGGCATGCTTTTATTATCTAGATATGATATTCTTATTTTTCCTTGTAATAAATTTGTATATGTTCTGGTTTCGCTCATTTTCTTTCCTCCTTTTATGTGAAATTAGTTTTTATGAACCTTTAGAAGATGTAGATCAAAATTTAATTTCTAACTTTACAGAACTCTCTTATCTGCTGTTTTTGTTGAGTGTTCAAAATATAGTGACATATTTTCTGGAATTCCCTAGTTCTCCTTCTCATGTGCTCTTTTATCTGGAATTACCTTAAATAAATTAAATACAGTTATCAAGTTAAAGAAATTTAAACTTGATATAAAACTTAGAAGTCTATAATGCAATTTTTCCCCCATATGTCGCAATAACTACTTTGGGGCATTTTCTCCATTATTAGATCCAGTCCAGGATCATGTTTGCATTTAATTGCCATTGTCTCTTTAGCTTCTCTTTTTAAAATTGTGGATATATACAATATAAACTTTCCCACATCAACACTTCCAAGAAAGAATTCAGTGGGATTAATCACATTCATGATGTTGTACTACTATTACCACCATCCATTAACCATTATGCATTAACTTGCTTTTCTCCTCCCCCAGCGCTTGGTTACTTGTACTATTTTCTGTCTCTCTGAATTTGCATCTCCTAGCTATTTCCTGTATATAATATGGAAACATAATCTCTGTCCCTTCATGTCTGACATATTTCACTCAAATGATATCTTCAAAGTTTATCTATGATGTTGCATGTATCAGGATTCCATTCCTTTTTATGGCTGAATAATATTTCATTGTATGCATATACCACATTTTGTTTATCCATTCAGCTGTTGATGGACATTTGAGTTGTTTCCACATTTTTGGCTATTATGAATAATGCTGCTATGAAAACTGATGTACGGAAGGTGTCCAAGACCCTGCTTTCAGTTCTTTTGGAGATTACTGAGTCATACGGTCATTTAATTTTTCAAGGAAGTGCAAAACTGGTTTCCATACCAGCTGTACCATTTTACATTCTTATAATCATTATACTTCCTTATTTCTCATTTCTTATCAGCTCTTGTTCTATTCCATTTACTTTGATTTTTATTTTCTTAACAGCTAACAGTGTTGAGCTTATTTTCATATGCTTATTGTCCATATATATATCTTCTTTGGAGAAATATCTAAGTCTTGGGCTCATTTTGTTAGTTGGGTTGTCATTTTCATATTGAGGTTAGCAGTTCTTTATATATCTTGGATATTAAACCCTTATAAGATAAATGGTTTCCAAATATTTTCTCCCATCCTGTTAGGGTTCTTTTCACTTTAATGATTAAGTCCTTTGCACAAAAGTTTTAAATTTTGATTAAGTCCCATTTCTGTATTTTTTTCTTTTGCTGTTGGTATTGTGAAGTCTAAGAATGTACTGCCTAATACAAGGTCCAGAAGGTATTTCTTCATGTTTTCTTCTAAGAGTTTATACTGTAGCTCTTATATAATAGGCTGTTGATTTGAGGTACTTCTGTATGTGGTTTACCGTAAATGTTTACCTTCTTTCTCTTACATGTGGCTATCCAGTCTTCCCGGTACAATGTGTTAAAGAGATTATTCTTTCCCAATTGAGTAGTCTTTGCCACCTTGTCAAAATCAGTTGGCTATAAATGTGAGGGTTGATTTTTGAGTTCTCAGTAGTGGGTTTTCATGTACACTCTTTTTTATTAAGCAGTTTTATTGAGATATATACATATACCATATGATCTATCCAAAGTGTATAATCAATGGCTTTTAGAATAATCACAATGTTGTACATCATCTCAAAAAATTTAGAACAATTTCATTACTCCAAAAAAAAAAAGACTCCATACCACTTAGCATTCCATATAGCCACTAATGTAATTTCATTTTTATAAATTGATTTATATTTACAGTTTATAAAAATGGAATCATCATGTTGAGGAAGTTCCTTTCTATTTCTATATTTCTTGGCATTTTTATTAAGAAAGGGTGCTGGATTTTATCAAATGTCTTTCCTGTGGCAATTGAAATAAGCATATTTTTTTTCATTCTATTAATGTGGTATATTATATTGATTGATTTTCTTATGTTGTAGCTCCCTTGCACTCACAGGATAAATGCCACTTGATCATGGTGTATAATACCTTTAATGTGAAGTTGGATTTGTTTTTTTAGTATTTAGTTGAGAATTTTCACATTTATATTCATGATGGATGTAGGTCTATCAATTTCTTTTCTTGTGATATCTCTCTCTGGTTTCTGTATTATGGTGTTGCTGGCCTCATAGAATGAATTAGGAAATATGTTCTCCTCTTCAGAATATTGGAAAAATTTAAGAGGGACTGGCATTAATTCTTGTTTGAATGTTTGTTAAAACATTCAAAGTGAAGCCATGTGTTCCTGGACTTTTTTTGGAATGATTTTGTTGACAGATTCAATCTCTTTACTTGTTATTGGTCTGTTCAGATCATCTCTTTCCTCTAGAGTCATTTTAGGTAAGTTGTGTGTTTCCAAGAGTCTGTCTATTTCATGTGGATTGTCAAATTTGTTAGTGTACAATTGTCTTTAATATCATCATCTTTTCTCGGTAAGTTTGGAAATAATGTTTCCTCTTTCATTTGTGATTTGTGTTATTTGGATGCTTTCTCTTTTTCCTTTGTTCAGTCTAGCAAAAAATTTCTGTCAATTTTATTGATAGTTTCAAAGAACCAGCTTTTAGTTTTGTTGATGCTATTTTTTGTCTCTTTTATTTCTTTCCACTCTAATCTTTATTATTTCCTTTCTTCTTCTTACTTTAGAGTTTAGTTTACTTTTCTTTTTCTAGTTTTTCCAGGTGTTAGCTTAGGTCTCTGACTTGAGTTCTTTTTAAAAGTAAACATTTAGAGCTATAAATTTCCTTCTGAGTACTGCTTTTTCAGTGTTGTATTCTGGTATGTTGTGTTTTTTAATTTGTCTCAAGATAATTCCTAATTTCCCTTCTAATTTCTTCTTCAACCCATTTGTTGTTTGTATATTGTTCAACTTCCACATTTGTGATTTTTTTCAGTTCTTTCTGTCATTGAATTTTAGCTTCATTGCCATTTTGATACCTTCTTGATCTCTTATGCCACATTTATTTCTTTAAATGCTTTAACCATTTTCCCCCCTATTCAGCTAGTCACTGAAGGTAATACCAATTCAACACTCAGGATTTTCTGAGGGTGGGGACTCAATTAAGCTCTTCACCTCACTAGGAAAACTCAGGCTCTAGATTCCTCTTATTGAGACATTCCCCAAGGGTATGCAGTGCTTTTCCATTCACTTACTACCTTGCTTTTGGTTCCCTATTCAATTTTATCTTCTACAGATTTTCCTAAGCTTACTAATTTAAAAGTACATTTGTGTTCATTTTCCAGCATGTCAGTAATTGTTGGAGAGGATTTTAGAAAAAACTACTTCTCAATATTGGACAAAGAAAAAGTCAGTTTGGTAATCTCTACATTCCTATTTCTATAATCATAATTCTAAGAGTGGGGTATGAGAACCTACAGCTGAAAAGATGAGCAGAGAACACTCAATCCATTTATCTGAAGTTTATTTTCTAATAATTTAACAAGAAATGTGAATGAGAACTGTGCTTCCAGAATTGTGTGTTCAATAATGACCATTTATATGTGACCACTTATATGTGAATGACAATTAGGCTGCTTGCAAACTTTCTTCCTTGAAAACATTTATAGATATTATTCCAGTGTCTTTTAGCGTTTAAGGTTGCTGTGGAAAAGTTATCTTTCTTTTGTAGGTCACTTGATATGTTTGCCATACCACCAAAAGATTCTTTGTTTAAATGGTAAATAAATTATTTTTATTAAGATATAACTTTATTTTGAGTATTCTGAATTATGTCTTCCTAGAATACAGTGTGCCCTTTCATTCTTCAGATTTAGGTTTCCTTTCATTTTGTATCTTTGTATTTTCTGTTTTCCTCTCTGGGACCACCCATTGTTTATATATTGGCTTGCCTTTGTTGTTTATCTCTTCTGCTAATAATTTAAAAAATGTTTTGTAGATTTTCTACTTCATTTTTCCACTTTCTTTCATACTCCTTAGTATTTTTAGGAGTTCCTGTGATGTTTTCAACATATTTACTTTATTTCTGTGATGGTTTTATTTTGCTCTTCTACCTCATTCTTGATATAAGTAAGCTGACACTTCATCCCCTGGCTAATCTACCTCTGCGTTGACTTTTTGGTATAAAGAGGTAACTGCTTAATTTCCTTTTTCAATTAGTGGTGATATATTATGTTTCAGTTTTCATTTTATCTGTGGCAATTTTTCCTAGCAAATGTCTACTTTTCTTCAAGATTTAATAAATGAATTGGTTTATACAACTATGGGGATTGGCAAGTCTAAATTCTATAGGGTGGGCTACAAGTGGGGAACTCTGGTGAAGGTTTTTGATGAATTCCCCAGGAGAAGCTGGCTTGATGAAGTGAGGATGGGAAATCTCTCCTCTGACTGCTGAAATTATCACTCTTTTATGGCCTTCAACTGATTGGATGAAACTTCTATCATTGTTGATTGGAGATATAATCAGGCATAGATGCAATCAATTTACTGATGACTTAAGTCCATGAAATATCCTTACCGCAACAATTAGGCCAGTACTTGCCTGACCAAATAATTGGACATCATAAACTGGAACATGAACTTAACTGTCACTCTCAGCATTTTTTTTTTAAAGATTTACTCCCCCACCCCCACCCCCGTTGTCTGCTCTCTGTGTCCATTTGCTGTGTGTTCTTCTGTGTCTGCTTGTATTCTCATTAGGCGGCTCTGAGAACTGATCCTGGGATCTTCTAGAGTAGGAGAGCGGCGATCATTCTCTTGCACCACCTCAGCTCCCTGATCTGCTGCGTCTCTTATTGTCTCTCCTCTGTGTCATGTTTTGTTGTGTCATCTTGCTATGCCAGCTCTCCATGTGGGCCAGGACTTCTGTGCAGGGTAGCACTCCTGCACGGGGCAGTACTCCACATGGGCCAGCTAGCCACACAGGCCAGCTTGCCTTCACCAGCAGGCCCCGGGCATCGAACCCTAGACCTCCTATATGGTAGATGGGAGCTCAGTTGCTTCATTCACATCTGCTTCCCTATCATTCTCATCTTTGACTGAGTTGAGTTCCACCTGGATTAGTTATTTGTAGAAAGTTTTATGGGAAAAGGGACAAAACCACGTTTTTGGCTAGCAGAAATTCTCCCCAACTCACAGTGAAAATCCTTATGGTATAAAGTTTGGGTGTGTCCACTATAGTTATTTTAGTCAGCAAAGATGAACATCATAATATTTAGTCTTTTCTACTTTGATGCATGGACAGATTGCCTCCTTGGTTCTTTATTCAGTTTGTTTTTTCCTTGCTTCTTTGTGATGTAAGTCATATCCAGGGATTCTCTCTCCTCTATGTGCTTTATCCCTGGCGCTGACATTAAAGGGATTATTGGCTTTCCACTTAGGATACACTACCAATGTCAGCCAGCTTTCCTGCTGACTGTGTTTGAGGTTTGCAGTCATAGATATCTTCTCTCAGCATTGGACCATGCCTCTCAATCTCCTCTGCATCCTGCAGCCCTTCCTCAAAGTTACTATTCCACATAATATATTTGTCCTGGTTTTTCCATAACACATGCATTACCTTTTCTTCTCTTTTTTACTTTTAGGTATGGATAATTTCTGACAGCAGAAGGGGGACAGAAAGATCTTTATTCCACCCTTTCAAGCTCAGAAGTCTGTTATTCACCTTTCTTAACAACCTTTGATCCAGAAAATGAGGGAGGCTTTTCATAAGTCTATATAGATTATAGGCTGTCCCCCAAAATGTCACTTGTATTCGTTTGTCTGGAACTTGGTTTCTATAAGAAAATGCATTCCAAGTTATAAATGGTGTGTTGGCAACCAAGGCCAGTATTCAATAAGCTGTTTAGCTGGATACATTGTACTGTAATAGCTTTATTCTGACTTCACAGAACTACCATTTATTAAGTTATTGCTATAGAAAATGAATTCCAAGTTCCAGCAAGTACAATGTAGATATTTTTAAATGTAAAGCTAACTGTTGCTTTCTTGCTTCAAATACTTCAATGGTTTCCTGTCATTCTTAGGCTAGAGACAAAATGCTCAACATGGCCTTACTAGGCTGATGAGCACGCTCCTGCTGCCCCCTAAGATTTTCAACCATTACCCAACCTGGTCTTCTTTCTGGTACTGCAATATACCATGTATATTCCATCATGGGAGCCTTTGCCTGTACAGCTACCCTTGCCTAGAATGTCTTTTCCTTACTTTTTTGCCTTTAATGCCTGCCCATCCTTCAGAACTCAGCCCAAATTTCATTTGCTTCGATAGCTGTCACAAAACTCAAAGCAGACCAAGAGGCCCTGCTGAATGTGTTCTAATAGCATCACGCTGTTTTTCTTTCTTTACTACCATATTCCAAAGCCCCCTCATACTGCCTAGAATACAGTAGATGTTAAGTAAGCATGTGTTGTTAGGTGAATGAATGAATGGTTAGCTGTTTTTTGTCAAAGACAAAGGCCCTTAAACTCAAACCCAGCTCCAGCTGACTGTAGTCAAGTAAACTGTGTCCCTTACTGCTCCTGATATCGCTGGCTCAGTGTCTCAGTTGGACCATTTATATATTATATAGAATTTTGAGTTTCATCCTTAGGATGAGCGATATTGTGAGCAGTCCTCCTTATAATTAAGTGCAAACCCCAGAAAGTTATTAAAACATTCCTTATCTGAGTCTTTGTATGTTAAGTTTTAAATACCTAAAATATAAATATAGAGAAAAAATATCAGTTGCATTATAGGACTGTATATTCTTCTTGTGTCTACCTCAAACATTTCAGAACTGTGGCCAAGCATCTTGGATTTGTATGGGTCTCAAGTTGAAAACAGACTAGACCCTTACTCTAAGAAAGTGTGTCTCACTTGTCAAGCTTTGTGCCCAGAGTTTTGGTTCATAAAACCTGGCCACTCTCCTTTTAGGGCCTGTCACTTATCAGTTTGCTACAAATATCTTTTGGAATCCTTTTGTGCTTCCTGCGAGGCCAGCTCTTGAAGAAAGAAGATATGTTTATAACCCTCTGTGTGAAACAGAATTGACTTTTTTAAATTCTAAATTTACATGCTCAAGTTTAAGTGCAAAAGACTGATGCAGTTTCCTCAACTATAAGATGGAACTGGATAGACACCACCTAATACCGTCCCAGGCACTTTGGTCCTCAGTAAAGGCTTATGGGATAGATTTGCTGATTTCAAATGAGGGAGGGCAAAACCCAAACCAGAACATGAAATAAAGGTAAGAAAGGGTATCTTGAGGTTGAGAAGCCTCAGTGAACATTATGGCGGTGAGCATCTCGAGACCACCAATGCCAGAAGAGTTACGTCTGGCAACTGTGAAACCAGAATGGCTGAAACTGGAGAAGGAACATAAGAGAGGATGGAGTCTAATGTTGGTTGTGGTTGCCATCAAATTTGGAAAGACTTTGGGTGCCCAGATCAAGCAGTTTAAAAAAATCTTGAAGAAAGCACCTTCACTCCTGAGTAACCTGTCAGAATCAAAGGAAGAGTCGACTTGTTTCTCATTTGGGCACAAAATGGATTTACCTTCAGTACAGTATTATAACCTGACCCACCATAAAATGGACTCCTTTCATTTCCCTATTCTGTTCTTTCTAGTCCTTCCATTTCTTTACCCGATAGAGGCTGGAGAATGTTGCCAGAAACCTTCCTTATCTATAAGCAAATCAAGCCTGTTTGCTGTTCTGCACTGGGTTAACACTAGGAAACTGGGTGACAGTATGGACTTGCTGTTTCTAGCTATTAATTGAATTTCATCTATCTTGAGGAAAAAGTGGGCTTGTACATAGGTTGATAAGGCAGTCTCTACTATATGAGAAATTAGAAGTGGTTTACTACATATAGCAAAACCCAAAGAGTATTTATGGAGAGGGACCATGCCTTCTAGCTCACTTATTTTACAGAATGTGGGATTCTAAGCAGTTCTAAAACTCATCCAGCCATTCATTCTCCAATAACTGCATGCCTGCTGTATGCCACACCCTATGCAACATGCTTCCTATCCATAGGGAATGCAGAACCTTCACACCATAATGTGCTAAGTGTTATAATTGAGGGAGTTGTAAACTGCTGGTGCATATTGAAGAGGGAGCAGTTAGGTCTTCTTGGGGGTGTTGGGAAAAGCTTTGAAGAGGAAGGGACTTTTAGGATGAGGTTTATGGAGAAAGAAGGAATTAACCAGACATTTGTGAAAAAGGCATCGAATCTCTGAGTACAGTGTTTCTTCTTCTTCTTGCTTATGAAACCCTTTGCTTTTCCTGTGGACGAAGGCCTCTTCTGACCCATCCTTTCGTCTGACCATCATTACATCAAGCTGTCACCCAAGGTCAAAGGATAGGGAAATAGAAAAGTGGGTGCAGGCATCCAAATTAGCAATAATTGTGCATCCACAAACACTGCTTCTTATTTAGTGGGCCTGGGTTGGGTTAGGGCCCAAGTACTTGCTTTTTTTAAAAAAACCAGAACCCATGATAAAATGGATGCTGGTGGTCCCTGAATCACACTTGGAGAAACACAGTCCTAGATACTTCCCTGTGACACCCTGTCCAGAACAGTGCCCCACACCTTGAAGGAAACAATTGATAGAGACTGAAATGCTGAGACCCAGCTGCCCAAGTCTAACTCATACAGCCACCTGTTGGTGGCAAGTAGATTTGGCCCACCTTTGGTTTGGAATGTGACATTTTTGGAATCTACAAAAGTTGGTAACTTAAAATCTAAAAGTTAGAGAGAATTTAATATACACTGTAATACCAGAAGTGGTTTCTTCCGGCTGAAACTTTCTCTTTTTATGCTAGGCTGTGATGTTCTGAAATCTTAGTGTATAGCTGTGAGTAGATCTCTCTTTCTTTTGTATTCAGAAGAACAAGACAGATAATAAAAAAATGAAAATACACCTATGGGGTATAGAGAAAGGGCAGTCTACTATTGTTAAAAGGGGTTAAGGACAGGAAAAAGGGCATCACCAGAAATAGAAAGGAGGTGTCTATAAATTGATTACTTTCTGTTGGCTTTTACTTTCAAATGGCAGATACATCTAGTTTACTGCTGGAGACAGTAGAGCATTAATAAGAATATAGACAGCTCTTCTAAGCCACTCACTTAACAAATATGGATTGAATGCCTTCTGCTGACAGGCTCCTGTCCCTGGCACTTCAATACTGGAGTGTAGCCACCTGTGAGAGCAAGTGGCCGTCACTGGAATCCACACTATTGGCAGATGCTCAAGATCTGCACGTAAGAGGTCAAGTGCAGAAAAGAAGCAAGGGCTCCTGGTCCCTGGGAAGAGTATGTAGCTACTCTAGGGAGACAGTCCTTACTTTTGGCTAGCTGCCTAGCATGTCAGAAACGGGAGAATCCCTAGCCCTTTACTTCTATTGAAGGAGAAACTGAGGTATAGAGAAGGGAATAGAGTTGGCCAAGCATGTGGTATCTGATAAACAGTGTTTTGTCTGCCAGATGCTGTAGCTAGAAAGAAGGGCATGACGAGGTTTTTTCCTCCTGGGTCTTGGTGGGTGAGACACCCAAATTAACTAGTGATAGGTTGCAGGGCATGAAATTTGGTTTGGGACCTTGACAAGGCAGCTGGGAAGAGAGGAAATTACAATGTGTGACCCTTTCAGATAAAGAGCTGGGCATGAAGAATGAAGCCCTATGGTTATGGACCATGGAGGAAGGATAGCTTGGGGTATAGAGTCAGGAGGTCATGAGTTCAAGTCCTTAGTTTGCTTAGTTCTTTGAGCCTCCATTTCCACCTCGATAATCTCTAGCTCACAGGGTTGTTTTGAGGGTGGTATAATACGTGCATAAGTGCTCAGCTCATAATAGGATTTCAGGAAATAGCATCCTTTCAGAGATCCTTTGGTGACCCAATTTCTCTTCTATGAAAGGGATACACAATGGCTGTAGTTAGCTCTATCTCAGACAAAGGAGAAGACCTTAAGGAAGTCTCTTTGCTTCCTGGGGCCCCAGAAATCTTCCCCAAACCTGAGGCCATCCCCCTAATTTCTGCCTGACACCACCCTGGGAGGCACATAAACTTAGCTGGCCATGGGCTGCAGGTGTAAACCAAATCCCTTCAGTACAGCCTTCACCTTCCCAAAATGGGCCTACAGCTCAGGGCGAGAGGCCTGCAGCTCCCCACAAATGCTGCCCCACTGAGCCCCAGAGCCAGCAATGCAAGTCTTTTAATAGAAGCCTCCCGAATCCCCCTTTTAATGTAGGGAGAGGTACAGTAGCCCCAGCAGTGCTCTTTAATGCAACTGGATTAATTACCTACTCAGAAAACAGCTCGATTCTAAATGATCCTAAATGGCCTCTAATACCTGTAATCTTCTCTCCACCACGTTGCCCTGCTGCATTACTGAAGGCTTCTGCAAGGGGGGCTGGTTCTGGGAGCCAGTTTGTTCAGTAAACAGCAGGCAGCATTGTGGGAGGCCAAGGAAATCAGGCTCAGTTCCAAAGGAAGGCTGAGGAATTGATGAAAATGCTACTGGTCTATTCACCAACCTAATTTGATTCCAGAAAATCAAGCAGAGGAATTTGGGCTGGGCTGATCCACAAACTCGGTGTTCCTTTGCAGGATGTACTTTCTGCTCTTTCCTGGGTCCTTCCTGGCTGGGCAGTGGGGTGTCCTGCTGGAAGGCCATGCTTTTTTTGAAGGCCACAGGGGGCGCTGACAGGGCACCAGAGTGACTTTCAGTCAATCAGCTACCTGGAAGCAAGGTCCATGTTGGGATTGGGTGCATGTAGGACAGAGCTTGGGCTTTCCCTGTGCATTTCTCTACTATATGGAGAGCAAGTGATTAAGAGAATGGACTCTGGCACCAGTCTGATTGCTATCCTGACTGTGCCATTATGTGACCTTGGGCAGGTTACCTCTTAGTGCCTCTGTTTCCTAATTTAAAATGGATGATTATGGCAGCGGACTTGGCCCAGTGGTTAGGGCGTCCGCCTACCACATGGGAGGTCCACGCTTCAAACCCTGGGCCTCCTTCACCTGTGTGGAGCTGGCCCATGCGCAGTGCTGATGCGTGCAAGGAGTGCCGTGCCACGCAGGGGTTTCCCACGCGTAGGGAGCCCCACGTGCAAGGAGTGTGCCCCGTAAGGAGAGCCGCCCAGCGCAAAAGAAAGTGCAGCCTGCCCAGGAATGGTGCCCGCACACACGGAGAGCTGACACAACAAGATGACGCAACAAAAAGAAACAGATTCCTGTGCCACTGACAACAACAGAAGCGGACAAAGAAGACGCAGCAAATGGACACCGAGAACAGACAACCAGGGTGGGGAGAGGGGTGGGAAGGGGAGAGAAATAAATAAATAAATCTTAAAAAAATAAAATGGATGATTATGGTAGCAACTACCTCAAGGAGTCATTGTGAGGATTAAATGCTTTATCATATAGGAAGTGCCAGAAGAGCATCTGGAGTACCATAAGTGCTTTATAAGTATTTGCTGTAACTAGCCCAGCTTCAGCCTTGTTTCTTTCATCTGTAGATGGGATGAGGGGGTGACAGGTATTGTGGGGGATGTGGGATGAAAGGACCTCAGGATATGGCACTGATATGCACAGTGAACCTTAGCTGCTGCCGAACAAATGTCTAAAGCCTGGCCAAGCCTCATGCTCATGCAAACTGAGAACTCCTCAACACTCCTCCCTGGCTGTCCTCTCTGACTGCATTGGTAGTTTCAATAGAGATCCACTTGGTACACCAAGGAGAGGCAGGTTGGAAGAGAAAGAGAGAAACAAAGCAAGTAGAACTGTGTTGGCATTTCCTCCTTCTAGTCCACTGATGGTGAAAGTCCAAGAAAGAACCAGTCAGGTTGTGTTTGCTTCAGTCATCCAGTATGTACCACTCTGAAGTCCAGCCAGGACAGTTTTTTTGAGTCCTTGGCAAACAGATACCAGCAGAAAATGGGTGTGGATTTACATAAGATATAGGCCAGCATCTTGCAAACAAAGCCATCATGGACAAGATACAGAAATGGGGTGCTAGAAACCACACACACATACACTCACCACTTCTTAATCAACATTATCACTAGTGACTTAGATGCCAAAAAGCCACATTTATCCTTGTTCTGCAGCTGTTTTACCCTCTAAACCTAGTAAAATATAAAATATTACTTACAGATAGCTCCCCAAGTGAAATACTCAGCCTGTGTCCCAAGAAGCAGGTGGCTAGGGGCACTTTAAAACATGTTTTGGGTAATGGCAATATACTATAACCACTCTAAATGTCTACTGATGGACTGACTGAATAACTACGGCATATCCCTTATATGAATTGTTATACAATAGTACCTGATCAAAAGAATTGGGTAAATTTATTTACTCAGTTGAAAAGTTTAAGAATGGAGATAAGTGAAAAATGTTCTACAGTATTACCAAATATCATTTAAATTAAGACTCAGACATGACAGTATGTGTTACAGAATACATAAATGTTTGAAAAATCCTGGATGAAGCCTGCAAAGAGACACACTACACTGATGAGTGGTACGTTTAGAGTAGTGTGAAAGGGACAAGAGTTTAAGTGCACTTGATTTTACTTGATATGCTAATTTTTATATATATTCATATATAATATGTATAATTGTTTACAAAAGTAAAATAATTGCAGTAATAATTACAGTAAAGTTATTAGGTGCTAAACTGAGTCTTTTTTTTAAGTCAATAAATAAGCATATTGTATACCTATTCTAAGTGTTACATTTTTATTTTTAAATTGAAATGGGAATGATCATTTTGCTGATGAAATGGAGGTTGAGCTCATGTAACTTGCCTAGTTAGTAAGGACCAGCTACAGGATTGAAACCTAAATGTTTGCTCCAAGATCAGTTCTCTTTCCATTTCTTCATTCATTCAACTAGTCTTTTCAGAGTACTGGCGATGCCTCAGGCCCCATGCTTGGTCCTGGGAATGCAACAGGAGGCAAGAATGACCTGTTCCTTTCTTCACTGCAGCACAGTCCAGTGAGCAAAGCAGATGAGCATTTAAACTGCAGCTGCTGAGCGTGGACATCAGCGGCCATGCCTTTCTCTTTACTAAACACTGAAACCAAATAGAGGAGAAAAACTAAATGACCGAGTATGGGTCAGCTTATTCCACAATGTGTGGAACCAATGTAGTCTGCTGAGCCAGCTCTTTGATTTTCCCAATAGATCTGGAATTGATAGTAATAATAAAGATGGCTATTGCACATTAGCGATATGCTAGGCATCAATCCAACATTTAAATGCACTGACACATTTAATCCCTATGAAGTAGATACCGTTATAATTTTCAATTTCTGGATGAGGAAAAGGAGGCACAGACATAAAAAAAATCAGAAACAAAACAACCAAACAAGCAATAATTTGCTTGAGCTCACATAGCGAGCAAATGGAGCCAGGGTTGCATTTATTTATTTATTTATTTATTTATTTATTTATTTATTTATTTATTTATTTATTTATTTATTTATTTATTTATAAAGATTTATTATTTATTTCTCTCCCCTTCCCTCCAGTTTCTAGGTCCATGTGCTGTGTGTTCTTCTGTGACCGCTTCTATCCTTATCAGCAGTACGGGAATCTGTGTTTCTTTTTGTTGTGTCTTCTTGTTATGTCAGGTCTCCATGTGTGCGGCGCCATTCTTGGGCAGGCTGCACTTTCTTTCGCACTGGGTGCCTCTCCTTATGGGGTGCACTCCTTGCATGTGGGGCTCCCCTACGTGGGGGACACCCCTGCGTGGCATGGCACTCCTTGCACGCATCAACACTGCACATGGGCCAGCTCCACACGGGTTGAGGAGGCCTGGGGTTTGAACCACGGACCTCCCATGTGGTAGGCAGATGCCCTGTCCATTGGACAAAGTCCACTTCCCCAGGGTTGCATTTAGATCTAACTTGAGAGTCTATGCTCTTCATTCCCACTCTACATGAACTTCCCACTGAAGTGTGCCAAGGTGCTAAACAGGACACACACATGGAAAGATTCCATCTCCAAGTCTTCTTTAGGATTGGAAAATACTAATTATCAGAGTGTCCTTTTTCAAGAGTCAGTGGTAGAGGGAGAGAGAGAGAAAGTATGGAGACTTCTGGGCTAAATTTTATGTATCCTGTTGGCAGAAATTAACAGGCTCTACAAAGAGGGGACTTATTTTTCAGCAAATGCAAGCGTGTAAGAGCCTCTTGACCGCAGCCCCTTAATCAAAGGAGCATCTTGCTAATGATCACTAATGTGATTAGAAGAATTAATTGGCCTCTTGGAAATATTACACATCCAGTCACATGGCTACCTATGTGTGTCATCATTGAGAACATCATTGCTCAGTATAGAGAGGGTGAGACAACAGGCCACTAAAGGGAGATCTTGATATTCTCATTCATTCCTCTCATGAATTGTAAGCATGTTGTATATTAGACAAAGTCAAAGAGATCTTTTAACAATTTACCTAGGCTATGAACTGATAATATCCTGCCACTGCCAGTGCCCTTTCTCCAACCACATAGCACCTCTCCCTGTCCCTCCACTCATGTTAGAGCCTTCCATATGTCCACTCTTTATCCATGCTGGTTGCTCTCCTTAGAGCAACCTCCTCCACAGCCTGGATCCCTATTGCATTCTGGAAAACTCACTCATTTTCCAACGAAAAGTATAAATGTCATCAACTCGGTGAACTTTTCTCTAATTCTTTTCTGGCATTTCGCAGTAATAAGTACAAACCTCTATTTTACCATACCACTGGGATGTTATTTATCGCCCAACCTTTTTCCTTCATGGCAGTGGGAGCTCAGAGACAGGGACTAAGCATGACTCACTATTGTATCCTCAGATACTAACTATAATACTCGGCACTGAATAAGCTTCCGTGTTGGCTGGCTGAGTGACTCTGCTCAGTCTGGTGACTAGTCTGAAGATTCAAACTCGTATTGTGGTTCTAGCCTTGAGGGTAGAAACGTAGGAAAGACGCGCTGCCAGGGAACCATGTAAAAAGTCTGCACACTGGATTGTGGTTACACTTGCCAAACTTTTTACCTGGAGAAAAGTAACTGTACGTCTCAGAAAACTCAAAGGTGGCTTTTCCCTCACTATTTGCTTTTACTCTAACTTTGTTGCTCCCAATATGTGTCTCTGATCTTGGCTGATCTAGAAACTTGAGGCTCTCCATCCATTTTATTTACTTCCTTGCTGCTTAAATTAGTGTTCAACTTCTGTATGTCTGTTTCTTAAATTCTCTTTGAATCTACCCCATTCTTACTAGCCTTGCCTTAACCTACGTCCTAATATTTCTTACCAGATAAAGATAATTGAGAGACAGATGGGAAATATCAAAACAAGCAAGCAGAAAAAAGCAATTGGGAAGAAATGGACTATTCAGGGTGAAGAAAACTTTAAAAAAACTGAAAAATGTTAACATCATCAGAGAAAGATATTGTAACCCTGAAAGAGCAATGCTAAAAAAATGAATATTCAGAAAATAAAGAGCCTTTGGGAATTAAAAAATTTAAAGGGTTAGAAAATGGCGTTGAGGAAATCTCTTGAAAAGCAGACCAAAGAAGCCAAAAATCTGAAAAATAGGGACACAATATTATCGGGCCAATTCCAGCAGTTCCAACATCCAAATAATTGAAGTTCCAGAAAACAAAAACAGAAAATGGAGGGAGGGTATAATCAACAAAATAACTTTAAAAAATTTCTAGAAGTGAAGCCCATCTACCACCAGAACAAAAAACTCACCATGTACCCAGCCAAACCAAATGGATAAAAATTGATCTACCTAAAAGTATATAATTGTGAAATTTTAGAATATGAGACAATGATAGCCTTGGTGGTGTGGGCAGGTGGCTCAGGCCATACACAAAGAATCAGGAATCAGAATGGCTTTATTCTTCTCCGAGGCAATGCAGGATCCCAGAATGTAATGGAAAAATGCCTTCAAAGTAAAGAAGGAAAAATATTTTCAGTCAAATCACTAATTTCTTAGAAGGGTCAACTGTGGGAGGTTTTCCCGTATTGACCTCAGCTGTACCCTTTTTTTAGGAACCTGAAGAAGAGAGTATTCCTCCAAGCAAGGCAGTAAAAGAAGAAAAAGTGGAAAACAAACACAGAAACGAAGCCCAGAGAATCCCTGGTTTGCTGGTGAAGTAAGATCTCGGGTTGACAGCTGGGCACCAAATAGAGAGCATGAAACCCCAGGGCAGAGCAGGCCAGAGGCTCTGGGAGAGCTTTCTGTAGGAGGAAGAAATTGAAAGAATAACTGGAGCATCTGATTATTGTAAGAATTTTAGATAATTGGCAAAGAGTTTATGCTAAATTAGTAATAAAAATGAAAAACCATAAATGAGGCAAATAATAACTTCAGGGACAACATAATAGTTGTACAGATGGAAAATAATCATAATTTGCTGCATGGTTCAGTTTTGACTGGCATTTATATAGTCAAAATATTGTAAAACTCTCAATATTGCCCTACCCAAAATTATGCTGTTAATTGATTGGAAGGATAGGTAAGGAGGGGGTGGGAATGATGCCCGTGTGTATGCTGGGTGGGGGGAGCAAGGAGAGCTAAATCATCTTCCCCAGTGACAAGTCAATCGATAATGGGAAAAAAAACCACAAAGTATCAATAAAGTTTGCTCATTTAGAAATAAGGGAGCAAACACAGTCATAAACAGGTGAAAAGTGGCTGCCACTGGATGAGCAGGGGGAACTGGGACCTACATTTATTCATAACAGACACTGAAGAACAATTGGATTATTTAAACTATGTACATATAAGTCAAAAATAAATTTGAAACTATAAGGAAAATGATGTAATATGATGTCAATGCTCAAGTTAATCGAAAATTAATGTGAACCCAGTAAAAACACCAAGATGCTTCTTAATATCATATGAAAAATGAACAACCAAGAATATCCATATGGGTCTGAAAAACCAAGGGGATTTGGGGGAGGAGGACTGGCTGGGTAGATCAGTTCTATAAGTTTTAGTCTATAAAACTATGATTCTGGTACAGTAATAGAGAAAGAAATTTAAAAATGTAGAAACAGATCAGTACATCCATGGATTTAGAATATTATAAATTTGAATTGGAATACAAATCAGTGAAAATGAGAGAGAATTATATAGTAAATAGTGCTAGGGGCCACATGGGGGTAAAATGCAATTAGATCCATACCTCATATAAAGGCAAAATTCAGATGAGGCCAAAAATCAAATGTTTAATCAAAGGATAAAAACATAGAGGTAATAGAAGAGACTGTTGTTTATTTATAATCTTGGAGTGGGGCAAGCTTTAGTATGACACAAAATCCAGAAGCTATAAAAGGAAAGATTGATAAATTATATTCTAAAGGATTTCTATAAAAGCCTCTCTCCCTGGCTAAAATACTATAAAGCAAAGTCCAAAGTCTTTAAACTGGAAAAAAATTATAACCCATGTCATAGACAAAGAGCTAATTTTCCTAATACTGAAAGAACTACTACAAACCAATAAGAACAACCATTCAACCGAAAAATGGGAAAGGGAGAAAGTTCACAGGGAAGAAAAGTAAAAATGACACAACTCTCAAACATATGAAAGATGTTCAAATTAATTCACAGTACTAGATAAATAAAACAAAATTTTACCCAGACAGTTTTTCACATATCATATTCGCAACAATAAAATAAAGTATATTATACTTTGTGAGGATGTAGAGAAAACAGGGACTCTTATGTATTGCTGTAAGAATTGCAAAATGATGTAATGTTTATGAAAATTATTTCTGCAACCACATTGGGACCAACAGAGAATTTTTCCTACTGATATACTCACACAAGCATGAAATAATGTTTATAAGAACAAATATCTGCTTAATACTTATATATCTGTTAGTAGGGGACTATTTGATCCATTAATTAAACCATAGGATGAAATACTAAGCAGCCATAGAAAGAAGCTATTTATGTAACAAAATGATTTCCAAGAATAACCGGTGAGTAAATGAATCAAGGCGCTAAAGAATGGGTCTACTAACATCTTTGTTTAAAAAGATGTTGGTATGAGTACCATGCGCTGATTATGCCACCGGAGAGTGGACTTATTGCTATTTTACTATAGAACTATTGTGACTCTAGCAATGGAAGAAATTATGTTATTAACGTGGAGACAATGGCCAAGGGAGCTGAGGGCAGGGAGAGGGAAGAAGAGGTGTGATGTGGGGGCATTTTTGGGACTTGGAGTTGTCCTGAATGATATTGCAGGGGTAGATGCAGGGCATTATATATCCTGCCATAACCCACTGAATGAACTGGGAGAGAGTGTAAACTACAATGTAAACTATAATCCATGCAGTGTAGCAGTGCTCCAGAATGTATTCGCCAAATGCAATGAATGTGCCATATGATGAAAGAGGTTGATGATGTGGGAGTAGTGGGGGGGGGGATGGGGGACTGTGTATAAGGGAACCTCTTATATTTTTTAATGTAAAATTTTTTGTGATCTATGTATCTTTAAAAAAAAGAAGACAATAAAAATTTTAAAAGTTTAAGAAAAGATGGTGGTGGGGTTATATGTACAGATTTCTTATATACATACTTTTGTGCTTACTAACTGTGCATTGACCTACTGCAGGGCAGAGAGTTGAGTAGCTGAGGGACACGGACTGGAGAGCAACTTACTTTATAGTATACATCCTTTGGTAGGTTTTGACTTTTGAACTTCAGAAATGTATTACTTGTTTTAAAAATTAACAAATGTTAAATTAATAAATTTTTAATATACTCTCTGAGAAGTTGTAGGGTAAGCAAGAATTGCACAAACATGGAACCATTTCGTTGACATAAAAGTCAAGAAACATTAAAATAGAGTCTCAGGGAGGAGGGGCAAGATTGTGTTAGATTAAGTGCACCCATATCATCTCTCCTACAAAAAATGGCTGAGTGGGGAGAAAATCCTGTCCGAGTGAGCTGTTTTGGGAACCCACAAAGCAGGAAACTTCGGGACATTGATCTGGAGAGAGTGTGACAAAAAGAGTGATTGTTCAAGGCAAAACTGTGAGTTTCTGGCGCTTCAGGTGGGAGCTGTGGGATGGTTAATCCCCTTCCCCGGGGCAGGAAGTTGCAGGATCCCTGACTCTCTGGTCCCCCAGCTGGAGGAGACTAACTCCGAGAGTGGGAGGGTTCTGGTGAAGGGTGGAGAGGGGTCCCCCGAGTGTGGGTTCAATTGTCTGGAACCCCCTTTTTTAAGCTTGGAGGAGCATAGAAGCTGGCCTGAGGAGAAACCAGGAAGACGGGAGAGGCAAATCTGCTGAGATAGCCTGATTTACCTAACCTCCCCAGGACTGGGAAAACTGGTCTGGGAAAAAGGTGGAGTTTGGCAATTAAATAGTCCTATGCAACTCACCTAAGGGACGGGGACAGTAGGAAGTGCTTAATAAGCTTCCAAGAGCATATTTAGGGAGGGTTCCCTGCAAGGTGTGGGTGCTCTCTCAAAGAGACTGAGAATCATTTTTTTCTGTGGTGAGTTAAGTCACCAGGGTCCCATTTGAATTTCAAAAGGGAACTCTCACTCAGTCTATTGCTTCCTGCTGCCCTGCAAGAGAAAGGATTTAGAAAAAAACAGGGGAGGGGAAGGACAAATTCCTTATCAGCAGTTTATCCAATTGCAATGAGGCAATCCTGCCCCAGAGAAAGGGACTTTTTCTTTTTTTCTTTTTTCTTTTTGCATTTTATTTTTTCTTTATTTTCTTTTAAATGTTACATTCAAAAAATATGAGGTCCCCATATACCCCCTACCCCACCCACACCACCCCTCCCTCATCAACAAACTCTTCCATCATTGTGACACATCCACAGCACCCGGCGAATACATTCTGGTGAACCACTGCAGCACATGGACAGTGGTCCACATTGTAGTCCACACTCTACCCCAGTCCACCCAGTGGGCCACGACAGGACACACAATGTCCAGCATCCATCCTGCAGCACCACCTAGGATAACTCCAAATCCTGAAAATGCCCCCACACCATATCTCTTCTTCAATCTCCCTACCATCAGCAGCCACCGTGGCCACCCTCTCCACATCATTACTACAATTTCTTCCCTTACTAATCACAATAGTTCCCCAGCAGAACACCAGTACACTCTAATCCATACTCTATTCCTCCATCTTGTGGATGTGGGATGGCTATGTCCAGTCCCCCTCTACATCAAGAGGGGGTTTAGATTCTACATGGATGATGGCTGCAATTCTCCTGCCTGCAGCTGTAGGCACTCTTGGCTCCCTGGTGTGGTGGTTGACCCTCTTCACCTTCCTGTTAGCTGGCCAGGGTAAGTCCAAGAAACCAGAGGGTAGGAGCTGCAAGTCTGCTGAGGCCCAGGGTCTGGCTGCCACATGGACAGTACAGAGATTCAGGTCTCCTGAGTATACACGAACCCAAATGCCAACCACAGGTCTGGTAAAAGTGACAGAAGAGGCATGTGTAGAAAGGTTATATCTGAGTCCAGCTCCATCACACTCAGGAACACAAATTCCAACTGACATGGCCCTGAACTCCAGAGCCATCTGCTTTGACCATAGAACCTATGCGTTGCTACAGCCCTCAGGAGAACCAGCACCTGGATTTCCATCTACCTTGGCTGTCTCTGGTACCCTGCTGAGGCATGCATAAGCATCACCCCCTGATGAACCCCCAACTCTTTTTTGGAGACTCTTAGCCATACAAACTCACTTGCCCTTTCCATTTCCCCCTTTTTATTCAAAGTCAAAATGCAGTTTTTAACACCTGACATTACATATAGGCTGAGATATTCTGCCGGTCTGAGTTGACCTCTTTGTTCATGGTCTTTTTGTAGTTACATCATCAGCTGGTGCTTGGTAGTAATCCCTTGGTGCCAGGGAGGCTCATCCCCGGGAGTCATGTCCCACGCTAAGGGGGAAGGCAATGCATCTATATGCTGAGTTGGCTTAGACCGTGGCCACATTTGAGCAACATGGAGGCTCTCAGGCGGTAACTCTTAGGCACCCAATAGCTATAGGCCTAGTTCATATTTCAGGCACACAGGCCATAATCAGAGCCATTAGTATCAAGGGCTCATCACTGGACCATCCATCTTTATTGGTCTTTGCCATTGCACTTGGGGGATTGTTGTTGTTCCATTGGGGAATGTGATAGAGCTCCCTTGGTCAGGAATTCAGCACTCTCTCATCTGTCATTTCCAACTGAAACCACTATGAAAATATCCAAACCTTTCTATGTACCCTGTATAGATGCCCTGGAGAACTCCCTCCCAACCGTGTACATTCCACCAATGACAACTCACACAAGTGCTCCTCCCCTGCCATAGTTGAACTTCTCTGTAGTCCAAAACTTCTTCAAAAAGGAAGCCTAATATATTGCCAGGTTCCCTTAATAGAAAAATGGAATATAGTGATGGGTTTAAAGGTTAGATATAGAATACACAGAAATTTAGAAAAATTAAATAAAGGAAAAATAAATTGGGGTATCAAAGAGATGAAAAAATGAAAAAGCTTTGTTTTAGACATTTTGCCTTTCATCACTGCTACAGGTGTTGCCCTGCATGTACAGTGGCAAGGCAATTTCTTCCATTTCTTCCTCAGTGTCTAACTCCTTTCTTTTTTCCCCCTGATTATTAAGTTTCTCTTGACATAAGTTTTAGGTCGCAGTAATTCACATATACAATATATGGTACTCCAACATATCCAACATCAAACTCTTTGTCCCTTCCCCAACAGTGATCTTTTTACATGTTCATATTATATTTGCTGCAGCAAATATAGATATTGAAACGATAGCTTTCAAACATGGTTCCATTTAGGTTTACATTATGGTTTATATTTTAGACTATATAATTTTCTGAATTTTTAGTTACCTTATGTTTTACATTATGGTTTACATTTTAGCCTATAAACTTTTATACATTTTTGGTATAATTTAACATGACCTATATCCATCACGGCATGATCTTGTGGAACGCTTCCATTGCCCCACAGTTACCCTGATTCCATGTATTCAACACCTCTTTCCCCCTCCCCTCAGGGCCCACCATGACAATCAATCTTCATTACTTGAGGGACCATATTCAGAGATACTTGCAAAAATGGTGAGGGCTTCACATACTTGACTTCCCTAACCCATTGGAAGTTACCGATTCTCTCGAGATACAATTCCCTCTGTTTGAGAACATCAGTCCTCCCCAGGATGTGGGTATACCTTCATTCTCATTGTATGGGTCTCCACCCAATGATATAATCCACTATGACAAAATGAGCACTCACACACTCCCCAGAAGCTTGCCCTGTGTCAGATGTTCCCCACTTAAGCATCCCAAACAGGCAACCTTCCATATTACATTCTCTAAAGAGTTTTCTCTGTACCACAATTTCAACCACATACCTGACAATCTCCCATGATCAAATGTTCCCCTCACCCTCTCCCCAATTTCTTGTGCAATCTGACCCATCCTCCTATCCCTAGCATCCAAAGCCCATGCAGCCCCACCTTAAGTTATCCCTATGCCCCCATTTTATCCCTTCCCTGTACAAATACTTACCTCCCACTTATCATAGATTTCACCCAAGTAGCTATCAGCTCACAACCTTCCTCTACCATCCAACTACCTTAAAGTTTATCATCCAGTCTATAGCTCTCTGAGACTGTTTACTTATTTCATATTAGAGAGGTCATGTAGTATTTGTCCTTCAATGCCTGAGTTGCTTCACTCAACATAAGGTTCTCAAGATTCATCCATATTATTTTTTTTTTAAGATTTATTTACTTATTTAATCCCCCCCCCCTCCCCCGGTTGTCTGTTCTCTGTGTCTAGTTTCTTTGTCCGCCTCTGTTGTCGTCAGCAGCACGGGAAGTGTGGGCGGCGCCATTCCTGGGCAGGCTGCACTCTCCCCCGCGCTGGGCAGCTCTCCCTACAGGGTGCACTACCTGCGCGTGGGGCTCCCATACGCGGGGGACACTTCTGCGTGGCACGGCACTCCCCGCGCACACCAGCACTTCGCATGGGCCAGCCCCATACGGGTCAAGGAGGCCAGGGGTGGTAGACGGATGCCCTAACCACTGGGCCTAGTCCGTCTCCCTCATCCATATTATCACATTTGTTTGTATTGTATTTGTTCTTATAGCTGAGTACTATTCCATTGTATGTTTATACCACATTTTATTTATCCATTCATCTGTTGATGGGCATTTGGGTTGATTCCAACTTTTGGCAATAGTGAATAGTGTTGCTATGAACATTGGTGTGCATATATCAGTTTGTGTCCTTGTTTTCAGATCTTCTGGGTATATACCCAGCAGTGGAATTGCTGGGTCATATGGCAAATTTACAGCTAGTTTTTTTAGAAACCGCCAAACTGTCCTCCAGAATGGCTGGATCCTTCTGCATTCCCACCAGCAGTGGATGAGTGTTCCCATTCCTCCACATCCTCTCCACCAATTGTAGTCTTCTGATTTTTTGACAGCTGCCAGTCTTATGGGAGTAAGATGGTATCTAATTGTTGTTTTGGTTTGCATTTCCCTAATAGCTAGGGATTTTGAGCATTTTTTCATGTGTTTTTTAGCCATTTGTATATCATCTTTGCAGAAGTGTCTGTTCAAATCTTTTTCCCATTTTTAAAATGGGCTGTTTGTCTTTTTATTTCCAAGATATTGGAGTTCTTTATATATGCAAGATATAAGTCTCCTATCAGATATATGGTTACCAAATATTTTCTCCCATTGTGTAGGCTCTCTTTTCACTTTCCTGACAAACTCCTTTGAGGTGCAGAAGGCTTTAATTTTGAGGAAGTCCCATTTATCTATTTGCTCTTTTGCTGCTAGTGCTTTTCATGTGAATTCCATGAAGCCATTTCCTATTACAAGGTGCTGTAGATGCATTCCTACTTTGCTTTCCAAGGTCTTTATGGTCTTGGGTTTTATATTTAAGTCTTTCATCTATCTTGAGTTGATTTTTGTATAAGGTGTAAGTTGATAATCCTCTTTCCTTCTTTTTCATGTGGATATCCAATTCTCTAGGCACCATTTGTTGAAGAGGCCATTCTCTCCCAGTTGAGAGGGTTTGGTGGCCTTGTCAAATACCATATGGCTGTATATATGAGGATCTATATGAGAACTCTCAATTTGGTTCCATTGGTCAGTGTGTCTCTCCTTGTGCCAATACCAGGCTGTTTTCACTACTGTAGCTTTGTAGTATGTTTTGAAGTCAGGTAATGTGAATTCTCCAATTTCATTTTTCTTTTTCAATATGTCTTTGGCTATTCGGGGCCTCTTTCCTTTCCAAATAAATTTCATTGTTAGTTTCTCTATTTCCTTAAAGAATGCTGTGTTGGTTTTTATTGGGATCGCATTGAATCTGTAGATCAGTTTTGGCAGGATACATATCTTAATAATATTTAGTCTTCCTATCCATGAACAAGGAATATTCTTCAATTTATTTAGGTCTTCTTTGATATCCTTGAACAGTGTTGTATAGTTTTCTGTGTATAAGTCTTTTACATCTTTAGTAGAAAAGGGACTTTTTCTGAAGAGCTAATCAACCCAACAAGAAAGTTTAGCTCAGTGGAGGAGTTTCAGCCTTGACTACGCAGGGTCTCCAGTTTGACTCCTGGCTCCTCTTAGAGCAGTGACCCTTTGGGATATTAAAAATCTAGCTTATACTTTAGGACAGGGAAAACATAGGCATTATTCTTGTATTAGCTTCCCTTGGGTCTCTTATTTTTCCTAAAAAAAAAAAAAAGCTTTCTTTTGTTACATAATTTAACTTAGTTTACTTACTAAAACCCAAGTCAAAATCTGCAGTGAGAAAGCTGCAGGGTAATAGATTGATAAACAACAGCAGCCAGACAAGCTCCACAGGGGCATAAGAGGGAAGTCTGTTTCTTCTTAATGTTTGGTTGACTCCTTGCTTGTGGGTTTTTCTCATTTTTTTTTTTTTGTTTGTTTGCTTGTTTTTTCCTAGTCATTCCTTTCTCTTTATCCCTCCCCTCCCTTTTATAAAATTAGGTGCTGCCAGCTTGTTTCTTGTTTGCTGTGTTTCTTCTTCCTCAATTTCCTCTTCTCTGTGTGTACTAATTTTGGCTACCAACACTATCTCTTTTCCTTCCTACATCTTTCTATCTTCCACCTTCTGTTGTTACTCTTACATTCCACCTCTCTTTGGTCAGCCCCCAATTTTTCTGCCTTTTTACTTCTAACACTTCTATTCTGTTTTCTATATTTTATTAACTCTTTCTCTTTTTGTGCTTTCTTTTCTCTTTCCCTCTCTCCTCATCACACTGGCCTTTTAATTCATACTATATTCTTCTCCATATTCAGTTTCCCATTTAATTGTAGGAACTCCACTTTTTTATTCCTATAACTCTATGCTGCTTACCTGAGTTTACTAATCATTCTCCTAGGTTTTATATGGCTCTTCTGTTAACTTTTACTATAATATTACTATTATACTGTTTCTTTTCTTACCTCTTTTGCTTGTCCTAGCCCTACTCTTTTCCCTTGAAGGGAACTTAGACAACAACAAGGAAATAGAATACGAACAAAGTGTCAAAGAGAAAACTTAACACACACACAAAAACAGCAACTAAATAAAACTGAAGACTAGAGGGAGAAGCTAATAAACTGAACAAACCCATCAAGATAAAATGATGACCAGACAGCAACAAAAAATTACAAACCATACCAATAATCAGGAAGATATGGCCCAGTCCAATGAACAAACTAAAAACCAGAAAGAGGAGCAGAATATTGAACAACTAATCAAAGCTGTCCAAACAAATAACATGGACCAACTTAATGATGTGAAGAAAGAGATTAAGGAAACACTTCGAGAGCATACTATAGAAATTGTAAATATACTCAAAAAGATAATGGATTTGATGGTGATGAATGACACAATCCAAGAAATCAAAAATACACTCTCAGCAAATAACAGCAGATTTGAACAGGCAAAGGAAAGAATTAGTGATGTGGAAGACATCTGAAATCAAACAAGTAGTAGAACTGATAGATAAAAAGCTAGAAAAAATCCAGCAGGGACTTAGGGATTTGAATGACAACACAAAATGGACAAACATATGCATCATAGGCATCCCAGAAGGGGAAGAGAAGGGAAAGGGGGCAGAAGGGGTATTGGAGGAAATAGTGGCTGAAAACTTCCCAAACCTATTGAGGGAGATAGATGTACATGTCCAAGAAGTGCAGTGTACCCCAAACAGAATAAATCCTAAAAGCCCTACTCTAAGACATATACTTGTCAAACAATCCAATGCTCAAGACAAAGAGAAAATACAGAAAGCAGCAAGAGAAAAAAGAAGCATCACATACAAGGGAAGCTCAATAAGAGTAAATGCTGATTTCTCATCTGAAACCATGGAGACAAGGCGGCAGTGGTATGACATAGTCAAGGTACTAAAAGGAAAAAAAAATTCAGCCAAGAATACTCTATCCAGCAAAACTGGCATTCAGAAATGATGGAGAGTTCAACATATTCACAGATAAACAGAAACTAAAAGAGTATGTCAATAAGAAACCTGCCCTTCAAGAAATACTAAAGGAAGTTCTGCAGGCTGAAAGAAAAAAACAGAAGAGTCAGAGCTGGAGGAGAGTGTAAGAACAACTCAAAAGAGAAATAAAAATAACATATGACATACATAAATCCAAGGAAAATATGACTAATCTAAGTAATTCCTTGAGAGTAATAACACTGAATGTTACAATAGAGTCTCAAAGTATCACATCATCTAAAAGGCAAAATAATAAGATTATCCCAAGAGACAAATAAACATCAACAGAGTTCAACTTCTAATTTTGATGAAAAACTCTATGCAAACTAAAATGATAACATTCTTAATTTGGCAATGGTTATGTACCTAAAACTACAATAAATAGTATACATTCTTGAGAAGCTTTAGCAACATTCTGTTTAAGATTGAGAACAAGACAAATATATCTACTATCAGCAGTCTGTTTATCAAAGAAAGAGGAAAGGAAAACACTGAGGTGTAAATATTATAAGGAGTGATAAAACTGTTATTTGCAGGCAATACAATCATATATACAGAAAATGTAACCAAAATCCACAAACTACTACAATCGATGAAAATTTTACTAGGTTACTGGATACAGTGTCAACTCAGAAAAGTCAATAGCATTTTTCTACCTCATCAATAACCACTCAGAAACATACTCTGGCAACAAAAACTGTAATGTATCTAGGAATTAATTTAACCAATAATTCACAGAACTTATGTGAACAAGACTTTTAAAAATCTAATATTGGATGTGGAATATGTGAAGAAACAGAGCTATTTCATGCTTTTGGATAGGATGATAAAACAAATATGGTGTTTTTTTCCTGAAATCTATAACCCAATACAATCTCATAAAAATTCTAGCTGAGCCCTTTTAAGAACTAGATATGCTTAATTTAAAATTTATAAAAAAGAATAAAAATCCATGAATAGCTACGTTGAGGGATGGGGACTTGCCCTATTCAATATTGGGACAGACTAAACAAGGCATTATATTAGAAGAATTGGACATCTAGCCCTGAGATAGGTCACTGAATATATATGAAAAGGTTAAATTGCACATCAGTGGGCAAAAGACAGGCAGATTAGTACATGAGCTGGAACTACTGCTCACCCTATGGAGAAATAAAAGATAACATACAAGGATGGAGTCTAAATGGATTAACTACCAAAACATGAGAAAACTAGAAAGTTAGTAGCAAAAAATATAGGTTAAATATCTTTGTGATTAAGGGTGGAACACTCCTTAAAACTTTAAAGGCACACATGAAGCAAAAAATTGAGGAATTTTATTAAAAATTAGTTTATGTTCAATAAAACACAGAACACAGATTGGGAAAAGATATTTGCAATATCTAAAACTGACAACTGGGGTGGGGGGTATATGGGGACCTCATATTTTTTGAATGTAACATTTAAAAGAAAATAAAGAAGGAAAAAAACCAAACTGACAACTGAATCATACATGGAATATAAATGCAGCTCATGAAAATTTAAGAGAAAATACAGGAACTCTCCCTCCAAAAATTAGACAGCAGTTATGTGAATAGACAACTAAAGATAAAGGAAACCCAAAATGCTAAAAAGCACTGGATTGATGCTTGAACTTATTAAGAATCAGAGAAATGAAAATGAAAACAAGGCTGTAATTTACACTACCTAACAGACTGGCAAAAAATAAGGAAGTGAGCTACTGTGAAGTAAGGGCACAGGTGTGGTGACATTGGAACAACATTCAGGAGCAACTCAGTATAGACTGGTGCAGCCATTTTGGAGAACAATCTGCAGTACTTAGTCAAAATATATTCTTATAATCTATGACCCAGCAATTCCATTGCTGATTGATAAGCCAAAGAACTTGTCTCAAAACTCCATGAGTGGAAGGATATCAGAGTATCAAAATGGAGAAAAACTGGGCCCCCATTATGGGAGAGCTAATAAGAAAAAGTATAGAATACAATGCAAGGGTTATAAATAATGGGCCAGATGTACACATACCCACCAAAATGAAACTTAAAAAATATAATGCTGAGTGAAAAAAGGTGAAACAGAATGGGCTATAAATGACCCTCGTGTATGAAATTAAAAATAATCAAAACAACAAAGTACATTTTCCCAGAGCAAAACAAAAGAATGTAAAGCACATTTAAAGGGCAGTAAGGCAGGGAAAATAAATGGGAGACGGTATCTGAAATATAAGAAAGGAATTAAATGAATGAAATTGCAAACAAAGGTGATTAAGTGCCAAAAACTGAGGCACAGCATTATCTCAACTACCTGTACCTGAGGTCAAAAGGAAAGTCAGTTTCATCTTACCTCTGCTAACTAAATATTGAACAGATGTGGGAAAACTATCCATGTGAAGAGCACCCACTTTTAGTCTGACCAGATTTCTGCATGGAGATATGTTCAATAGTAACAGTCTCTCACCATAGCAGCAGAATGGGCAAGAAAGGTTGCATTTAAGTTGCATACAATTCCCAACAACTAGCTGTGACTCTACTGCCTTCTCTGTCACTGCAACATCTCAACCCCACAGTGGAAAAATGTGGTCCTGGGCTAGAAGATTCTCAGAAACAGAGACCTACCCTGATTCATTTTTATCTCAAAGACCTATATTCATAGATCATTAGATGAATGTAGCATTTAGATATTATTTATGAATTCCAAAAATGAGAATGATTATGTTTGTAAACTGGTCTGTTCCTCTGGGCATGATACCCTTTGACTGTATTGGATTCAACTGAGATGTTTTTGATTAAACTATGTTAAAAGTAGGGCTTTGATTTGACCATATGAGTAGGGTGTAACTCAGGTTAAGTCCCTGCCCTCTTGGTGGGCTACATAAACGGGCACTCACTCAAGAAGACCCAGAAGAAAATGCACAGCAAGAGAGAGCTCCATAGATAACCAGGGAAGATAATTTTGTCATGACATGAAAGAGAAGAGAAGTTTGATCCTGAAGCCCCGGGAAGAAAGACAAACCCTATGCCAGCCTGTAGCTGAGAGGGAGGAAGGATGAACCCTTCTGCAGACAGGCAACCATCTTGCTTCGACACGTGGCAGTACACTTTGGTGAGAAAAGAGCCTTGAGTTGGATTCCTTAGGGCCTTATAACTGTACGCGTCTATCCCAAATAAATTTCCTTTATAAAAGCAACAGAATTCTGGTACTTTGCGTCAGTACCCTTCTGGCTGACTAGTACAATGAATAATTTTGAATTTGGTCCAAAGATTTGGTCTGGTCACAGTCTGTTTGCCTTAAATCAGAAATGGGCATGAACTGTGAATAGTTTGAGATTTTATAATTCTGGGGGAATGTGGGCTGGTCCTCAAGTGAATTCTTGACAGTCATTTATTGAATAACCACCATGTGCTAAGCACTTACCATGCATGCCCTATGCTTTTGGATTTGCTAGGCCCCACAATCATGTGATCAAAGTGATCAAAGTCCTAATAAAATGAAAATACACACACATACACATATATGTACATATATACACACATACATATCCTGTTGATTCTGTTTCTCTGGAGAACGCTGATTGATATACCCCCAAGGAGGCTTCTTTAAAGAGATACAGTGCACAGACTAAGCATTGGAATTGAACTCGGTTCCCTTCTACTGGCTGTATAAACTGGTAACTTACTTAACCTTTCTATTCTTCAGGAGCCTTGTTTGTAAATTGGGGATGATAATACTTTTTTCATAGAGGATTTTTTAAGATGAAGGTAATTACAGATACATAAAACACCTGGAAGAATTCTTGTACACTAGTGACCCTCAGCAAATAATCTCTCTCTATAATGTATGCGTTGTAAGTCTTTATGCACGTTCGAATTTTTAAGGCATTAGTCCTAGTGTGTTGATTAAAACATCTGCCTTGTTACTCTATACTCATACCCTGCAAAGAGCTGGGACACTCCCATTTCATACACTTCCCAGTGGGCCCATTCTTTCAGATACCGTCATCAAGCACACACAAAAAGCAATTTAAATGGTTCATCTTTCCTCTTTTCATCCATAGACAAATTTCAATAATTATCTTAGTCAACCCATTAATTAGTCTAAATTTGCCCAAGCATAATTGATGCTGCCTACACAATTTTCTATAAAAATTTGAAATGGATGGCTAAACAGAGATTTTTTTTTTTTTGTTCGACTAAGTGCATTTTCCCCTTATGCAAAATGTGTTAGTCAATACTTATGTGGTGCAGCAGGCTGGCTTTTGGTGTTCTTGTCAGCACCTGTGGCAGAAAGAAGTTTGAATCTGGACTCAGGAGGTCTGATTCAAATTATGCCTTGGCCATTTCTAGCTTGTTGGCTGATGTTTTGTTTCTTGAAGACTGAGGAAAATTTCCCTTGCCTTGCTTTCCTAAATGAGCAATGTTCTGGTTTCTATATCTACATCTTTGAGTACTTTTTGTTTTTCTTAGTCTCCCACATGTCCTACTAGTTGAGTCCCCCCTTGACCCTCTTCTATTAGTTGGTTACACACTCCTGCGTAATTTGATTGGCCTCAAGCCGTCATTCCCACCTGCACAGGAACTCCAGCATTGCCTTTCTGTTCCCCTTAGAAATGATGAAGAGAATAAATATGGGGAAACTTGGAACAGAACACAAACCTCCAGGTTTTTTAGCTGGGCTCATGAAGAAGATGAGACCTGACTAAAAGAATAAATGAAAAGGATGTCAATTCTCAAACCACCTTCCTGAGAAACTGCCCAGCAGTCAGATACAGTGCAAGACTACCTCTTTACCTGAATGGTATGGTATGTATGATAGCTACAGAGGATCATAGAGGTAAATATTGAGCAGAACAGGAAGTCTGGAAGCCAGGCACAAATATACACCAAAATTCAGAATCCAAAGGTGGTATTTCAAAGCAGAATAATATTGTATTATTCAAATTTATTGGCATAATTAGTGGAATATATGAAAAATGTCCAACCTTACCCAAAATAAATGCCAGATTGAATAAAACTCTGTGTAGTCTAAAAGTAAACAAAAAAATGATACCATAATTTAGGAATACATTTATGAAATTTGGTTGTATTGGGAGCTTTTAAAAACATAGCATGAAAGAAAAAATCATTAAGAAATGATAAATTTAATCACATAGAAGATAATATTTTCTCATTACCAAAGACCATCAATACATTTAAAAGGTACATGTCTAAATGGGAAAACATTTGCCATACATAGAACCAACCAAGATTTATGATGGTAATACATAAAGTATTCTTGCAGATCAATAGGAAAAAGATGAGTGCCTCCAAAGGAAACCATATTAGGGAAGTGAATGTGTAACTTGCAAAAGAAGGAATACTAGTAGCCAGCAAACTTGAAAAATGGTTCTACTCAGGTTTGAAAGACCTAAAAATTAAAATAAAATTCAAACTACATTGGTAGGGATTAAAAGGAAAAACAACATCAAATGTTGACAAGGGGGTTGAGAAATAAGAATGCCCTTAACTAGAAGTACAGTCAAGTTTAGAGCTCAGTTTGGCACAAAAATGTGAATAATGTTTGACTTGACTACTATCTATAATTTATGTGAAAGTATCATACCCATCTTCATTGATACATACATACATACATACATACATACACACACATATATATAGAGGGAGAGCAACATGCTCTGAAATGGTATTACAGAAAATTGGAAATAGCAAAAATTCAGAGATAAGCTAGCTCAAATAAAAATCACTCCCTTTGAACTTCCACTTCCTCACCATATCCCATTCTGTCCCAAACCCATACCAATCTGCCTTTGGCCCATAAGTCGATTATTGGCCCAAGTCGATTATTGCCAGTTGCCTTTCCTTGCTACTTCTCTATTTTCTCATTAAATATTGCATTCTTTCTATATACAAGTGCTTCTCAAAGTGTGGTCCCTGGACCAGCAGCATTCGCACCATCTGGGACTGTGTTACAAATGCAAATATATGCTCAAGCTCAACTCCAGACGCATTGAATCAGAAACTCTGGGGGTGGGGCCCAGCAATTTGCATTTCACCAAGCTCTCTAGGTGATTCTGAAGCATGCCTAAGTGTGAAAAACCTTACTTTGGTCTATATGCACTTGTTTTCAACCTTGACTGCTCATAAGAATTACTTGAAGAGATTTAAACTCCCAATGTCCAGGAAGTCCTCCAGACCAATTTAATCAGAACCTCTGGGGATGGGGAATGCCCAGGCATCAGCAATTTTTAAAGCTTCCTGGTGATTCCAATGTGTGGCCAAGGCTGAAGACTGTTCTGCTACACTCTTTCCCTATATACTTCTTCCTGAGCTTACCTCTTAACAGGGATAATGTGGGAAACTTGTTAAAAATATAATTCTCAGTTCCCTGGTAATTATGATTCAGTAGCAGGCCTAAGGCAGAGTTTAAGACTATGATTTTCATAGACAAGTTTGGGGAACATTGCCTTATTTTAAATCAGTGGTTCTCACAGTCTAGTCCTTGGGACAGTAGCTTTAGCATCACCTGGGAACTGTTAAAAACGCAAATTCTTAAGCCCCACCCCAGCCCTCTTGAATCAGAAACTCTGGGAGTGGGGCCCAAATCTGTGTTTTAACAAGTCCTCTAGGAGATTCTGATGCACATTCGAATTTGAGAGCCACTGTCTTGAATTATTCTCTGCTAATGAGAAGAGCAATGATAGCACATCAGTCCCATGCAAGGGCATAGGAGACAGGCTACCTGGTTTCAGTTCTCTCCTCTGCACTTGTGACCTTCAACTGATTCCTTAACCTCTCTGGGCCTCAGTTTTTTTCACATATAAAATGAGGGCAATAACTACAGCTCCCTGCTAGGCTTGTTGTAGGAAATGAGATAATCCATGCAAAGGTCCAGAACTACCAGTTGGCCCAGAGAAGGCACCCAGGAAACAGATGCCATCCTTATTCACAAGTTTATGTCTTTAAGCCAAATCTCTCCTTTGAGCTCCTTGCCTATACTGTCTCACTGACTGCTCAGTGTCTCCACCTGGATGTCCCACAATCACTCCAAAATGAACCCCCAGGCTCTCCCCAAGTTGAACTTCTATCTCAGTCTTGGTGACCACTAAGGCAGAAACTTCAGAGACAGCTTTGATTCCTGTCTCCCTTTTACCCACCATGGGCGGCAAATGGCAAGTCCTGAAAGCCTCTGGACTCCATTAAGCTCATCTTCATCTGTTCTCCTAATACTCAAATTTAAATTCATTATCTCCTCTCCTAGAAGCCTTGCTACCTGCCTCTCCTTTGACCATCTCCACTGACATGTTCTCCCCACAGGAGAACAAAAGCTATATCTAGTCACCTCTCTGCTTAAAAGACTTCAAAGGCTATCATCCACTGTATTTGGAGAAAACCCAAACTCCTCGCCATGGCCTGGAGACCTTCCAAGGCCAAGCACCTGTCAGCCTCTTGATACTCACTCCCTGCTTTCTCTCTTTCTCTCTCTCTCTCTCTCTCTCTCTCAACGATGAGGCACCTAGTCTAGTTTTCCTTCAGGTCCTTCAATGCATAGAGCTCACTCCATCTGAGGGCCTTCTCATGCTGAGAAAGTATACTTGTACTTGGTCTGGGTAATCTCATTCTTCGCATTCTTCGGACTCCAGCTTAAATGTCAGTCACCTCCTTCAGATAGCCTTCCATGGCTCCCAAGATGATTTCAGTTGGCTTTCCCTACACCTACTCCATAGCCTTTGTGTCTCTATTGTAACCCTCAGCTCTCCTGATACTTCTTGTCCAATATGAGACCACAGAGAATGTGCTGATTTTGTTCAGAGTTGCATCCCCAGTAGCTACCACAGTGCTTGCCAGTTAGTGGGCTCTTATATTTGTTATGTCAGCCCAACTATGTGAATCCATGGATTAATGTTTTATTCACATTTTTATTCTTAATTTTTTGCCTTTTTTTCTTTATTACAAAAGTTGTGGCTTTACAGACAAATCATACATAAAATACAGGATTGCCATAGGCTAACTCACCAACACCTAGTATTAGTGTAGAACATTTGTTACAGTTGATGAGAGCACATTTTAATAATTGTACTATTAACTAAAGTCCATGGTTTAACTTTGGGTTCAAGATTTGTGTACTGTAGTTCCGTGGCCTTTAAAAAATTTTTTATTCTGTTACCACATATATAATCTACCATTTCCTCTTTTACACATATTCAGATATATTTCAGTGCTATTAACTGTGTTCACAATGCTATGCTACCATTTCTACCATCCATTCAAAGCATTTCCATTATCATATACTCTTGTTTCTCTTCAGTTGTGTAAATCTTTTTTAGACTTTTAAATTGTAGAATATTTGATGTCATATGATGCTTCAGAAATTACTCAACAATAAGGAGAAATATATTAATCTATTTAAGGATCAAAAATATTATAATGAGAACTTTACACACCATGATCTCAATTTTGGAGGGAAATATATACATTATAGAAAAAAAAATATAGGAAATATAACAAATATTACGATTATCCCTAAGTGGTGAAATTTCTAATTATCTTTGCTTCTTTAGGTTTTTCTCTATTTCCCAACTGAAAAATGTCTTAGTCTTACAGATGAAGGGAAAATTATATTTTAGTTAAAAACAACAAAAAGACATGGGTAGAAGTGTTGAGAATGGGAGCTGATAAATGTTAGGAAAACCTGTATCTAAAGTAAAAATGGGCTAATTTATGTAAAAGATGTCAGGGATGGAGCCTGTGTAGATAAGCTAAGAAGTCCAGAAGGTACTTCAGAATGACCTGAGAGAATGTAATGAACAACTGGGTATGTCTAGAGTAAAGTATCTCTGCTTGCCATTTTTCAAATGAATGAATGGGAATACCTAACCAATAGAATGTATGACAACCCAGGCTTTTGGAGAAAGTTGAGGGTTGCATGATTACTCTGGAGATAATCCAGTGACATGTCAGAAGCTGTCACCAGTATGTCCACACCCTAAAGCAGAGACCACTAATTACCTGTTTTCCCTTTGCCCAGAACCCAGCTGCCATGTAGTAGGTCCTTGGAAACTGTCAAAGGAATCAACTAGGCAATGGGAGAATTTCTGACCTAAAAACAATCTGAAATTGATTACATTAAAACAGACTATACACAAGCCAATGACAAATCACACAGAAGAAATCATTCAACTTCCACAAACTCCTATGCATAAGACCACAAGCCTTTTAGTCAATCATCTTTTTTTTCTTTAATGTAGTGTCAAAGGTTGACATGGTCTATAACACTGATTATTATTTTTCCATTAAAATTATATAAAGTATTTTATTTGTTAATTCATCAGTAAGTCCAATTTGACATGGCTGCTTCTGTGACATGTGTTTAAATACTGAACTTTTGCTTTGACATTTATATTTGCTCTTATCCCTACAGAATAATGATTTGCCTTTATACCCCACCTTCTGTCTGAAGCCAATCGATAGAAACAGAACACTTACAGAAGTAAATAAGATAACATGTGGAAGAGCAAGCTATTCATGTTTGTATTTTTACATCGAAGCCATATCAATGTTTAGTTTCACTCATGTCCATCCTGCAAACGTTTCTACATACAAAGTTTAATTCAGGGGGTGGGGTGATAAATAGGAAACAATCTGGGCCTTCTACCTAAGAAATGTGGGTCTAAAGAAAACCTAGTTTGACTGGTACCATCCTCCCTGCTCTTCTCCAGGCTGCCTTGGCAGCCCTCCAGCATCTACATTTTCTAACCTAAAAATTGAGGTCCCAATAGTGTGTAGGCCTCCCTGTAGTGGCAACACATGTCAAGAAATGATTCATCTCTTAAATAATTCCCTACCCTGGTCCCCAAGTCATAAATTGCTGAAGCTTTAAATTTGGACTGTCAAGACGTCCCTTTTAAGCAGGGTGGCCACACTACACAACTCCAGGGGCAGATATATTTTTCTTCTGATTCTGTGTGAACCAGATCTCTTTTGGACAGATCAGGTAACTGGAAGGAACCAGATTAAGCTAAAAAGAGACTAACTTGACAAAAACTATGGAAATGGGCTCCAGGCACACAAGGATGTGAGGTCCATTTTTTGGTTTCATTCTTTCTTTTTTTTTTTTTTTAATTTAATGAAGTATATCACTCATACATAAACATACATAAAAAATAAGTGTATAATAATAGTTGGGAACTTACAAAACAAGTATACATAACATCATATAGGGCCCTCATACCTCATCTCACCTTACCACCAATACCTTGTCTTACCATATGCCAACTCAAATATTTTTAACTAATGATTAAAGAGCATCCTCAAAATATTACTATAAAACAAAGCATCTTATATTTGGTGTATTTTTCCCCTAACCAAGGCTATTATTATTATTATTATATCTTTTAAACATGAACATACATAAACAGTAAGTGTATATAGTAAAAGTTGTGTATTCACCAAAAATGCAATGAATGTCTCATGATAATAGAGGAGATTGTTGTTATGGGGGGAGGAGTGGGGTCAGGGGGGTGGGGGATATGTGGGGACCTCATATTTTTTTAATGTAACATTTTAAAAAAATAAAGAGAGAGAAAATAAAAAAATAAATCCCCCCATCTCCCAAAAAAGTTGTGAACTTACAAAGCAAACATGTATAACATCATACAGGGATTCCATACATCAACCCACCAACAACACTTTGCATTATTGTGAGACATTTATTACAAATTATGAAAGAATATTATAAAATCTTACTAGTAATACTACCTATAGTCCTTATCTTACATATGGAGTATTTTTCCCCAACCCACCCTATATTATTTTTTAAATATATTTTTATGACAGAAGTTGTAAACTTAAAAAACAAGCATGTACATATGCAGGATTCCCATACAACAACACCCTCTATCAACACACCACACCATGGTAGAACATTTGTTACAGAGTATAAGATAATATTATTAGACTATTACCAGATCCATAGTGTACATTTGGCACACTTTTCCCATACTCCCCCATTATCAACACAGTACATCTTTGGCATAGATTCATGAATATTACATTATTACTGTTAACCATGGTCCATAGGTCACTCCAGTTTTATTTTTCCCATGCTTCTCCACATTCCCACCACTCTACAACAGTGATACACACCTGCTCTAGCTCACAAAGCACACACTTGCATCTGCACCATCAACCACAATTCTCATCCACCTCTGAGTTTACTGTTATTCAGTCCCTAGATTATCCTCTAGCTTTCTTTCAATTGGCATTTGTGTCCATAGACCACCTTTTTCTGCCACATTTCCATTTATAAGCCAGCTGTTACTCACTATAATGTGTTATTATCAACTCTATACATTTTCAAACTTTTACAGTAAATTAAAACTTCTACATACATTACATATCAGTAGTCCATCTCAGTCCTCCTCTTATCTCCTTTAAGAATACCTACCTACCACAGGTCTTGAAGATATTTTCCTACATTTTCTTCTAGAAGTTTTATGGTTCTTGCTTTTATATTTAGGTTTTGAATCATTTTGAGTTAATTTTTGTATAAGGTATGAAATAGTCATCCTTTTTCCTTCTTTTGGCTAGGGATATTCATTTCTCTTAGTATCATTTGTTGAATGAACTGTTCTGCCCAAGATGGGTGGGTTTGATGGGCTTGTCAAAAATCACTTGACCATAAATGTGAGGGTCTGTTTCTGAACCATGAATTCAGTTCCATTGATCTGTATGTCTGTCTTTATGCCATACCATGTTGTTTTTACCTCTGCAGCTAGGTAATATGATTTAAAGTCTAGAAGTGAGAGTCTTCCAATTTTGCTTTTCCTTTTAAGATGTTTCTGGCTAGTCAGGACACATTACCCTTCCAAATAAACTTGATAATCATGTTTTCCATTTCTTTAAAAAATGGTGGTAGAATTTTTATCGGGATTGCATTGAATCTGTATATCAATTTGAGTAGAACTGACATCTTAATGATATTTAGTCTTTCAATCTGTGAGCCTGGAATGTTCTTCCAATTATTTAGGTCTTTTTAAATTTCTTTTAAGAGAATTGTAGTTCTCTGAATACAAGTGCTTTACATTGTTTGTTAAGTTTATTCCAAAATATTTGGGTTTTATCTGTCATATTTTATTTTCAGCACTCTTTTGAGATTTTTAGTTATTTTTACTGATATAATCTTCATTTTGAGACTCTTTTCCAAGCCTCTCTCTTCTTTTCTTTTCAGATTATAGCATACCCTTTAGTATTTCCTGCAAAGCTGGTCTCTTAGTTACAAACTCTCCCAGTTTGGGTTTATCTGTGAATATTCTAAACTTGCCCTCATTTTTGAAAGACAGTCTTGCCAGATATAAGATTCTTGGATGGAAGTTTTTCTCTCAGTGTCTTAAATGTATCATGCCACCATCTTCCTGCCTCCGTGGTTTCTGATGAGAAATCAGCACTTAATCTTATTGGGAATCCCTTATATGTTATGTATTACTTTCCTCTTGTTGCTCTTAGAATTCTCTTTGTCTTTGGCATTTGACATTCTGATTAGTAGGTGTCTTGGAGTTGGTCTATTTGGACTTCTTTGGATGGGAGTATGTTGTGCTTCTTGGGCATGAACATCTATACCCTTTGATAAGGTTAGGAAATTTTCTACCATTATTTCTTCAAATATTCCTTCTGCCCCTTTTCCCTTCTCTTCTCCTTCTGGGATGCCCATGACACTTATGTTTGCAGTTTCTTGTTGTCATTTTGTTCCCTGAAAATTTGTTCAATTTTTTCCATTCTTTTCTTCATCTTTTATATGTTCATTTTCAGAGGCCATTTCTTCAAACTCACCAGTCCTTTCATCTGCCTCCTCAAATCTGCTATTATATGATTCCAGAGTATTTTTTATTTCATTTATTGCACCTTTCATTCCTTTAAGATCTGCTATTTTTCTATGTATGTTTTCAAATTTTTCTTTGTGCTTATTTAATGTCTCCTTAATATCCTTAATCTCTTTAGCCATCTCATTGAATTCATTAAGGAAATTTGTTTGAACATCTATGATCAGTTGTCTCAACTCCTTTATGTCATTTGGAGGCTTATCTTATTCCTTTAACTGGGCCATATCTTCCTGTTTCTTAGCATGAATTGTAATGTTCTGTTGGTATTTTAGCATCTGGCATATAGGATGTATTTATTCTGGGTGCAGTTTCTTTTTTAATTTAGGGCTTTCTTGCCCTTTCTCTCATGCTGGTTGTGTAGTAGAAGCCAAGGATGTACTTGGTGCTGGAAGCTATGGAGGCTCAAGCTTCCCTCGTTGTCCCAGGGATCAATTACACTTCTCCCAACTTTCTCCTTTTCCAGGGGTAAGGACAGAGTCACAGCTGTGTGTAATAATCCAAGTCATGCAGGCCTAAGTTGTAGTTGCCCAGAGAGACTGATGAAAGTTCATACCCCTTTCTCCCCTATCTGGGGCAGGGACGGAGCTGCAGGTGTGGAGAGCAACCTATGCCATATGGGTCCAAAATGACCACAGTTGCCCTGGTAGATTTCCAACTATTCAATCTGTGCCAGCCAAATATTCCTGTAGTTACCCAGAAAGGCTAGTGCAGGGCTCACCACTTTCCTCCCTGCCAGAGGTGGAGCTGAAACTTAGGCTAGGGCTGCAGTCCAATCTGGGTGAAGGAAATGGGTCTCTAGCATTATTGTGATTTTCGGTCAGCTGGGCGTCCCCTCATGCTGTGGGAGGAGTCAAAATGGTGGCTCTTGGCCTCTTTCCAACTTGGACACGGGTTCAAACTTTAGCTGTTCTTAGGGTTATACTTTAGCTGGCTGAATTTACTAATCAATAGCAAGTCAGTGGACAACTGTCTCTCCCTACTGTTTAGGAAATGGAGCTTCCAATTCCAGCCACAGAATAGCTCCTGAGGTGGCTGGTGCCACCAGAGTAGGATGACCACTAGCTTCCATGGCATGGCCTCTATTTTCCTGGAGAGGCTGGCGCAGGTCCCCCTAGCTTCCTTCCTGCTGGAGGTTGGGGTGGGGCTTATGCTAGAGCTGCAATCTGCTCTGGATGGAGAGGCGCTTGTTCCTACCAGGACTGTGATTTTCAGTCTGCCCTGCCTCCCCCTGTGCCAAGGGCAGAGTAAAGATGGCGGCTATCAGCCTCTTTCTGTCTTGGACAGGTTCAAACTTTAGTTGTTCTGAAGATTATACTTTAGCCTACCTAATTTACTAATTAATAGCTGAAGTTGATGTCCAACCGTCTCTTCCTCCTTCATTTCTAGAAAGTGGAGCTTCCAATTCCAGCTGCAGAATAGCTGCTGAGGAGGCTTTGCCTCAAGTGGTGGATGAGCCCTGGCCTCTGGGGTGCAGAGTGGTCTATTTATGAATCTTCTTTGCAGATTGGCAGTCTCCTCCTTCCATTCCTTCAAGGATGATGCAGAATGTTCTTCTGGTCTCCTGGAGCCTTCTACCTGGCGCATTAGATAACTGCCCTGTAGCACGAGCCGACTCTAGGAGCTCCTTACTCTGCTGCCATCTTGCTGGCTGTCTCCTGTCTCATTTTGTTTTTCACTCACCCTTCCTCATTCTCTCTCACCTTTATACTTAACAATTTTCCTCAACCCTCGTTTTTACTTTCTCTAGTAGTTGCAGTATTACTTTCTTTCCCTATTCACTTTTAATTTCTTTCTCCCCATACACATTTCTTTTCTCTCTGTCCATTTTCACTTTCTCTCACTTGCACACACTTTTACTTTCTCTCATATAGTTTTATTTTGTCCCTTATGCACACTTTTACTTTTCACACGCATTTTACTTCCTTACACACACTTTTCCTTTCTTACTCTCACATGCAGGCTTACTTTCTCTCTTCCCCACTCACTTTTACTTTCTCTCAACACAATTTTACTTTGTCACACACACTTTTACTTTTTCTCTCACATGCATTTATTTTCATACACATCTTTTTATTTCCTCTCACACACATTAACTTTGCCTCTCTAACTTACAGAGGAATCTCAAGCACAGAGTCAAGTAGCCAGATAAGAGTGCTAGAGGGTGAAGTGGCAACCAAGTCTGGGTTGAGACCTGAAACAGAAAGATGTACAATATTCCAGGCAGCACCTGAGTTCTTTCCAGTAAGCTGCAATAGTGGGATCGAGGGAAGCCCTGGACCCAGGAGTCATTTCTCAGGTCTCTCTGATAGGACTGGGTAACTGTTTGGATGAAGGGGAGGAAGAAATGGAGACAGTATCTTGGACGATGCCAGGGCTTCTGACTGAGATAACAGAGTAGGCAGTGCCACCAAAAATCATGGAAGGAGGTAGAAGGAACAGGCTTGAGAGTTCCTTGATCCTAGATTTACTTTATCTAAGGAATTATAAATGTGCTAAGACAAGAAAGCCCTTGGAAGAAGAGGAAAAAGAATTCATAATTCCACACAGGAAACCTTTGAATTTTGTCTCATCAATTTTGAACAATTCTTCCATCTTATATTACTCAGGGACACCCTTAAAACACATTTTCTCTGCAATATGGAAACTTTGTGTATCAGTCGATAAAAACGAAAGTGGCAACTTTTGCCAGTCCCCAGGTCAATGCTGGCTGCCTCACCCCTCTGCACAAATGTCACTGCAGTTATCTCCCCAGAGGGCTCTCACACTCTGGGAAGGCAGGAAGTTGTCCTCACTGCCCCCATGGGCCCCAACTGCCTTCTAGAGTGCCAGCCACTTAGTGGGTGCTTAGTACTACATGTGGCATGAATATCTGAGGTTCTTTATTCATGTTGTCATTCATGAGGGTTCTGTGATAACAGGAAACTGAAATGAAATTATAGAAGCACTCAGATTTGTGAGAAGTGCAGGTCCAAAAACTTGAGGCAATGATGGGAATCATTAGGCATCACTGAAAGCAGTAAAATTTTAGCTTCAATTGGATGATCATTGGACTTAAACTGGTCAAATGTGTGCTCAATTGTGAGTGACTAGAACAAAATTAAAGATATATTGGATGCTAGAAATAGAGCACTGAAGATTTTATGTAAATGGCCAGGGTAGTTGGGGAATTGTTATTCTTTTTAGCTTTCTTAAAATAGGCCTCCCCTGCTACAGCAACAACAAAACCAAGAAACCTAAGTCAACCGTTCTAACATTGGACAATTTGACTTGTATGTAAGTTTTCAGGAAAGTATTATGTTCTGAACTGGGGGCTGTCTGGACCGTTTGTGCCATCCCAATAGCTCGTTTATAGAGAGAGACAAGTGCTTGGCAACAGACCTTTTGTAGGAGCTGTCCAACAGACAGGCTTTCAAATGTGACCTTCATAGTGGCTCAGGACACTGCAGCTAGAGTGTTGGGGAGAAATGAAACTCTGTGGAACTCTGTGGAATGTGCTGGGCCTGGAAGAAAAGACTTAATGCTTAGAGAGACACCTGGTACACATCATGCACTGTTATCATCACATTAAGTTAATCAATTCAAAGTATTTATGGCATCATTCCAGGATACATCCATGGAAAAGCAGATTAAAATTCCTGCCCTCATGGTGTTGGCTTTCTAGGGTGGTCAAGGGCAGAAAGAGAGACAATTAAGAACTAATGTAAATTACATAGAATTATGATGGAGAACGATGAGTACAATGGAGAAATGTAAAATAGAATGGCGTAGGCAGTGCAGGTATTGGGGGTTGCATCTTTACATAAGATAGTCAGGGAAGATGGGGTAGGTCGTGTTATTGTTCATAATCCATTATCTCTCCCTCTAAGGTGATTTTACAGCTTTGCCATTGCCATTGTAGTCGTTCTGACAGAGTACACTTTCCTGGATCCGAGACATAAGGCTTGCCTTGTGACTTGCATTGGCCAATGGAATATGAGCAGATGTGCCAAATATGGGTTCCAATAGGAAGTTTTAAACACACTTGTATGTTTGGCTCACTCTCTTGTTTCTGTTTTCCACCATGACAAATGAATGTTGCAGGCAAGAGCTGGTCCTTCTGCCTGGGTTCTGGAATAAGAATCCACAACCTGAAGCCAGCCTAAGAGGAATATGAGCAGAAAAAAATAAATGTTTGTTCTATAAGCCAATGATATGCATTTTGTTGTTACCACAGTCAAGCCGATTAACATCAAAAGATATTTAGAAGGTGGCATTTAAACAAAAGGAGCTAAAATGATAAAACTGAGGCTCAGAAAAGTGATTCAACTTTCCCAAGTCACACATCTGTTAAGTGAGGAAGGCAGCATTGCAAACCCATTTATCTAGGGGCATCCACACCTCCTGCTCAGGCAGAGATTAACAGCACTTCTCCCTCCTAGCCTATGTCTCTAGGTAGGATCCTAGAGTAACAAGCCTCAGACATGCCAGGCCCATTAAGGCTTCTGAAGGCAAGATGGCCCGAGCACAGCTGAATTCTTCCATTTCCTCCTCTCCTTTTACATCACTCACAGCTCTTAATAAATCCACAAGAGAAGGCAGAAGAGTGAATACCACCACCTTCCACTTACTGATGAGAAAACTGAGGCGTTGAGCTGAGCAATGTCCTTAAATCATGTAGTGAGTGGATGTTAGTGGTGGAAAGCCCGCCTTTCTGAATCCATGACTAGCAACACACACACTACATATTCACAAATCCAAGCCTCATTACAAACATGCGCATTGATTTATCATTCCCGTTTTAAAGCAGAAGAAACTGAAGCTCAGCAACACAAAGGTCTCACAGTTCTGAAGGTTGCTCAGCTGATACACAGAAGAGCAGGGATTAGAAGCAAGGATTTCCTTGCCCCAGAATCTGTATATGACATGGAATCCCACCCTCTACAGGGGTTTCATGAAGACACATGAAAGTTTTTGGCTTCCAAAACACTGCACATTTTGGTTAAAGAAGTTCAATGAACATTATTGGTTAATCAATTCCTCCTTAACTTGTGACATAAGGAGCAGCTGCTGATGCCCAGGGAGAGGCCAGACTCTAATGTGTATGAGAAAACCACCTTTGGTGGGTGCATGTTCATCCCGGTACTGCCACCCTCCACCAGAGACTGAGACCAAAACCAGCCATAAGTCTGAAGGTAGAAAAATGAGAAGGAATCTTTCTCTCTCTTTCTTCTGCACTTCTGGACACTTTCCCAAGTGGGAGCCTGGGCAAACACAAGTGATGATCCAATGAGGCAAATGCAGGAAAATGATTGTGGAAAGTTCATTTCCTCCACGGAAAAGCTGCTTTTGTTTCTAATATTCAAAATGCATTTGTTTATTCAACCACATATTGAGTGTCTACTATATATCAGTTATTGTGCTACAGCCTGGGAATACAGCTATGAACAAGAAGACAGTACCTGCCCTCCAAACTAACACCCATAAGTGCTCAGAAAGGCTATATTGTACCCTGCCCTTTGGTCTAGTAAGAGGCCCATCTGAAACCAGCAAAACACCACAACACACACACAGCCAGAAAGAGGTAATCAGAATGTAGTATTCCCCTAAAGTCTCCATTCCTCTGCTGATATATGTAATGCCAACTCCTACCCCACCTTTTAGGACACTAGCCAGCCCCAAACAACCCTGCAGACAGAGATCAAACCATTGGCCAATCCTACCACCCTTTTTCTACTCCTTGGTGTTTGGAAAAGCAAATTGCTCACATGATCCAGTGGTGAAGGCATACAAGTGTCATTTAGAAGCAGATTCTAGTTGTATAAAATTATTAAAGAAACATAGTCATACAAAGAAAATGATTAGAGCTGCCGTAGTCAAGGACTAGAAACACCTGCCTCACCTTTGTTTCCTCTACCTGGATAAACCCTGTATCAGTTCTGCTCCTGAATGCATAGACAAGAAATCTCCAGAAGGCTGGGAGAACCACTCAGCTGACCAAGAGCTTTCTCACCATGGATATGTTCAGCACTTCCAGGTACAAGTACCCTTTCAGTTAAATGAATCACATGTTTAATTAAAGAGTGGTTAGTATTGCCACTTGTGCTCTTGACAAAGCCATAAAGGGAAAATGAACTCTTAGCACAGAGTTGGGATCCATTCCTTAGTGCCTGAGCAGAAAGCAGGTAAGAAGGCTTGCTCCAGGCAATAATGAATGATGCACTCAGTAAATTCCAGTGGGAGCTAGGTATTGCTACTCATCTTAAACCAACCTTGCCCTCACAGATTTACCAGACTCATTACTAGATTGGAGTTACTTTCCTTATGAATTGTGCCTTGATGTAATCACCTACAATCTGGCAATGTCTTTTTACCTTAATGTTGTTCAGTGCCATTTTGTGGCTGGTGCATAGCTAGCTGGGCAGGAGTAAGAGCCTTGGGATTTTTGTCAGTTTGGGGCTCAGCTCCCCCAAGGCCCTGAGTAGTATCCTCAGTGTGAAGGAGCTGGGGGCACCCTGAACAAGATGGTGACTTTCAAGTGCTGGCTGGTTGTCAACATCAAGCCTACATGAGCTTGCTGGGTGAACTCAATAAAGGCATCTCCAAAATGAGGACAAAGAACATATTTTCATGCATGGTTCTTTCCACTGCCCTAAAATGTTTTCAGTGTTTATTATGGAAATGTGGATTGTTATGCTGATGAGATAGAATGTCGCAGGAACTGGAAGAGGAGTTGTAGTACAGAGAGGGACTTAGTCTATATAAATCTTTGCAGAATTCTTAAGGCTTAATGCCAGTTGTATGCTTTGTGATGTGGGCAGGGATTCGAACATGTCTCCTGAGAATGTGCAGGCCACTTGAGTTTTTGCCTTCACCATATTCCTTTTCAGGATCCTATAGGCCAAAAGTGTGGGGAAGTGAGGGTGATTGGAGGAAGCTTCTGGTTCTAATAATAGAGCTAATGGGGTAGGTATACATGCTTCCTTGTCCCCTTACCATCTATTTCAAGGAGTTCATTTAATAGATTTTAAACCTATTCTCAGTTTCTACCTTCTGATATCTGAAGATACATGGCTATCCTTAAGGTAGGGTAGCAAGTGACCAGGAAGAGAATGGAATGATACCTAGAGGCTGGAGGGCATGGCCTGACATTGCAGTCTCTTTCATCAATGCACTTTGATCCCTGACTTGAAGGAGCTGAGCTTCGAGAAGAGAACAACTGGGTCTCCAAACATCCCTGCTGATGCTATTCTAAATGCAAATAAATGTCAAAGCTGAAATAACCATAATGCAATTGTACTTAGCCTGTTTACTGAAAAATCAGTCATTGCTTTGCAGAGCAATTCCATTTTTAAAGTTCATTGTGCTAGAAAAATGTTGCAGCTCCTAAATTCTTACATTCTCATCCAAGCTGGGTAGGAGGTGACTTTTTGAACTGTATGAAAATACACATGAGACATTTCAGCAGCATCTCCGAGCTCTCTTCCGGCATCATATATACTCTGTCATTTCCAAACCCTTCGAAAGCTCCTACCCCCATGGCCTGTCCTCATTCTGACAGCAAATATCCGAAGAGTATCAGCCAAAGCAAAGGCAAAAGTGGGAGCAGCACAGAGCATCAATAACTAGTGCTCATCCGGGGGGGGGGGGGGGTGGTGACTGTCCAGGGCAGGGTAGGGGATAGAAGTCCTGCTCCATGAGGATGGCTGAAGGTGAAGGAACGATCTGCTCTCCCCTGACCCAAGCAATTCTTGGTTCTTCACTCCCCTTCTCTGTGGCCAGAAAGTTGACTCTCTTAGTCTCTGGCTTCTGATAGGGTTCAGACACTAGGAGGTATGAGAGCAAGATTAGAGGGAGGAGGATCAAGATGCTGGGCAAGTCATTCTTTCCCTGTTTCTTCACAATTTGTAAGTGGCTATATTCTTCTACATTCGAGTATCTCGACCTCAGTTCTACTGATACTTTGGAGTGAATAATTCCTTGTTATGGGGAGGGGGGTTGATATTTTGCAGGATCATTGGCCTCTACCCCTATATGGCGGTAGCACTCCCTTCCCAAGTTACAACAACCAAAAATGTTTCCAGAAACTGCTAAATGTCCCTGGGAGACAAAATTGCCCCCTGTTAAGAGTCACTGCCTTCACCTTTGTTGGTACCCCTTCGTTAAACTCTCCTTGGAAATCCATTGAGCATGCCATCTACATGCTTATCAGCATATGTAAACATTGGTCTGGGTTCTCCTTGCAAATAACAGAGGATATGTTGTGTGTTTTAGTAGACTATGAGTTTCTGGAGGACAAGGACTGGGGCTCACATGTTTAGCAGCATCCCCCATGAAGATCCTGCACAATTTTGCCACTGCCAGGAAGTACTTCTAGGTGTCTAACTAGAATGCTAGCAGCTTTAGTGAAAGCCTCTCTCTCCTGCTTTCATTCTCAATGGAAGCAGACCACAGGCACACGCCTCTACCCATTTTGCACCCCGGCCTCTTTTTATAATGACTCTTCATATCTGTGGGCAATTTCCTCCCAGAGACGGAAAGGTCTACAAGGCTTCCAAATTTGCACAAGTGCCCTGTGGTTAACCTGCCGCTGACAGCAAATGCTGCCGGTCCCCAGGATGCAGCAATCGCCTCTAAATGAGTTCTGCCTTTGCCTTCATTTAAGGACTGTAACAATTGCTTTTTCTTCCTTGGAACTATAACCTGAGAGATGAACTGCTCTTGAATCAGTAAACGTGTGTGCGGGTTTCCTTGGAGAGTTCCATGAGGAGGTATCGGCTCCCTGCCAGAAACTCCAGAGGAAAGCATGAACCTGCAGTCACTGTCTGCTTTCCTAAGTCCCTGTAAAGGACTGAGGCTAAGTGCTGGAGGCTGGGTGTTGCTCTTAGAAGGCAGCAAGCAGGTGCCTTGTTCTGACTTGCTTCCAGACTGCAGTTGTCATCAGTGAGTATTTGATAGCTACATTGCTGTCCAGGTGTCACCAGCAAGGTTCCATGCATGCTGTAAAGGACACCTAAGACAAAAGTTGGCATGAATGATCCCACAGGTGCTTCTCCAGTTCTGGAACTATAGCTGCTGCCTTGTGCCAGGCTCTCCTGGTGAACTTAGCAGGTGGGGTTAGAATGCTGACTTCCACCCTTCATCTCGCTGCCTTAGCTGCCAAGCGAGGTGTGCCTTGGGTGTAGGGGCAGTTGGGAGAATTCTGTTCCTCACCCCTGGAAGCATATGCCACCAGCTCAGGGTAGCATGTGCTCCAAAGAGAAGAAAACCAAATGAATGGGTTTTCTGTCTCTGTGTCCCCACTTACTACATCGGACTTCCTGCTGGAATTTCAGTCTCACTGACTGGAACCCAGATACTGGCTATGGTTCCCCTAGGGCCCTCTTAGGGTCCTCTCCCAGAGTTGAACCTCCATCTTACAGCTGGTGGACAAGACTACAAGTCTGTTATCACTTGACTGCAGCCTTGAAATCAGGCACCCCTAGTCTGAAGCATCAAGTCAGAGAAAATCATATCACCTCTCTGGTTTTCAATTGCTTCATCCATAAAATGAGGTTGAACATGCTTATCCACTTGCAGGATTTTTTCTCTTTTAAACTATAATTTGCACTCAGTAAAATATACAAATCACGATTGTGCAGCTTGATGAATTTTTATATGTGTATACATCCGTATAACTACCCAAACTGATAGAAATTTATTTCCATGACTCCCGAAAGTATACTCATTCCTCATCTAAGGTAGTAACCATACCACCATAGAAAACCACTATTCTGACTTTTATCAGCATTAGAGAGTTTTTCCTGTTCTTGAGTTTCATATAAAAGGAATCATAGAGTATGCATTCTTGTAGGTCTAGCTTAGTTCAACGTTAAGTTTTGGAGATTAGTCTGTATTATGAGTATGCCAAGTTTACCCCTTTCTTTTGCTAAGAAATCTCACAATTTATTCATCCATTCTCCTGTTGATGGCCATTTGTGTTGTTTCCTTTTTGGAGCCATTATGAATAAAGTTATTATGAACATTCTTGTGCATTCATTTCTCTGGAGTCTATTCCAAGGTCCAGTCCCAGGGATTTAGACACCCGAGTTCCCCATGAGTCTACTGAGCTTTTTGCTGGATGCCCAAAGCAGGATGAATGTCCCACAAACACTTGAGCCTAGTCATGTTCTCCAGTGTCCATCACTCTCACGACCTGGCCCTGACAGACCCTCCCCAGCCTCTGTGCTAAACATCCTTCTTCAGGGTGACTGCCCAGTCATCCTAATTTTCTTTTAGTGCTCTGAACATGTCCTGTTCTTTAGAGTAAAATTTAGCCAACTGACTATATCACTTTTTATATCGAAATATATTCAAGATTAAATTTTTAAAGCAAAAAAATACAAAAATGTTAGAAAATAAATCTGGAGAATATTTTCATATTCTGGCCTTGGTTCTCTAGAAGTATAATTTTGCTAAAAAACAAGGAAGAAAGACAGAAATAAAAATTAAAATCTTCTCTATGGAATAAAAGGAAATAAAGAACATAAGTTAAAAACTAAATAAACTTGAAAAGCATAATAGTAATAGATTATTCGTAATATGCAAAGGGCTCTTATAAAGCAATAAATGGCGAAAAGCCCAAAAGAAAAAAATGTAACAAAAGAGGCAATCAACAATGTCAAAGTCTAATAAGTATAAAAAGATATTCAACATTACTAATACACAAATGACAACATATTAAAACAAGCTATTATTATTAATTTTTTTAGAAGGCACTGGGGAATGAACCCAGGTCCTCATACCTAGGAAGTAGGCTCTCAACCACTGACCTACATCTGCTCCCCAACCTATTATTTTTTGCTCATCAGATTAGTAAAAACTTTAAAGATGGATGATGATTTTGGAAAATTAGATCTCTTATACCTCCGTGAAGAAACTGCAAACCAATAGCTCCTTTCTAAGAGGATGATGTAATTAGTAAAAATCATTTAAATGTGGGTAAGTTGTTCCATTTTTAGGAATTTTTTCTAAGAAAATCGTTGGACAAGTTCACAAAGATATGCACAAGCCTGTTTATAACAGAAATGTTTTAAAAAACTAAAGAAATCAACAACCTAATTGTCCAATAATAGGGGAGTAGTTAAATTCAGGTACATATATAGTGGAATAATTGGATAAATATATCTTTATCACGGGTAGATATTCATGCCATTTTTGAGAGACTAACACAGGTTAGGAAAAATAATTCAAGATAGGACCGATTATTTTAAGAGTGTGGGTATGTAAGTGTGGGTGAATGCACCCACAGCAAACGATTGGAAGGTGTTTTATTCAGGGTAGGCTGATTTCTGTAATCTCAGAGACCAAACACTAGAAGGATCTCTTTTTGCTCCTGTCACAGTCGAATAAGGGTCTGCAGGGAGGTTCTGCTCCTTGGTCATTGAAGCATCAGATTCCTAAATTCAGAAGCTCCATCCCACTCCTTGGGTCTTAAAGTTTTCTACTGGGTCCTCTGCACCTGGTCATCAGAAGGGGGACGAGAGGGTAGGTGTGCACGTTGGGTGAGGGCCTGGAAGGGCTGGGACTGGAAGAGGCTCAGTTCATCTCTGCCCACATACCACTGGCTAAACCATATGGTCATCCCTGATGGCAAGGAAGGCTGGCAAGTGCAGCCTGGCTGTAGGCCCAACAGGTAGCCAAGCCTCTCTCACAGAAGAAACAGACCCAAATCCCAAAGGGGTTAATTCTCGCTAGAAACATCTTAGGTTGCATGGTGCTGAATAATGTCTTCTGAAGATCATTAGGTCATCGCCCCTAGAACCCATGAATGTTACCTTATATGGCAAGGGGCTTTGCAGGTGTGATCAAGTTAAGGGCCTTGAGATGGGGAGATTATTCTGGATATTCTGGATGAGCCCTAACTGCAAAGGCAAGTGTCCTTATAGGAGGGATGCAGAGGGAGCTTTGGCTACAGGAGAAGACAGCAGCATGAGGACTGAAGCAAGAGGCTACACTGTCGGCTTAGAAGGAGGAAGAAGAGGCCACTAGTCAAGAAAGGCAGCTGTAGAAGGTGGAGAAGACAAGCAAATAGACTCTCCCTTAGAGCCTCCGCAAGAAGTACAGCCCTGCTGACACCCTGATTTTGGCCCAGAGAAACTGATTTCAGAATTCTGATTTCCACAATCACAGAGAATTAGTGTGTTGTTTTAAGCCACCAAGTTGGTGATAGTTTGTCACAGCTGCAATAAGGAATCTAATACAGGAGTTAGCTTTTGTGGTGGTTTGAAGCAGTATGTGCCCCAGAAAAATATGTTCTTAAATTTAATCCATTTCTGTAAGTGTGAACCCATTCCAAGTAGGACCTATTGACTGGAGTCCTTCATAAGAGGAATGAAACTTAGAAAAACAGGAGAAAACCACAGGAAGTAAGAGGCTGGACATTGACAGAACTTGAAGAGAAGGGAGAGGCCAGAAGAGGCTGCCATGTGTCTTGCCATGTGACAGCCAGCCCCAGAATGCTGGTTTCTAGAAGAAAGCCTTACCTTGATGAGGCCTTGACTTGGACTTTCTTTTAGCCTCAAAACTATGAGCAAATAAATTCCCATTGTTTAGCCTGCCCTATTTAATGAGATTTGTTTGAGCAGCCTAGGAAACTAAAGCAACTTTACTTTCTCCTGTATGAATTTTCCCAAAGGGCATACATAACCTTTAAAATGAGGGTGAAAAAAATCACAATAAAGCTATTTCCATGTTGATGAGCACACAGAGGAATTAGGCCCAATGATCCGGGGATCAAGTTACAGGAGGTAGCTTGGTGTCCTGGGTCCTTTGTGGCAGGGCTGGCTGTGGCCAGAACCTGGGAGGAAGCAAGCCCTGGGGCACTCTTGGGTACCCCAAAGGACAGACACCAGCTTCGGAGACCTGTCTTTTGCCAGCCTGAGTGCACAAGCCCACACCATCACTCGGAAGAGCGCACTCCCCACACCGTCATCTGTCACTGTCAGCCCGAGGAGCAATTATATTCCATCTAGCCAGAAACAAACAGACACCAACGCCCCATGCGTGATGACTGGCAGACAGACACGCTGTCGCTGATGCACACCCGTCCGCGCTGTGTCCAGCTGCGACCAAGCCCGAGGGCACAAATGTAGCCCAGGACCTGGTAAGAATCAATCCAGGGCCCTGAGAGAACCTCTCTCATATTCTCTCTCCACTTGCTGTTATTGGGAAGAATGAAGGAATTTGGGGAGATACCTTCCTCCTAAATGGAACAGTTGTAATACTTCAGATGAAAGGCCTTAAAAAACATATGACGTTTATACCCTATCCCCAGAGCTCCTTTAGCACGTGAGTCTGTCAGTCTGGAGAGCGTGGGGGAGAGGGAAATGAGCCCAGGTGGTTCTGGCACCTCGGCAGACCTGGCCTTGGATTCCCGCAGCTCTGCTTAGCAGCTGTGGGATCCCGTGCAACATGCAACCCCCCTGCCTATGAAACAGCAGTAACAGCCTTCGCCCTTCCTCTCCACTTTTATTAATGTATTTGCCTCTGCTTAGAATACACTCCCACATCCTCCTTTTGACACACACAACTAGTTCTCTATTGAATCCGTTCTCCCCTTCTATCGCATACATCAATAGCTGGGAAGAGCTAACCAGCTAGAGAATATATATATCCCTCTTGTGGCCTGCGTGGCCTCAAAACTAGTTTTCCCCCGAAAACGAGGGGAAGGGATGGATGCTCCTTCCAGGCCCAGCCCTAAAACTTTGCTCCTGCATCCCAGCAGGCTCCTCCCCTCTCTCGGCCTGTTGGTGGAGCTCACCATGTGAAACATACGTGGAATGTGGCAAGACCACTGTCCCCTAGAGTCCCCAAGGGACTGGCTGGAAGGCTGTTTATCCTGTTTAACCGTCCAGAGTAAGCAAAAAGTTAACTTAATGCAATGTGGTACCCTGGATTGGATCCAGGAACAGGCAAAGCACATTAGTGAAAACAACTGGGTAAATCCAAATAAAGTCTAAAGTTTAGTTAATAGTAAGGTACCAATAGTGATTTCTCAGTTTGACAAACAAGATGTTAACATTAGGGCTAAAGGGGAAGTGGTGAAATGTATTCAAGGACTCTGCATCACTTTTGCTACATTTTAAAATAAGTCTAAAACTACTCCAAAATAAAAAGCTCAGAATAAAATTTTAAAAGCAAATAAACTTCAACTGTATTGTGGCATTACATGTTTGGGTCTATTGGTTCTTAGCTTAGCCTAACAAATGCCTCCTTCTCACCTATAAAACTCCCAGTCACATTTCAGGACTCAGCTGTGATGTCGCCTCCACTAAGAAGCTTTTGGATCCCTGAGGTGGGGGAGGAACCCCTCCAACTCTGCATCCCCTACTTCTACCACTCTCAAAGAAGCAACTAATGATCCCACCATACCAAAGTCTTGAGTCAAGACTCTTGTCGCCTTTATCTTTACAATATTCCTAATGGTTCTCTCCAAAGTACTTGTTCAGTGAGTTACTGTCAGCCTCACTGTAGTGTGGTTGTGAACATTACTACATCAACCAGGGTGAAACCGCTTCATTAACTCTGAAGTGCTGCATAAATGTAGGGGATGATTAATTGGTTGTGATCTATTTGTTGAACACTAGGCCTGCTTTACAGTTGTGATCTATTTTTCTTGTGGCCTGCAGTGTCTGCATTGATACATGGTTCTTGGTCTCATTATTGTGATTGTCTTAATTAGTCTTGATGCAGTATAATAGCTTAAAGTATCACTTCAATGCCTTCCGTTTAACACTTACAGACATTACAGGTAGGGGCTTCCATTTACTGAGTGCCTACTTGGTGCCAGGCAGACATGTGTTGGGGCTTTCATTCCTATTATTTCATTGAACCCTAGCAGTGCTCTCTCATTTTGGTATTCTACTTATCCGCTTTTCAGGTGAGAAAATTGAGGAGCAGAGAGAGAAAGTGATGGTTTTACCGTCGCTCACTTTGTAAGTGGAGCTAGGTCTCCTAAGTCCACCCATAACCCATTTCTCCCCAAATAGTATCTTGACATGTGATTGATTGCCAGGCTCCACTACGAACTGTCATAAAAATAAATCCAATTTCTTTCATGCCCCTCTGGGTTGGATCTCAAATAAAAGTTGCATGCTGGGAGTCAAACTGCAATAAGACTGAAGTCCAGTTGTTGGAGCAGAAGCCTGGGTCAGAGGTGCCCAACGTGGGCCAGCACAGGGTGGACCACAGAGGGCTGTCTGAGCTGCCAAACCCAGGAACCTTCTCAAGCCCGGGAAAGAGCTGAAAATAAAAGTAATATTTCAGCCCTTATGTGTCAATACCATGTTAAAGGCTTTATACAACATTGTTCGTCAAATCCTCACAACCACCTTTGGAGGGGAATCTGTTATTATTCCTACTTCAGAGATGAGGGAACTGAGCCTCAGACATATTAAGCAATAATTACTGTGAATAAGTAATTGACCATGTAATTAGATGTTTGATGCCTCTTTTCCCAAAAGAACGCAAGCCATCTGAGGGCAGGGGCAGCCTGCCTTGTTCATCTTGGTAGCTAAAGTGCAAATCACAAAACAGGTGCTCAATAAACAGTTGTTGAAGAAAGACATAATAGAGTCACACAAAATCTGGTGAGCAGTAAGCACCTGTAGAAAACCTTAAATGAATCACTTAATGATCTATACTGTCAGGTGACTATCAGCCAAATGCCTGAGCCTGCCTCCTCCACACCATCCCACTTCTGCCAGCTCCTCTCCATTTTGCCTCATCCTTTCCTGTGCTTCTTCAGAGCCTCTAGAACCATAAATCTCCATGATGCCAAATTGTGCCGAGTTCTCTTCAGGCTTATCCGAGTCAGAGCTGTGCTGTGCTCAAGGCAGAAATAAGCCGAGGGCTCCAATGCTCGAGGCCCTTTGTACCTTACCCCTGGGCCCTGAGGCAGCACAGCTTGGGCTCCATATCTGCCCCTTCAGGCATCACCCAGAGGTTTCTCAGAATCTCAGTCGCTTCTGTCTTCCCTCTAAGCATTCTCTTCTCCTCCTTGCAGGTTCCTTTTCCCCCATGAATATTTTTTTTTTTTTGAGATAAAAAAAATTTTTTTTTCAGGAAAGTTTTTTTGTCTTTATTTTTTTAATGTTACATTAAAAAAATATGAGGTCCCCATATACCCCCTAACCCCCTCACCCCACTCCTCCCTCATAACAACAACCTCCTCCATCATCATGAGACATGCATTCCATTTGGTGAATACATCTCTGAGCACCGCTGCACCTCATGGTCAATGGTCCACATCATAGCCCACACTCTCTCACAGTCCACCCAGTGGGCCATAGGAGGACATACAATGTCTGGTAATTGTCCCTGCAGCACCATCCAGGACAACTCCAAGTCCCAAAAACGCCCCCACATCACATCTCTTCCTCACACTCCCTACCCCCAGCAGCCACTTTTTCCACACCAATGCCACATTTTCTTCGATTACTATAGAATAGTTCATGAATAGAATATCAGTAAGTCCACTCTAATCCATACTCTATTCCTCCATCCTATGGACCTTAGAATGGTTGTGTCCACTCCACATCTATATCAAGAGGGGGCTTAGATTCCACATGGATGCTGGAAGCAATTCTCCTGTTTTCAGTTGTAGGCACTCTTGGATCCCTGGTGTGGTGGTTGACCTTCTTCCCCTCTACGTTAGATGAGTGGGGTAAGTCCAGTAAGCCAGAGTGTAGGAGTTGCAAGTCTGTTGAGGCTCAGGGCCTGGCTATCACATGGTCAGTCCAGAGATTCAGGTCCCGCATGAGTATTAAGTCATGCTATCTATCAGGTGCCAGGGAAGGTGGGGCACCAGATAACCAGTTCAGCAGATGCCCTGAGCCTCAACAGGCTCAACAGGACACCAGATAGCTGCATATTGAGAGATTTCTGCAAAAAGCGTGCGGTAAGCTCAGGGAGTTCCCACACTGAGACACTCAGGGCTGCCTCACAACCCATGCCAGTATGCAAGCCTTGGTGAGCAGAGCCTGGATTCAAACTCTACCTTGACCTGGAGTCTCTGTGCAGTGCCTACCATGTGCCAGGATTCTCAGGACTGCACATTAGAGGCCCTCATGATTAGCCCAATTAGCATCCCTTACTATCCATTACAGTATTAATATCAATTGTCATTAATTTTTGTGGGTGTACATCATTGTCTGGTTAATGTCTGACATGCTCATTAGCTTTAAGTTGCAGGAGAGTGCCTCATTCAGCACTACATGTCCAGTGCCTCACAGGGCAACTCGCAATAACCCTCCTACCCCCAATACAATTCTATAAAAGAGTTATATGGTAGATTGCAGTTTTGGCTTAAAAGTTTCACATTCCCTTTCTCAGGGCCCTTTGCCAAGTGACTTTCCAGCTCTATCTATACAGCAATGACATATATTTCCCCATAACTTGATTTTGGGCTTGACTTTGTGACCCGCTTGGCTGAAAGGATGAGGCAGATGTGGTAATGTGCCAGTTTTGAGACTGGTCCTCAAGAAGCCTTGCACGTTTCCACTCATCTCTGTGTGCCTCTGCCTTCACCAGGAGAAGAATGTGCCCTGACTAGTGCATGGGTCCAAAGAGGAGATACAAGAATGGACCTAAGTCTACAAAATTACGTGAAGAAAAAACCATCCTACCCACCTCAGCTTAAAACCAGCCAACCTGCAGATGTTGTGGTGGTTTGAAACTATGTACTTCAGAAAACACATGTTCTTAAACTTAATTCATGTATAAGTAGGACTTCTTAAAAATTTCATTTTATTGTCTTTATTTTTTTAATGTTACATTCAAAAAACATGAGGCCCCCACATACCCCTTACCCCCCATAACAGTAACCTCCTCCATCATCATGAGACACTCACCGCACCTAGTGAATACATCTCTGAGCACCTCTGCACCCCACAGTCAATGGTCCACACCATAGCCCATATTCTCCCACAGTCCACCCAGTGGGTCATGGGAGGACTTTTTGATGAAGTTTCTTCAGTTAAGGGGCCCAGATCAATCAAGATGGGTCTTAATCCTATTTGTGAAGGCCTTATAAGGAAGGCCTTAGGGAGAGAAAGCCAGAGGGGACAAGGAAAAGCTGAAAGTCAAGGGAATCCAGAAGAGAAGGGAGAAGCCAGGAGAGGCCACCATGTACCTTGTCATGTGACAAAAGAGCCAAGGATCAAGAAGCAACAGCAGCCAGCCCCAGAATGCCACAGTCGTCTGGGAGATAGCATCACCTTGGTAACGCCTCGATTTTTGACTTCTCCTAGCCTCAAAACTGTGAGCAAATAAATTCCCATCGCTTAGCCAACCCATTGCATGGTAGTTGGTTTAGCAGCCAGGAAACTAAAATAGATGTGTAAGCAAAGTCAGAGGAGCTCATTCAACCTGCACACACAAGAGCAAAATAAATGCTCATTGTAGTGTGCCACAAATATGGTGTGCTTTGTTTCTTTTCCAGTAATAGGTGACTATTGTAAATTAATATGCCTATGTTAAAGAAAAGAAAATGGACGATCAGCAAAATTAACTTGTCAACCTTCTACAGTAAAGGATGAATTTAATATTTAAATGCAGAGCTGTCTCTAAAAGGGATGTGTCCCTGCTACACTATATTGCCTCTCTTCACCCTTTGGAAAGCTCATTTACACCTGGCAGGACATCCAGTCTGTGTCATCAATGTCTGGGGCATCTCTACCTCCCCAAAGTAGCACAGAGGTGACCCTTGTGCAGATGTTGTACTGAGTCAGGATATTATACCTGGAAACTGTGCTTGTCCTTGCTGAGTAACTATCCTTCACTCCCAGGCTCTACTCAGCATGTGCAGATATTCTTCATTTTAATGCACAAATACCATTCCCAATAAGCAACCAAATCCACCAGGTAGGGAGCTCCAGGTGATTAATGCATCTCTCAGGTGGTGAAAATCACTTAAGCTTCAGCTGTAAGTTTCTGACTCCACCAAACAGAGTTCTAATCGCCCACAAATGCACTGCCTGATGGGCCTTTATTACTTAATTACCAAGGTGAGAGGCTCATAATTAATAAGCCATTTACTCCTACATTTATATGTTTCCACGATGTCTCACCAAAGATTTTCCAAGGATATTCACATTCATCATCATTTTACTCTGTGTCTCCTAATATCTGAGTTGACCAAAAAATCTCAAACTTTTCTGTCTGCAGTTAACTTGGAAAGACAAGGTCAAAGGCCTCCTAACTTATTTACTCCTAGCAGACAATGAACTTGCGATATATAAAAACTGGATGTGGACAACATTATCAAAATTGTATCAATGCAGCAATTACACAAGAATGAAAGTAAAACCTAATGGTGATTTTATAGATATATTAATTGATGCAAGGAATTATTAAAAGTTACAATTAAATCAAGACCACAGTTACAATGTATAATAAAATCCTCTTTTCCAACATTGTAGGGATCGCCACTATTTGTAAGAATGCATAGGTATTGGAGAAAGTTCGACTAGTGAACAAATTTTATTTCCCTAAAAAACCAAGTGACTTGGTGGGTCACTAGTAAGTAGCTTTAACTGCATGTAAAAATGAACTTCTATGTAATTGATTTCTTGCGGATTAACAATGCACTGTTGGAAAGATGTTTATTTGCACACGCTGCTCAGTGGCCCTTATTTGGAACCACCCACTGAGGTCTTGTATGCTGGATCAGGACAGAGGCTGACACCACGGAGCTCCTGCAGCAAGGTCTCATGCCACGCTGCAAGAAGTGCCACCACTAGTTTTGGGTAGCAGTTTGATCATGGGGACTGAGGAAAGTCATCATTCCCCCTAGGGAAGCAAACCAAACAATGCCCATGGTCCATCACATGGGTACCCCCTGTTACCCCCATCCCCACAAGGCTCCATCCTAAATTTGTGACTCCAACAGATGAATGGGGATTAGGGCTGGTCAGGGTATCTGATCAACCACGTGCCTTGGTTCCAGGGCATCTTTTGTTCCTCAGTCTTTCCAATCTCTGCCCTTGGCAGGCTTTTTTTTTTTTTTTTTTGCCAAGGCTGATAGGTAAAAAAAAGAAGTGTTTATTATTTTTAAAATGTAGGGAAATGTATACAGAAACTAACAAATAAATGCACATGATTCAACTACCAGATACAACAAATCTTAACCATTATTTCCTTCCAATTTTGCATGCTCATAAGTGTTGGTGTTTTTTACATATGTCATGGAAAGCATGATATTTATTCAAATGTGCAGTTTTCTACCAATATTATAAAATTAGCATGCTCCATGTTATTAGCAGTTCTTCACAAACATTTTAATGGTGGCAGATGTGATGATGAGGAATAAATTAAGTATTTTCTTCTAGGGGATGCTTAGGTTGTTTCTAAACTTTCATTATTACAAGTAATGCTATAATGAAATTTGTGGTAGGCAGAACAATACCCTCAGCTCAAAAAAAAAAAAAAAAGTCCACATCCACAAGCTAATCCCCAGAACCTGTGAATAAGTTACCTTACATGGCACAAGGGACTTTGCAGATGAAGTTAATTAAGTTAATTAAATGATTAAATTAAGGGTCTTGAGATGGGGAGATTATCCTGGATTTTCAGGGTGGGTTCAATGTAATCACAAGGGTACCTAATACATGAAAAATGGAGACAGGAGGGAAAAGGGGAAGCTGGAAGGAAAGAGGAGGAAAGAAGAGGAGTAGGAAAGGGGAGAAGAACGGGGAGGAGGAGGGTTGAGGAGAGGGGGGTCAGGGGAGAGAGGAGGGTCAGAGGGGAGAGGAGGGTCAGGGAGAAGAGGAGGGTCATGGGGGGGGGGAAGGGTGGAGGTGGGAGGGGGAGAGGAGAGGAGGGAACTTCGGGTAGACAAAGGGAGGGGAGGAGAGGGACAAACCCCTTCCATCCTTCTGAATGACAGTTTGGGCTCCAAACATGGGGAAACATTGAGCCTGCAGATGTGGGTGAGGGGCTGCAGAGTCAGGCAGGGCAAAGGAGGCTGTGCCTTTGACATTTCCCTGGCAGTCAGTAGTGACGTGGTGGCAGCCAGTATTTTACTTAAGACACTCAGGATTTACAGTTAAAAACCTGTGAGTCTGAACAAATTCTTTAACTGGCAATTCCCTGCAAAGGGCTTTGCTGTTTGCACTGTTTCCACCATGTGTTCAATCAAAAGGGTATCGGGGACATAACTGTACATTACCACTATTGACATTTTCCAGCCTACTCCACTTTGGTTAAAAAGTGGGTGCCCAAAGATGCCACTTAATAACTTTGGGCATGATGAAAATGTCACTTTGACAAGTAGAAAAGTGGATTTACACACCCACCCAAAGTGACCTGCTCAGAAAGACACAGCAGGGATTGTTCCCTGGCCTCAGAGAAAGGAAGTTCTCCTTCTCTGCAGGTTCCCATTGCTGCAGCAGATGGGGGTGGGAGGAGGAGAAGGAGGTGGGTGGAGAGAGAGAGAATATAAAGGGCAGCTTCAGCGCAGGTGATACCTGATCCCCTGGAGCAGGGGAGGACAGAAAGGCTGCTAGGGAGAAAGAATAGGGCCTGCCTGGCCCAGGGCTGGGACAGCCACTGGATCCACTTCTGCCCAGATGGGATTCCTTGTCCACGCAGGCCCCGGGAAGGGGAAGGTAGGGTTTGGTCCAGAAGCAGGGTGGGCGGGGGCAGCAGGCAGGCCTGGGACCAAGGGGAGTGAAGGTCATGTTTTGGAAAACAGCTAGAGACAGAGAAGGGAGGACAGGGCCTGGTTGTCCAGGGAGGAGGCTGGGGAGAGCCACGCCAAGTGTCAGAACCCAGTGAAGAGTCTGGGAACCAGTGTCAGGGAACGTAAAGCCAAAGCTTGGTCAAAATGACCCACCCAGCCCCTTCTCCATTTCCTGGTTTTCCATCTCAGCCCCAATATATACAACCTCAGTGTCATTTTCAAATCCTTCCTCAGCTCCCCTCGTGCCTTACAACTAACTCAAGTGTTGACACATGGTTTCTATCAAGGACCAGACAGTAAATGTTTTTGGCTTTGCCGGCCCTAGGGTCTCTATTGCAACTACTATAACTCTGCTGTTGTATGGAGAATATGTTCCAATAAAACCTGATTTACAAAACCAGGCAGTAGGCCAGATTTGGTCCACAGATTTGGAGTTCGGGAGACTCTGTTCTAACAAACAGCCAAGGCCTGAATTTACCTCCTACAAATCGCTCGAAACTGCCCACTTCTCTCCTGACCCCTCACCCACCACACTCCTCCACCCACAGTCCTTTCTTGCCTGGATGACCACCATGACAACCTCCCTGATCATTCTGCTTTCACTTTTGCCCCCTACAATCCTCCACCCAGCAGCCAGCCTGAGCATCCAGAAAGGCACTTCTGAGCAGGACCTCTCTCTGCTGAGCACTCTGCAGTGGCTCTTTCCAGAAAGATCTATACCTCTTCACTGGCTCATATCCATCCCTCTACCCTTCACATCTACAATCCTGCCAGTGAAAATGCCTTTGAGTTCATTGAACATTATACCATCTTCCCCTCCCCTCCCAGGCCTGTAGATAGTTCTGCTGGACCTTCTTGCCTCGCCACCACAGTTTATCCCTTCTTCTGGTTCACCTTGGCTCATCTCAGTATTTTTTTTTTTTTGTCTTTTTTTTTTTAATGTGACACTAAAAAAATATGAGGTCCCCATATACTCCCCACCCCCCTCACCCCACTCCTCCCCCCATAACAGCAACCTCCTCCATCATCATGAGACATTCATTGCACTTGGTGAATACATCTCTGAGCACTGCTGCACCTCATGGTCAATGGTCCACATCATAGCCCACACTCTCCCACAGTCCACCCAGTGGGCCATGGGAGGACATACAATGTCCGGTAATTGTCCCTGCAGCACCACCCAGGACAACTCCAACCCCCGAAAATGCCCCCACATCACATCTCTTCCTCCCACTCCCTACCCTCAGCAGCCACCATGGCCGCTTTCTCCACACCAATGCCACATTTTCTTCGATTACTAATCGCAATAGTTCATGAATAGAATATCAGTAAGTCCACTCTAATCCATACTCTATTCCTCCATCCTATGGACCTTAGAATGGTTGTGTCCACTCCACATCTATGTCAAGAGGGGGCTTAGATTCCACATGTCATCTCAGTTTTGACATCACTTTCTCCCTGAGGTCCTGTGGCAATGTGGAGTACCTTCCCTGGACCCTCAGTATAGTTACTGTCCATTGCTTTTGTCTACTAAACTGTGAGCAACTTGAGTGTGCCCATGGCTTGCCGCCCAGGCCTGAACATCTATTGGCTGCCTAGATAAATCAAGGAGTCCATTACTTGAATTAGGGTGGAATATTCAAGATCTGAAGATCTCCAGTTGGCCATCCTCCCTCAGGGGCCAGAAGACACTGTGGCTTGGGTTCCTGTGGCTCTGCCTCCCTTGATCAGGATAGCTTTGGACCCTGGTGTGGTCTGGGACTTGCAGGTCCAGAATTTCTTGAGCCAGAATTCTCTGTGCTTTATAGGGTAGACTAAGGTTTAAAGAGACACAATGGCACTGACAATATTTTCTTGGGTATGATCGTAAGTGAATTTGCCATGTCTTTTCCTTAGCATGACCACTAATTGTTTCTTCCTTTATTCATTCATTCTATAACATTGCCTGAGCTTCCATGGGGTTTCTGCCTTACCATCTGGTGGAAAAGACAGGCCACTTTGATACAGTGTGATAAATGCTAAGATAAATGGATGGTCAGGGAGGATGCTTGGGAGTAAATGAGGAAGGATAAAACTGACAATAAAGTATATTAGAATGTTCAGGTCAAGTAGTATTTTAGAAACAAGTTGACTTAGTCTGCAGAAAAACAGGTTAGCACCAGGAAAGAATACTGATATACAGACAGTTAAAAAAATAAAATCTGATAGGTCAATTTAACACCACCCAATGTTATAGCAGATATAACAAAGGAAACATCAGGCTCTTTGCAAAATTGAGTCATAGAAGCATAATGTGGTTTGTAAGGAAATCAACTAGCTTTACAATGATTCCTCCCCAAAGAAGGGCCACACAGGCAGCAAGCACCATCATCCCTCCCAAGGAGGAGGGAGATGAGGAAGTCTACTGCCATGCTGGGAAGGAGGCAGCCTGGAGGGGCCACCCAGGTGGCAGCATAGGCTACCCCAAAGGAGGGGATCCAAGCAAGCAGGTTGAGGACATCTGAAGTAGGCAAACCTGTTGTTTCTCTCCTACACTTTCACTGGAGTAAGAACGTCCTGATCGTACAGATTCCTGATCATTACCTCCTCTTACTGGACCTGCTGCAAAGAGGCAGGGGTTCCTTCCCTTGGCGGTGACTATGCTTTATGGACTAAGAATAAGTGTGACTCCTCCTGCCTGGACAGCTCATTCTGTGTGGTGTAGCCACCAGGGAGGGCCAGGCTGTCCAGCCTGTGGGCCAGAGAGGAAGGCTATCAGCTGCCCAGCAACACGTGTGCCTCCAACTAAAAAGGGACTCAGCTAAATGCAGTCATTGCCACATGCAGCATGATGTGATCTGCCCAAATACAAGGCACATTCAGGTCTGGGTTGCATGCATGTGCATGCATGTACTTGCATGCACAGACATGTGTGAATGCCTGGTGTGAGGCCTGGCACTAGCAAGCTGGAGGGCAGAGCCTCCCAGTCCTGAGATCCTTGTACTCATGCAACCTTAATGCCTCAACAGACTTTAAAGATGATTCATACCAACCCTTCCATCTTAGATATGGGGAAACTGAAGCCCAGAGTGAAAAAGGTGACTTGCTTCAATCAACCAAGAGAGTCTATGAGTTGAGATCAGAATAGATTCCTGGCCTTTCCAGAAACATCACAACCAGGACTCATGGCTTGAGCCTACTTTGCTTCCAATGCACAGCCACTCTACTACTTAATCCTCATCCCAATCTCCCAGTGCAGTACATATGATGAGAATTTGTTCCAGGAGCAAAAATTCTGAGAATCCAAGTAAAGGACTTCTCTGCAGGACACAGACCTAATGAAAACTGGAGATGCTACTGCAATCAGGCCTGTTTGACTCCCAAGTCATCTTTTCTGCTTTCTTATGTTGTGTGATATCCAGTGAATATTTCAAACTTAACATGTCCAAAACTAAACTCGTGACCTTCCCAAATAAACCTCCTTTGTCCATGTTCTCCCCCATCTTAATGGGTTGGAATTCTGTCCTTTCAGTTGCCCAGCCTAACACCTCCTCTCTCGCATCTCTCCCATCCCCCCCTTTCTCTCACCTCTACCACCAATCCACCAACAAATCCTAATGGCTCTATCTTCAAAATATGCCAGAGTCCAAACCCTTTCACCAGCACCACCCTTGTAGAGGTCACCATCGTCTCTCTCCTGGATTTGCAGTAGCCTCGCACCATCTTCCCCAACACCATGTGCTGGAGGGATCCATCCCTTTTACATGCAAGACAAATCCTCTTACTCTTCCATTCAAAACCCTTCCATAGCTTCCTACTTCACAGAGTAGAAGCCTAAATCCTCACAGAGTTCTTCGAGGCCTTGTGAGTTGTGGTTTCCAGTTACTTCTCTGTTATCATCTCTCCCAAGTCTTCCTCACACACTCAGCTACAAGGCCCCTGGCCTTGCTGTCCCTTTAACACAGCAAGTATGTGCCTCAGGCCCCTTGCACTGGCTGTTCCTCTGCTGAGAGGTCTCCTTTGGAATCCACTTGATGAAATCTCTTTCACTTCCTTCAAGTCTCTTTTCTTTGTCAATATGTCACCTCCTCAAAGAGGCCTACACTAGCCACTCATTAAAATCCTAAGCTACTTGTACGGCAAGCTCATCTCCTTACCCTGCTGCACGGATCCTCAAAAGACTTACTACTGTCTAGAATACCATGGCATTTACTCATTTACTATGTTTATTGGTTATTTTATTTCCCTCCCTAGAATGTAAACAGTATAAGAGAAGGGGTTTTTGTCTGTTTTGTTCACTGATGATTTCAAGCACCTAGAAGAGCATCTAATACACAGTAGGAGCGTAATAAATATTTATTGAATTGAATGGTCTCTCTGGTGACTGCAGAAGTTAAAGGCTTAAAGTCAGAAAAGAAAACAAAAATCCAAAATCACAAAGTCATTTTTGAATGATTATTCCATCCTCAGTTATTCAACAGGAGGGGCTAAATATGTGACCTTAACAAAGGAGTTAGAATAGAGGAAAAAATAAAACTTGGAAAGAGAATACAAAAGCACCTCCTGGGAGGGCAAATTGCATTGCCTTTAAATGGGAAACCTTGTGATCTCTGGAAGCAAAGAAGCTTAAGATATTGCCACTGTAGCTGGAAATAACTCAGAGAGGAGGGGGCTGCTAGGTGTGGTAGAATTAGTACAGCTTCCAGGCTCCTCCCTGGATGCTTACCAGGCAACTTACAGCCCAGATCAATAAACCACCTAAATTCTGCTCCAAAGGAATAACTGAAATTAATGCACATGGTTCAGGGAAACAGATCAACACTTGGAATAAGGAAGGGGCTGGGATCCCGCTTTGAGTTACCCTGGTGAACCCAGCACTCTGGGGCTACTTGGAAAGTGCTACATGGTGTCATATGATGTCACAAAGGCAATGGATGGCGCACCTGGGGGAGTGTGGGTCGGTCCTCACTACCAAGTCCCCACAGTGGGACCTGCATCTGGATTGTTCTGTGGAGAGAGGAGGTGGGCACTTTCTTGGTCCCATGCAGGCCGCCTTTGTTGGGGTGTGGGGAAGCTCTGACCGACTGGGTGTGGAGGGCGAGCCCCCTGAACAAAACCTGGGGTAGGGGCTCCCACAAGAGGGAATACAGGGGAGAGAGGAACGAGTTCAAACCCATGTCAGGCAGAGCCCCAAGGCTGGAGGTGGAGTCACAGGCTGGACCATGGAACCCTGAGTTCAGATTTGGACAGAGACAGGATGAAAGCAGGTCAGGAATGACCTATAGGATCCAAGACAATTGGGCTGCCACCTGATAGGTGATAGGTCTGTGTAGTGCACAGAGGTGCAGGTCTAGGTAGTGAGTGGGCTTCCGAATTAGCCTGGGAGGTATTCTGCCTCACCAGGGGTCAGGTTAGCCCAGAAGGAGGGTTCTTTTTATGAAACGTCCTCACCATGAGGGACTTTTTATAGTTTGCTTAGAGACCTCAGCAATGCTGGCGGCCGTGGCTGTCTGTGCCCACCCTTTCGTCATCCACTAGCATACAGTGTTAGGATTGCTCTAGTCAGAGTAGCGGAAGGACTTGCAGGAAATTGCCTTGGCGACACTTTCAGAAGCTAGCCTAAAGGGCAAGACAGACACGCAGATGGGAAGCCGGTGGAATATCCCAGACTTGATTCAGAAACCTGATTTGAGCGATATTTCACTCTTTACCCTCCCAAATGTATTTCAAAATTCTTTCTCCTGTTCATTCATTCATTTCATTCACCAAACAAGTATTCATAGGGTTACTATGAAGTGCAGGTCCTTCGTCAGGCCAGGACGTAGAGATGCAGTGCTCTCTTTTTGGGCAAAGAACCCTTCCCCTTCACACTTAAAGCCCCAGGTCCTAGTACAGGGCCTGTACATAGAGGTGCTCATTCAGTATCAGCTCCCCTCTCTTACCTGCCCCCAGTGCATTTAAGCATGTGTTTGTTGAACATATGGATGAAAGAATGATGATTCTATCTTAGAACTTTCCTGGACCACCAGGTCCACAGAGAGGTCTTTGAGCCTGCCCTTGAGGATGGAAAGGCCTCTTAATGATTCCATAGTCTCTAAATAGCCAGAGCTTCAAGGAGAATGTTTTAAAATCAAATACACACTTGGCTTGGGAATCCAACAATGGTGGGCAGCCTGCTCGGGTTATTTGTGCAAAGGCCTGCTTTCCTCTTAAGCACCACAGTCCCTGATGAACTGCCATTTGGAAGACTATTTAAGGAGGGCCCCACATTCAGGAGATTTCTGTCTAAATGGCCATGCAAGAGGGCCCAGACATGCTCCGATCACTAGTAACTGCCTGTTATCTTTTCAAAATGTATGCATGCACCCCAACAGATATATATGCATGTGCAGAAATATATGCATGCACCCCAACAGATATGCACACAGGCACACCCTGCATTATCTTCCCGTCATCCATCAATTTACTCTGAAAGTATAATTTTATCTTTTGACATTCCGTTATGTGGGAAAATCATATTTATATTTGTCTAAATACATACACATACATCTATTTGTGTACGTCTATCTACATCTATCTAAATTCTCAGTTGCCTATATTGGTTCTTTCCATCTTGTCACAATTTTAAGTAGAACCAAAATCAACCTGGCCCCTTCCTGTCTCTCCTCCTTGTGGTAGGTTAGGTATGCATTCCCATGTTGACAGGTGGGGTCTGCTCCTCTCCTGCTGAGCCTGGAGGGCTCTGTGACATGACCCTGGGCCAGATATAGCCCCATGCCCTAGGAGACTTCCAGCCTCCACCTCATGCCTTATGGAACACGCAGGGTGCACGGAGCTGTCACTCAACTGCCCCAATTACCCAGACGCTATGGTGCATGGGGGCTGACATGTAGGTGCCACAGTTGAAATCCCAATTGAGCGCAGCTGGCCTCAAACTGTCCCCCCCCAGCTGACCCTGTCCACACTCCTGAGCCACAAAATCATGAAATATAATTAAATGGCTATTATCTTAAGGCTCAGCCAGTCTCTTGGATGTGCTCACCATCTTCACAAGGCCCCACATCTCTGTGTGATCTTGCCCTAGTCTTCTCTCTGATCTCATCCTTGAACTTCCCTGGCCCAGTGTATTCCAGCCACACCGTGCCTCCCTGCTCCTCCTTGAGCACAACAAATGCATTGCTCCCACCTCCAGGCATTTGCACTCACTGTCCTCTCTCCCAGGATGCTGCACCCCCAGATGTCAATCTCGCCTGGCCCCAGGCTTCATGTAGGTCTTTGCACAAAATAGCAATTACTCAGACAAGTGAGCTCAATACCTTTATCTATGAAAGGAAAATTCCTCCTTAGGAAGCCAGGAGCACCCCTTCCTTTCTTACTGCTTTAGTTATTTAACATTTTCACATTCTGACATTATATATATGAATATGTTAATTATATATGTTAATTGTCTCTCTCTATCACATCCCCTCTCCCCAAAAAATGTACAAACTATAAGGTCAACTGCTGAATGGAAACTTTGCTTTCATCACCACTGTATCCCCATCTCCAAGGACAGGGGCCTGAAGGTATCATTAATACATAAATATTTGCCAATCAATCAATCAATGAATATATGTTCTTGTATAATAATCTTCCTATGCATTCTGTCATTTCTGATTGTTCCTCAAAATAACTTCCTATAAGTTAAATTGACAGAAAGCAAACCTTTCAAAATCTTTAGTTCATATAACAAAATCTCCTACAGACAGGCTGTATGAGATTTGCTCCCATTAGAAATGTGTAAGTGTACTCAGTTTCTTGCATCTTAACCTATATATGATGAAATCAATAAAAAATATTTACTAATTGAGTAGGTGGGGAAAAAAGATTGCTCCTTGCCCAAATTTTGCATTCCTTTGACTGTGACTCGGCCTCCTTGTTCATTTGCTAGTCACTAAAATGTAAATTCCATGAGAACAGAGACTTTGTTCTGCTCACTGCTACATTCTAAGGCTCAGAAGAGAGCTCAGAATATAACAGGTATGCAATAAATATTTGTTGAAAGAATGAATGAAAACAAATGTTTTCTTTTACGATTGGCCTGTTGGGGCCTTTGGTTCATGTTTCTTTTGAGAAGTCTCTTTTTTCTTATTGACTTGACATAACTGTACATGTAGGATATTTATTGCTTTTCCATCATCTAGGCTGAATTAAGGTATCATGTGTCTTCTATTTTGTGTATGCTATTTTTTTGACATTCAGAAATTCTAAAATTATATGTAGTCATGTCTATCAATCTGTTTCAGTTCTCATATTTTATAGCATGCTTAGAAACAGTCCTAAGAGTTGACACACTGTACCTACCTATGCCAGGTACTTTTCTGAGGATTTCCCTTATATTACACATTGAATCCTCACAGCAACCCCATGAAATAGACACTATTACTGTCCCATTGTAAAGATGAAGAAACTAAGACAGGGAGCAGGCACATAAATCATTCTCTACATACAAGACATATTTACCTATACATTGTTCAAATTCCTTTGTGAGTTCAGGTTTAATATTGGTGATTGCTATTTAATAATAGTAATTCATGCATTTTTAAAAATTTGTGTAAGGTGAGTATATATTTACTTTTTGCCAAATAGATTCCAAGTGTTCTAACAGTTTATTGAATAATTTATCCCTTCCCACCAAAATTATACTTTTAACTTATCTGTAACATATTGTAATATATGTGTGTATATACACACACCATAAACATCCATATAAACACCTATATATAATGTTGGATAGTGTTCAATTGCACTGCCCATCTTTTTAAATTAATTTTTTTTGTGGTGTATGCAGTGAAAAACTTATGAAGTGGAACTATAAAGAAGAAACGTGGAAGGATTACCAGTAATTCCCTACAAATCCTAATTAAATACACGTTCAATGTTGTTCTCATGAAATATGTATCTATCAAATGAAAACATCAGTACTCCTAAATTGCATTATGAATGCGCAAGACCTTTTGGAAACAGCTGTCTTCAGACCTTCCTTTTGCAGCCACAACAACAACATGTGCCAGCCTCTTTTATCCTCCAAAGAAATAACCTCTACATATGGATGTTTGGCTCTATCACTTTCCATGGCTTTGGACTTCTTGCAAAACCATTTCACTTCAGCTCTGACTAATGAGTATGCAATTTTTGGTCAAGTTCACAGACATTTCTACTCAGCTGTGGGGAAGCCAGTACAAGGGCTTTGTTTCTGGTAGGTGAAGACTCACCTGGCTCCTGAAGGCAGCCCTCCCTCTTCTCGACCCTTCCCCACTACACCCTATGCTCCGACTGGTACCTGGACCTCCAGACATGGGGTGGCAGGAAAGAAGAGCCTCTGCCCCAACTTGGGAGAAGCACCTGGTCTTGAGCGTGTCTAGAAGCTATTTAAGCCACACTCCCTCCCTCACAATGCCTAGGTAATGACTACTTTTATCTTGCGTATCCATTGACATTTAAAAATGTAAATCAGAATTTACATTTTAATTCCCACATTTGCTTTATTTCCATATATTCTATCTCCTGTTCCCCTCCTTGCATTTCTTTTAACCAATTATCTTGAAAGTTGCTCCTTGCTCATTTCTACAGCTGTATAACGTTTCACCGGCTGGCTATACATTCATTTATTTAACCTGTCTCAGAAGGGACCCCTGGTGACATGCTGCCTGGCACTTTACTTGGTCTAAAAAACAGAACTTTGCAAGCCATCCCTCTGGTGTGCCCCCACTCAGCTCAGTCCTCAGAAGAGAGTGGCATCCCTGTTAGCTCTGCCGTACCCCTTCTGGGCAGCCTAGGAAGTCTCCTGAAGCATGATCTCTGGGCCTGTCCTCTGCCCCACTCTCACCACTGCTAGAATCCAGTCTCCCAGACCCTCTTGCCATCCAGCATGCATGTGGTAGAGGCGTTTGGCTGCTGTGGGGTTCTAGCATTTTCCAGGGCACTTACTACTCCTGCTAAAAGCTCTTGCTCAATGTGCTTGCTTTGTTTCTCAGGATGGCCCTGGTCATTTGCTCCTGCAACAAAGCAGAGGAAGGACAACATCCTGCATTTACAGGCACTGCCAAGCACTGGGGCTGGCCTAACAGGATTGAGTTTACAGGTCTGAACCCTCTATGAGCCAGCTGCGGATACCACTTTGTCCTTTAGGCAAAAAAACAATCTCAGATGTTGTCTCAAAGTAGACCCTTTTCTCAGCCTCAGACCAAACCTTGACCGAACAGCAGACTCAACTCTGACCCCTGGATAGATGGGGCCCAGGTTCCAGGCTCTCACCAACTCATGACCAAGGTCGCAGGCATACCTCGAAGCCCACACCTGCCAAAGTCAGCCTGTGCCCGGTTGTTACTGAGTCCAGCTACTCTCTCTCTCTAAATGTGGTCACAAAGGAGGCCCCATACGTGTGTGCAGGTGGCTCAGTGTGAACCCCTCCTTAGTGTGGGTAGTGCTCATGCCCTACTGTCAGTAAAATTGAACATCTAGTCTCTACCACACCATGTGGAAGGAATCTCGGTCTGACAGACCTGAGTTCAAATTCTGCCGCTGTCTAGCTGGGTGACTTTGGTCAATTAGTTCTTTGATCGGACACTGAGGAATCTCCTCTATCAAAAGGGGGCAGGAATATCTGCTGGCAGGATGGTTGTAAGGATTAAATGATATGATGCATATAAAGTGCCTGGCACAGAGTAGGTGCTCAGCAGAAATTCATTCTATTTACCGTAGTATGCATCTTGTTGGCTACAACTGAATTCCTGGAGTGGGAATGAGCCCTCTTGGGCTGTGCTGCCCAGCCTGGTGGCCACCGACCACGTGTGCCTACCGAGCACTTGAAATGTGGCTGGTGCAAGCTGAGATGCACTGTAAAGGTGGAGAATGTGCCCACTTTCAAAGACTCAGTTAAGAAAAAAAAGAATGTAAAATATCTCAATAATTTGTATATTGATTACACATTGAAATAATATTTTGGATGTTGGGATAAGTAAAATATATGCTTCTAAAGTTATTTTCACCTGTTTCCTTTTACCTTTTTATTGTAGCTATTAGATAATTTTAAGTCACGTGTGCTTTGCAGTTCTAGAAGTCTGCTGAGAGGAGTTTGTGAGTAATAACTATTAAAATAACAAAAACAGGCATGTGAAAGTACTAGCTACATTTTCCAAGTGCTTGCCATGTGTTGGGCACTGCTCTAAGCATGTATCCTCACGGCAACCCAAAGCACAGAGAGATGAAGTGACAAACCCCTGGTAGCAGAGCCAGGAAGTGGGAGAGCTAGGATTTGAGCCCAGAAAATCTCAATCTAGAACCTCCCTATCACTGTAATTGTCACACCCATTAAAGGCTGTCTCAGCAGTGGCCTTCCAACAAATGGGGTACCTCCCAGGCTGGGAACTGACTCTTTTTTTTTTTAAAGATTTATTATTTTTTATTTATTTATTTCTCCCCCCCACCCCCAGGGTGGGGTGTCTGCTCTCTGTGTCCATTAACTGTATGTTCTTCTGTGACTGCTCCTATCCTTATTGGTGGCACCGGGAATCTGTTTTTCTTTTTGTCGCGTCATCTTGTTGCGTCAGCTCTCCGTGTGTGCGGTGCAATTCCTGGGCAGGCTGCATTTTATTTTGCACTGGGCAGCTCTCCTTACCGGGCACATTCTTTGTGTGTGGGGATCCCCTAGGCAGGGGACACCCCTGCGTGGCAGGACACTCCTTGCGCGCATCAGTACTGCGCATGAGCCAGCTTCACATGGGTCAGGGAGGCCTGGGGTTTGAACCGTGGACCTCCCATGTGGTAGGCGGATGCCCTAACCACTGGGCCAAGTCCGCTTCCCAGGTAACTGGCTCGTGACAGCTAAGGCCATCACCGAGACTGAGGTGTAAGTAGCAATCTCTGCCTTCCACACCTGCCCTCCACTCCCAGGCACCTCAAGATGCAGCAGAGGTATAGCTTGGGGTGAGGAGGGCGCTCATTTAATTTGTTGCATTTTTCTTACATTGCCCAATTTACCTTTACCTGGCAGAATCAGCTTCCCCAAACTCTCTTAGCTTTCTCTATTAGCAGGAGACGTCTCCGAGAACAAAAATAAAAGATAAACTCAATTGTCGAAAAAGTGAGTTCAGTTCTTCAATTTGTGTGCTAGTCATAAACATAGCACCTTGCATTTGAGAGAAAACCCTACATTTCAACAGCAATACTTAAAGTGGTATTTCTCCTACATACATCTTTTTCAAAGCACTTACTTCAGAAGGTGAAGAATGAAAAATAAACTCTAATAACCTGGCACTTTGAATGAGAGAAAAGACCATTATGATCAAGAACGGCATACACTTTCCTGACATGAATACACATCTTCAGGCAGTTCCCAAAACTGCTTCCTAGATGTGAAAACTTCCCTGGGAGCCCAGAGACTCCCAACCTGGCAGCAGGACACACACTGGCCTCAGGTATCTGTTCTTTTTCTAGTCCGTCAGAAGTCCTGGTTCAAGCCTGGAATGCACTCACCTGCATGAACTTCTGTCATGATTTGCAAATATTTGACAAATATTCACCGAGGACCATAGCAGATTATAGTTTCCCAAGATGGCCACCAGCATACCACTTAGCCCACATGTTCTTCTCACAGTATGACCTCATCACTCCCCCATTGAGGTGGGGTTTGTGTGTCCTTCTCTTGAACCCAGGTGAACCTTTGTGACTGCTTCAACCAACAGAGGATGGCCAAAGTACCACTGTGTGGCTTGGGAAGCTGGGTCCTCAAAGACCATAGAGCTTTTGCCAGGCTCTCTTGCTCTTGGGGCCAGCCCCCATGCTGAGAGCAAGCCCAGGCCTAGGATATTGCAGGTGTCCAATCAACAGCTCTTGCTGAGGCCCCCCAGGCACAGCCAGCATCACCCAATACGTCTGTGAGGAAGCTCCAGAGATGACTCCAGCCTCAGACACTGACACCATGTGAGGGACCCCTGCAGGGAGAGCCATTAGTTGAGCCCAATCACAGTTCAAAAGAACCATGAGAAAGAATGGCACCTGAGCACTGTTGTTCATGCCATTAAGTTTCAGGTGGTTTATGATGTGGCAATAGATAACTGGAACAAGCACTTCTAGGAACCAGGTACTGTGCTTTCTACTAAAAGACATCACAGCGGTACTCATTCCATGTCCTCAAGGTGATAACAGGCCAGTGCCAGAGATAGAAAGTTAGCCAATCACAAGCCTGGTCACTTGAACAGGGGCCAGGGACAGGTACTCTGAGAACAAACCAGGGTTGGGGGAACCTAATGACTGATGACATCAAGGAAGGCTCCCCAGAGAAGAGCATGTTTCAACTGAGTCTTGAGAATGAGGTGGTACCTGTAAGATGGAAGGAGGCAGAGTTCTAAAATTCACTCTTAAGAGTTTAGGAAAACTAAAATAGCAAACATAGAAAGGAAAACTACGGGAAAGGCTGCCTCTTTCAAAATTTATTATAAAGCCTCAATACTTAATTGGCATATGAACAGACCAACTGACCAACGGAAGATCCAGAAATAGACCCAAATGCCTCAGAGATTTAGCATATATTAAAAGTGGAATCCCAAAGATGGGCTTTTTAAAAATAAATGCATCATACTTCACATACTGTACACCAAAATAACCTCCAAATAGATGAAAAAACTTTAATGTAAAAAATAAATCCATTGAAATACTAGAAGAAAATATAAATGTATTCCTTTTTTTTGCCTTGGAAGTATTTTTTAAAGTATTTAAATGTGCATTTATTTTTAAAGTTTGCACACATGCCATAATTTCAGGGTAATAAAACAAAGTTAGGCATTAACATTTAGAAACAGCTTTGAGACATGATCTCATTGAAATCCCAAGCCAGTCCTGAGATGAAGGTTGAGCAAATGTTCCTATTTTAAAGTCTCATAGAAGGGTAAGTTGTTAAAGAGACCTGGGCACCCAAACAGGCTTAAGAGGAGGCTGGACAGACACTGAGAGCATTTCTATTTTCTCACTCAAAATTCAGAAACACTGAAAGAAAGATTGATTAATATGACTGCGTAAGAGAGTAAAACATATAATACCAAAGGAGTAAGAGAGCGAGAAAAGAAAGCATGTGAGCATGCATACGCACATGAAGCTATCTCTAAAATGCAAGGCCTCTATCAGCGTCGAAGAGGTAGGATGTCCACATGAAACACTGTGGTTTCTCCTTAGCAACCCTAAGCTACATGTAGCTCCCTGCACCTAACAGAGAGTAGATATTTAATAGAGATATTTGGATGATGCCGTTTACAGAAGTCTGGACTATGATGGAAGCTCTGGTTTAGCCTTGTCTCGGCAACCGACCAGGCAATGTGACCTAGGACATAAACAGCGTGCGTGTGTTCTGGGGGCTGGAGGGAGCAGGGCAGCCCATCAACTGATTCTCCACTGCCCTACCACCTCACTCCCAGAAAAACCTTACCACAGTCCTCGAGGTGACCACACAAAGCACTGAAGGAAGTAGTATGAAAGAATCAGGAAGAGAAAATAGTTAAAGTTTGACATAACTCTGTGAAACTCCTTCTGTTCCGCTAACCCTAGGCTCATTCTTCCTGAAGTTAGAAACTGGCCACATCTTGCTGAATCGCAATTTCTCTATCAGTAAAATGGGAACAAGAGTAACTAGTTCAGAGAGAGGTTGAGAGGTTAAATGGGAATAAGATGTATATAAAGTCAAACATGGGGCCTGGGATATGACAAAGTGGCATTCGTCTTAGTGGCAGCCACCATGATTATTATCGTCACGGTTACTTTTACTAGGGATTCCAGCCATGACAAACATGGCAGCCAGGCGTGGACTGGTTAAAGAAGCCATCTTCACTGGTGCATCTCTGCGCAGAGGAAAGTCCACTTCTTCTTTGTTTCCTGCCTGAAGCCACTTTGCTTCCCATTGCAAAGATGAGCAGAATGTGTTGCCAAAGACCCAGTGGAACAAGACAAATGCCAAGAGCACAATGGGTGGCTGAGCTGCTTGCCAGCATGTTCAGTCACAGGCCATGCTCCCGTGATTTCAGGCTGAGAGACGAGAGGCTGTTAAAGCTCTGATTTCCTTTCTCATGCCTCCCTTAATCCAGCAAAGCTGGGGCAGCATTACGTGGCTCAACATTTTCAGAATAAGGGGGAAGAAAAAGGTATGGAAGTGTGTCATGCTTCAAAGACATGAAGCCATGCACTCCTGAAGGTCCCGTCCCTCTCCCTGTAGTCTCCTCTTCCCGTAGACGGTAAGCAGTTCTCGTTGGGGAGCCCACCAGTCAGCCTCACCTCCCTGGCTTCTTCAGAGCCCTCTAAGGGCTCCACCTATCCACACTTCTGGTTCCTGTCACTTTACAAGGAGAGTTGAAAGGCAGCCTCTCCTCTCGGCTTCTGGAGGGGCAGCTTTTAGCAGTTTTTGGTATCTATCTGTAAATGAAAATGGCATTGAAGAATACTCCAAATTTTTCTTCCCTTTCCAGTATTGCAAAATGTGAATTTCCACCATGTGATGAACTCAGCCACTGGAATACTCTGGGGTCAATTGGGCCAGTAATGGATCAAACCAAATAACTGGGGAATCCTCTGACTAAGTTAACAGGGCAATGAATGACTGTGTGAGAAGTTGGGAGCAAAACTGAATTGTAGCACCTGGGTTCAGGAGCTTTTGCATGACTCAGGTCTTAGCATAGTACAATTAAGATCTGGATTCTCAAAATCAGGGTCCTGAAAAGTTACCCAGCCTGGTTGCTACTACAGGCTGAAATCCCCTGCAGCCTGCTGCATCCAGATATCACTCAGTCTCTGGCTATCCCAAGGGAGGGAGCAGGTTCATCAAGCAGACACCACTCACATGCCATCTCCCCAGAGAAGCCTTTCCTGCCTACCCTCCCCAGTCACTCACTAAAGTATTATCCTATTTTGCCTTCCTAATGGTTGCATTACATGCACTACCATGCACTGGGATTACAAAATGGCATGTTAGGCTGTTACGTAACTTACACACTACCATTGAGGCAGAGGTGGAGGGCTTGCTTATCTGATGTTAAATTATATCTGGAGGAAGGTGAGGTCCTTGACATTTCTACATATGCTGACAACTCAAGTGCTCATAGAGGAGTGGGAAGTGTGTTGGTTGGAATTATGCTAAAATAATGATGCTGGAAGCAATGGCAACTCCAGTGATGAGTAGCTCTGCTACTCCTATTGAAAAGCACTGTTCTAATGAAGGATCCAGGAATTCTCAGAAATATAGTAAAGGGACACATTTAAACTACCCTGGGATAACATTTCATAATCTATGGGAGAAAGAGGAAGCCAATAATACTTTGCATTTTTCACCTGGGTGAATAGGGACATAGTCCCTTTACAAGAAGGATGAAAAGATATTGAGAGAAGAGGAGATGAGTTTAACCTTATGAATGTGTTTTCATTTCATTGCCAGGCAGGTCTAAGGCTCAGGGAGAGGTTGAGCCTGGAGGTAAGGATTTAGGAGTTTTCTGTAGAGGCAGCTGCTTGAAGTCTTGGGAATTGATGAAATTGCTATAACAGAGTACAGCAGAAGAATGGTAGGGATAGTGGTCCCAGAGAACACACTAGAATAGAAATAGTCAAAGCAGAAATATCTAGAGACTACAGTCAAGGGAGGAGAGCTGGAGGCATGAAGAAGGGGACAGTACCTCCTACCCAGAGGGCTCAAGACCCATGAGGCTTGATCAATTTGATTTTGGTGGTAGGGAAATGGAAATGGTGGAATTTTAGTGTATTTAATCTCTGCTTACATGAAAGGAATATATAGATTCCTTCTTTGGAGAATGCAGAAAGATTTCTTTCTTTTTTTTTTTTTTTTTAGGTACCGGGGCTGGGGATTGAACCTGGAACCTTGTATGTGGGAAGGTGGTGTTCAACTACTGAGTCACAATAGCTCCCCTGAGTTGGTTTTCTTGTTTGGTTGTTTGTTTTTATTTTGTTTTTATGAGGCACTGGGAACCGAACCCGTGACAAACCATGTGGGAAGCAGGTGTGCAACCACTTGAGCCACATCTGCTCCCCTAGATATTTTTTAAAATGCCACCAAGACATAAACACTATTAGCTTTTTTGATGCATTTCCATATTTGTATGTATAGACATATATTATGTTTGCATATAATACATATGTACATATACAGTATGTAATTGTTTCCAAAGATTTTGATTTTGGCACAGCGTTGCATTTAAACTTCTCACTTGTTTTCCACTTGTACTTTCTATGTTATTAAATAATCTTTTAAACAGGTAATAAAAAAAAGAATGATGAGGCCCCTCGGTGGGATTGCTGGACAGAGATTCTGCCTCCGCGTGAATCCCACTGGCTGCTGCTCATCCACATTCTCTTGATCAGATTTTGGAGGCACTGAGACCGGACACAAAACACATTTCTTTCTGCAAAATTAGTTCATGGAAACAGAACACAGGCATTGTTATCCTTTATGAGTGACAATTTAGGACCAATATTTACTCTTTGTAATGTTTGTTCTCTACCTCTTGGGACAGAAAAGAAAGCTGCAAAATCAACAAACATTAAAAAAAAAATCTTGTCCATCTTGTATCATTCTTTAAAGAAAGTTCTTGACATCTGTATAGTGTATACATACGTCTGTATGTACTTATAGAGAAATCAGAGTATGCTTGCAAGATGTAGATGGTATTCAATGCTAATTTATTTCAGTTTCACCTCTTCTCTGGCCTATTTTAGAATAGTACTGTCCCTGGAATTGAGAATCCAAACAGTCTGTTCTGGCTCTCACATACAGAATGTCCAATCTAAGCTGAGATATCAAATATTTATCCAATCCCAGAATTTCAAAAATTCAGTTGGCTCCCTTCTTCCATAGCTGACCTCAATCTGACAGACAATATGTTTCAATCTGGGTAAAGTGAAAGTATCATGGGAATCAATGTCAATTCAATTCTATGGATTGGTGCAAGATGTGGGAACTTGGCCAAATGGTGAAAGTTCTTAAGTGTTAGATTAGGGTTTAAGGGGAAAGATTTTGCTGTACTTGACAAATGGATTTGCTTTTTAATCTCCATTCTCTGGTTTAGGACAAGCAATATTGCTTGAGGCCAGAACTCTGAAGATGAGCTTGAAGATTCCTGTCCCCAGGTGCTGAGTCTTCACTCCCAACCTCAGCACCAAAGAGGAGGCTCCAAGGAAGAGGAAAGGATTTGGGGAAGTCAGTTGTCCACAGAGTACAGTACTCAGGAGATACTTCACACATCTCTAACTTGGCCATGTCATTATTTCGTATCATCCTTCTAGGGCCCACTAAACCAGGGCTTCTCAACCTTGGCATCACTGACACTTTGAACTGCACAATTCTTTCTTGTGTGGCATTGTAGGATGTTTAGATGCATCCCTGGACCTCTACCAGCTAGATGCCAGCAGCACCCTCCCCAGCTGTGACAACCCTAAGTTTCTCTAGACATTTCCAAATATCCTCTGGGGAGACAAAATCACCCACAGTTGAGAACTGCTGCACTAAACAAACCAAATGAATAGGTGAGATTTTCAGCAACCCACATCTGAGCTCACTAGGACCAGAAGGCTTTCAAGACCTCAGCTCTGCCACTCTGGTATCTCTTCTCTGCTCCCACCAATAGGAGACCCCAAGCATGTGCCAACTACCTGGCTGACAGATTTGCATTTCTGCCATGACAAATGATGGGCCACATTTCTTCATTTTAATTGATTTGAGGAATCTTCCTTTGGCTAGGAACATAGTCTTTCTTCCTCTTGCCAGAAATTTTTATGTGATAGTGAACATTTTACTTACAGTATGCTCACTGCAAGAATGAAGCCTTCTCCTCCCAATCCTCCCCTACCCTGTGTAGTGACAAGGCAGACCAGAGTGTTCATGGGAAGATTTATAGTGTTCCAGGCATGTCTAAGGGGACCCATGTTTGAGCAAGCACCACTGCTCATCTTCTGAGCTGCAAAACTCTAGTTCTGTCTGGTGAAAGAGAATTCAAAGAAAAATCAAAGAGTGGCGTTTTATCTCCAGGTAGGAAGGAAAGAAGAGCCTCCAGGAATGATTAATTCATCCACTAGAAATAAAGGCAGGAGGTATATGCTGCCTGATCTTTGGGGATTTGCCTGCCTGGAGCCTCTGATGCTGTAGCTCCATGAGCTTTCTCAGTGGGCTTAGCACCAGGCAGGAATATGCACTACTAACTTCATCTCAAAGTCTCAATTTTCCATTTGGTAAAAAAATTCAGTTCTGAGAATACCCAACTTTGTCAATTCTATTTCTGAATTTTCTTTGAGCTCAGACCCCTTCTTTCCAGCCCTACAATCTCTGAGTTAGTTCAGATTCCATCTTCATTAGCTTCTGGGTTAAGGCAATTGCTTCCTCAGTGTTCTCCCTCCCTTCAATCCTTCTTCTATATAGACTATCAGAATAGTCTTTCTAAAACACAACAGAATGGGAAAACACTCATATCTCCTAATGCAAAATAGCATAAATAAAAACTGCCAAGATGGGGAAACAAAAAGTACTTGTAACTTTTGCAGCAGATAAAATATCATCTATATTTCTGCCTTTCTCCTGTCCTTTGTCTATGTAAAGAGCTTTTACAAATCAATAAAATTCAAAATTGGGCAAAGGATATAATTGGGCACTGTACTAAAAATGAATTTTAAAGTGGAAAATCAACATATGGGAAATATACCACTTCACTTGTAATTAAAGGCCCAAAATTAATCAAGTAATTTTTAACCTCTCAGATGGCAAAGATTTAAAAGTTGGTTAATACCCAGTGCTCAATAAATATTGAAGGAAATTGCAGCTTTCATTCTGGTCAGAAATTAAATGGGTGTATAGTTTATCAGAGGCAGTTTTCCTATATTATATTAGTTTCCTATTGCTCCATAACACATTACCATTACCACAAATTTAGTAGCTTAAGACAGCATGTATTATTTCACAGTTTATGTGGGCCAAGAGCCTGGGGACAGTTTAGCTGCATTCTCTGCTCAGGGTCTCACAAGGCTACAGCCAAGGAGTCATCCAGAGCTGAATCTCATCTAGGGTTCTTCTTGCAAAAGCTCATGTACTTCTCGGTAGAATTCATTTCTTTGCAGCTGCAGACTCATGGTGGCTGCTTCTTCAAGGCACTCAGGAGAGAGGGGCTCTTCCTTCTAGGATTCTTTTAAAGGTTCACCTGATCAGGTCAGGGTCACTTAATCTCCCTTCTAATTAAAGTCAACTGATTAGGAACCTTAACTATATCAGCAAAATCCCTACACCTTTGCCATCTGATAACATCCTGCTAACAATCATGGAGGGTGAAATCCCATCACCTTTGCCATATTCTATTGGTTAGAAGCAAGTCACAGGACTTAACCATGCTCAAAAGGAGGGATTGAGAACCTTTAAATTTTTGGTCCATATTTATGGTAGGCAGAATTATAAAGTGACTTCTGAGGAGACTATGGCCCTTATAATTCAGCCTACCACATATATGGACCAAAAATTTAAATTTAAATGTTCATGATCTTTGCCTCAGCAACTTCACTTCTAGGAGTTAATCCAAGAAAACAGATGACCACAGTACATATAGGCCCATACAAGTCTCATTATCACTGTTTGAAATCACACACACATACAAAAACAGAGCCTAAATATCAATAAATATGAGGTCATTTAAATAACTTATGCTATATCAATATGGGATATCACATAGATGTTAAAAGTACACAAGTAGTAAAAATGTATTAAAAAGAGCTATCATATTAAGGGAGAAATGTAGGTTAAATATCAAGTCCATTTACACCTATACCTATTTATATCTTTACTTACATGTTCATCTACAAAAAATTCTGAAAAAACAACACAGGTGTTAACAGGGTATCTCCAGGTATAGGGGTAGGAGGTGATCTTTATTTTTCATGTAGTTTTATAATAAACAACACATACAACAGCTGTTTCTAAAAGGCTATGGTATTGGTCAGTGTAAAGAGCAGAGGACAAAATAGTATACCCAAGGGCATCTCAGGTTTGTAAAATACAGGTAAGCAGAAGAAAAAAAACTTCTTAGGGAAAACAGAATTTTAATAGGGGCTAGATAGAGGTTGATATTCCAGGGGGGCTTAGATTTCTATTTGACCTCTGTTTTCTGCATTTTCTATGCAACATGTATGTTTTAAAAATATTTTTTATTAAAGTATATCATTCACACACGAACAAACATAAGCAGTAAGTACATAGTAAAAGTTGTGAATTTAGAAAATAAATATGCATAACATCACACAGGGGTCCCATACATCACCCCTCCACCAACACCTTGCATTGTTGTGATACATGGTTATAAACTGCAAGAGCATTGTCAAAATATTACTACTAACATGCATATTATTTTCGCAGATTTTCAAATCAATCTTGGTGGGTTTTTTAACATGTAGGAAAGGAAGCACAGGCAGGGTAACCACTAAGCCAGAAGACCCCTCACCTTTCCCCCTGGTGCCCAGGCAGCCCCCACCTTAGTGGCTAAGGCCCCACCCTTTATTATGCCTGTCACCCCCAGGGAGTCTATTTACCTCTGCACCTCCAGTGCTGTGTGGAGTTGAATAGGACCCCTCCAAATTCACGTCTACCCAGACCCTCCAAATGTGACTTTATTTGGAAACCAGTTCTTTGTAAATGTAATTAGGTGAGGATCATACAGGATTAGGGCAGGCCCTACATCCAATGACTGGTGTCCCTGGAAGAGACAGAAAAAGACACACAAGGACTCAGAGAACAAGTCCATGTGAAGACGGACGCAGAAACTGGAGTTATGCTGCGTCAAGCCACGAACGCCAGGAGCCGCCAGGAGCGGGAGGAGGCAAGGCGGGATCCTTCCCTAGAGCCTGCGGAGGGAGCAGGGCCCTGATGACACCTTGACTTCAGACTTCTGGCTTGCTGAACAGTGAGAGAATAAATTCCTGTTGTTTTAAGCCACCCAGTTTGTGGTAATTTGTTTCAGCGGCCACAGGAAACCGATACAAGTGTCCATCACAGGCCCTGCCACACAGAGAGTGCTCCGTGGTCGCCAAATAAATGAACAAACAAATATTAGCAGGCAGCAGGGAGCCACCCAACCTTGCAAAGCAGAGTAGGAGTTAGAGCACTCATTTAATTAGCAGTGGTGGAGGATGGACTTGAAGGAACCAAACTGGAGGCGGGGCACCAGCTCGTCTTGAGGCTTAAGGGGCAGGAAAATGAGAGCAGCAGCAATGCACATGCAGAGGAGATCGAACAGGCAGGTCGGGGTTTGAGGGCAAATTCCAAGCTCCGGTTTGGATAATTGGGTGGTGACATTTGCCTAAATAGGTGGCACATCTTTTTGAGAGGGAAGAAATGACAACAGCGAGCTTGGACACCCTGGGATTGAGTTTCATGAGTGACAACCAGGTGGAGGCATCCAGGAGGCACTATCAAGGGTCTCTTCTGTCACCCACCTGGCTGTTACATGCCCAGGGCAAATTCTGCAAACCACAGAGGATTAATAAATGCATGTTGTCTGAGTAAAGCTCATCCATTCCCCCACAGGGTTGAAACAGCGCCTGCTTTGGGATTCCGTTGCTTCCTTGAGCCTGGAGAGAGGAAGGCGCGATGGGAGGGCTGGGTTCCAATATCTGGCACCGCATGAGCTCAGCAACTTCCTGTGGAATCAAGGCCCCGCTCTCCCCTGGGGCATGTTCACCTGCAGGGCGTCCCTCTGCTGTGTGCCCATTCTCCATCTGCCCTTCCAGGATGAGGTATACGGTGTGCATCCCCATCCCGAAACTCTTCATGTAGAACTAGCTGCATATTGCACAAAGCCATGGGTGGTTACAATGGGGAGAAGATGGAATCAGCATGTAAATCACATTCATAATCACAGGGTCTTGAGTCTCACCATAAGACGGCCTCCCACAAACACCAGCGCCTTGCCCAGCTGAGCGCTGCCCGGCATTCAAACCAGCTGTGCTCTGGTGCCCACCATCACCGTGCCCACCTACTCCAGGCCTCTCCGCACAACCACTTTCAGTTTCCCAAACTTGCCAGGCTCTCACATCAGTCTCTGTGCTATTCTCTCAGCTCTGACCACCCATCTTGGCATAACTCAACTGGCCGAGTCCTCTGCAACCTTCACACCCCGGCTCAGTCATCATCTCCCTGGAGAAGTCTACAGCCGGGTGGGTTTGGGGTCCCTTGGGCCTGAGCCCTTGCTCTTTTCTGTTTACGGTCCTGTGTCTCTGGCAAAACCCTGAGCTATGCAGGGATTAGGCCTGGTCTCGGTATCCCCCAGCCCCCTGCCTATCTCACGGTGAGACAATGGCAAGTGGCGAACACTCTGGTTGAAGGAGCTCTCCCCTTCCTGTGGTTGTTGAGTTCTTTCCCACTATTTCAGACGGCACAAAAGACCACCCCTCAGACTGAACTGGGTGCCACCTTGGGTTCTTCTCTGTTCTTTCTCCAAGGTGCCATCTGCACTCAAGGCCTGCCCCTCCAGCCTCTACAATGGCCCCTTTCATTTGATTCCAATGGCCACAATGCCCTGCTAGCAAATCATTCTCCTCCCAGTAACAAAAGCTTCAGATACAAATTGTTTTCTAGACCACTAAGCTTTGGCTGGTATCATGATTGTCTGGGCACTCACAAAATCTTATAAGAGTCACAGGCCAGGAAGGCATCATTCCCATTTCACAGATAAGGAACTTGAGGCCCAGTAAAGTACTCAGGGTAGAAACAGTGGCAGAGTTTAGATTTGAACTCAGGACCTGTAATTCTCAATATGAGCTATCTGTATTTTATTTCTGTTAAAGCATGTTTGAGAAGTTTTACTTCAAAAGAGAGGGTCTTTTTTTTATTTTTTTCAGCACCCAGCATAGAGCCTTGCATAGCAATCTTGGTCAATAAATCACTACTGAACTAATGAAAAACTCAATGCCCCTTTCCATCATTGCCTTAGCTTTCTCATCTGTAAATGAGCATATTTAGGTGTGATGGTTCCCAAGGAACTCTTCAGAACTCCAGCCACCAGATCTACTCTCGGGCTGGGATCTGCTGGACAGAGGGCAGGCACCCAGAATACCAGCCATGCTGGCTGTGAATAAGCAGCAATAAGAAGTAGGAATGAACTGACGTCATTTATGAAAATAATAAAACCACACATTCCTTGATGCTAGAAAGAACAGTGGGCTCCGTGCCCCGTCATTGGCTTCACGTTCTTTTTTTTTATTTTTTTTTTTATTTTTTTTTTAAGATTTATTTATTTTATTTAATTTCCCCCCCACCCTGGTTGTCTGTTCTTGGTGTCTGTTTTGCTGCGTCTTGTTTCTTTGTCCGCTTCTGTTGTCGTCAGCGGCACGGGAAGTGTGGGCGGCGCCATTCCTGGGCAGGCTGCACTTTCTTTTCACGCTGGGCGGCTCTCCTCACGGGCGCACTCCTTGCGCGTGGGGCTCCCCCACGCGGGGGACACCCTTGCGTGGCACGGCACTCCTTGCGCGCATCAGCACTGCGCATGGCCAGCTCCACACGGGTCAAGGAGGCCCGGGGTTTGAACCGCGGACCTCCCATGTGGTAGACGGACATCCTAACCACTGGGCCAAAGTCCGTTTCCCGGCTTCACGTTCTTAATGTCTTTGCCATCCCAGCGTCATTCTTTCCCACTTTGCCTGCAGTTCTTTTCTTGTGCAGAGATGTAATTCAGTGGGTGGCTGTGCCTACAATTCCTTGTCACAAACACATGCATTTCCTTCTTCGCTTTTAAAGTTTATGTTGCTCTGTCCCACTAGTAGGCTACGTCGCCACTTTCTCACTTTCTTCTAAAGTCACGTGCAAGAAAGAAACTCCTGCTAACAGCTCCTGCAGGCCTTGAGAGAGAGGGATGGAGGGGCTTCCAATGAGATCTGTGTGCTACCAGATTGTTCTTCAGGATCTCTAGGAAGAGCTGGCAACATGCGAGGTGAACTGAGATGATCCTAGGAAGAAGGAGTGAGCATTTACGTAATGCTTACCCTGTGCCAGCCATGGTCGTAGGCTTCCCACATATTCTTCCATTTAATTCTCACGACAGCCCTGGGAAGGAGGTATTGGTGATATCTCCATTTTACAGGTAAGCAATCAGGCACAGGGAGTTTAACAAACTTGACAGCTCTCACAATGAGGAAGGGGTGCAGCCAGGCTGTGAACCCAGACACTGTGGTCCCGAAGTACATGTTTTTACCACTGTATTCTCCTCTCCTTGAGTTACTTTGTCATTCTTGCAAGAAAGCTTCCTCATCACTTCCTAAACACCAAATATTAGATGGAGCAAATAGTAGGGGCTTTACAACCAGCTAGAACTCATCTCCATTCCTGGCTGCCTTAGATTACGTGCTGTGTGATCACAGATAGATTGAATAATCTCTCTGAGTTGGAGGTCTCTGTCTGTAAAATGGAAATGATAACTATTGTGTGGCACCTTGGCAAACATTCAAGAAACAAGTGACAATAAATGGTAGTGTCCTGTGTGCTCCAAATGAAGGTCTCACGGCAGAGCTGGGGGAAGTGCCTTTTGTCTGTTGTCCATTCATTCATCCATTTACCTAATTCTTTACTGAGCCCTGACCATGTGCCCTGCCTCGTGTGGGGAGCTGAAGAGGTTTCTGTTCTCACAGAGCTTACTGTCAAGTGATGGGTGACTGGAGATTAAAAAGCAAATTCAAATGACACAATTTCAGAGAGATCAGTGCAATGAAGAAAATAAACAAGACATACAAGAAGTTGTGACTGGGGGTGGAGGGGAGGGAGCAGCATTCAACTGGCTGGGGTTGGGGGTGGGGAGGCAGTATTTGAGCTGATATCAAATGAGAAGCAGCAGCCAGTCAAGTGAGGATCTGGGGGGAAGAACATCCCAGGCAGAGAAAACAGCAAATGCAGGCAAGCATAGAAGTCTTGGAGATTTCCAGGAAAAGAAATAAGGGCAGCAACCAACGCATAGTGAGTGGCAGGGAGAAGAGAGATGAGATTTGAGAGGTAGGTGGGGCCATTCATGCCGGGTTTAGAAGTCACAATGAGTAAGGAGTTTCCATTTTATCTCAAGTGCAAAAGGAAGCTCCTAGGGGATTTTTTGCAGGGCAGTGACATGAACCCATTCATGTTTTCAGAGCTCATTCTGCTTGATAAGTGGAGAATAGATAAAAGGAGAGATGAGTGGCATACATTTAGAGGTAGAACCTGGAGATTGAGATAAATACTGGACTTCAAAACCTCTCTAAATAGATGGAGAAAAACGGCATTTCCGCTTCATCTCCCTAGATGTGGTCCCCAAGGCCCTAGGGGAGGGAAGAGGACTTGGCCCAGTGGTTAGGGCGTCCGCCTACCACATGGGAGGTCCGTGGTTCAAACCCCGAGCCTCCTTGACCCATGTGGAGCTGGCCCATGTGCAGTGCTGATGCGCGCAAGGAGTGCCATGCCACGCAGGGGTGTCCCCCGGATAGGGGAGCCCCACGTGCAAGGAGTGTGCCCTGTAAGGAGAGCCGCCCAGGGCAAAAGGAAGTCCAGCCTGCCCAGGAGTGGCGCCGCACACACAGAGAGCTGATGTAGCAAGATGATGCAACAAAAAGAGAAACAGATTCCTGTGCCACTGACAAGAATAGAAGCAGACACAAAAGAACACAAGAGAATGGACACAGAGAGCAGACAACTGGGGGAGTGGGGGAAGGGAAGAGGAGAGAAATAAAAAAATAAATCTTAAAAAAAAAAAGAAGATTCCTTGGAGCCAACAGTGAGTAATCACTTCCCACTCATGGTTCAAACTCCTTCTGCCACCAATATCCAGCTCTTCTCAAGCCTGGACTCCCTCAGGAATTCCAGATTCAACCCCTGCCCCAGTAACATTTTTTTGTTTTTCCTTTTCTTATTGTACAAAGGCATTTGTAGAAACAAGTCAAACACTAAGGCACACAAAAAGTAAGAAAACTGAGAAATAGGCCCAAGTATACATAAGCAGTACTTAGTTTTCCAACATAAGCACTGCCTGTGTCATGGGTGGCTTTGCAGACATAAGACCTAATCAGTACTTCCTGAAGCTGGATGGCCATGACTCAACAATGCTCTAGTTACTATTTCTCCCACCTCTACATTTCCAGGCCTTTAAACAGAGTCATCTGGCGAGAACGCATATTTTACAATATCTGGCTTCTCCTATCTCCAAGTTAATACACAGGGCCTGCGGAATTTTGATACTCATCTTAATCACTGATGTTGGCCATTTGGGGGGAGTAGGGGGATCTGGTTTGTCCTAAATCCTCAGAAAGTTGTTTGTACAGTGACTTAGGCCTTTAGGTAATAAAGAAAAGCAGTCAAGAATCCTTATGGACAAACATTGCTGAGTCATGGCTGGATGCCTCAGTGGAAGAATTCTTTTTCTTTTTATTCCTGATACTATTCCACCAAACCCAGCACCAGTGTGGTAGAAAGGAAGGGCTGTCAATGAAGCTCTGCTGGAAGGAAATTTTCTTTTACTCTTTCTCATCTTGTTCATGCACAAGGGAGCTAGGTAGAGATGCTTGAGTCCTAAGTCTTTTAGGTTCAGCCAGTCACTGGGGACCAATAAACCCACCTGAGTCCATCGTGAGAGCCAAGTCATTCTTTTTGATCCCTCCATGACTCCAGAATACCAACATTTCATGACTGTCCAAAGTGGCAAAATGGTACACTCATAACACCAAGGTCGCTGCAAAAAAACCCAGACGCTGCTTTAAAAAAAAATCTTAACACCACCCTGTTCTTTCTGAGCTCTTCCATAGCTGCCTTGTCTTATGCCACACCCCGAGTCTACCTTCTTCCTGGGCCCTTTCATGTTTTCCACTGACGGAGCCTACTCTGCCTGGGGCTCCATCCATGCCTTGTCATTGTACCACATACACCATATAAAGGAGCTGCAAGGGCACTTGAAAGTCATGAATTCCAGTCTCCCTAATGATGTATCTCCTCCAGAATATAGCAGCTCCTCAAGATATGCTCGTTGAAAGGAAAAGGAGGTGAGGAAGAGGTTAGAAGGCACAAGGATGTCCACCATTCTTTCTCTCAGGACTGCTCAGCTCAGGTGGCCCTACCTGACAAAATCTCTCTTCTATACCTGAAGACATTGAGCTGAACAACTGCATCATGATTTGCCTGCCCTTGCCTATGGTGCCAAGGCCAGTGGAGCAAGACAGGAACCTGGCCAGTAGATCTTCTGGGGTCTGGTAAATACCAAGAAGGTTGCTCCTGTTTCAGGCATTGAGAAGAAAACTAGTCCAGGGGATTTATATTGTTCACAGAAGCAAGGTGTCAGCAGGGGTGGAAGGCAGCTGAGGGCAAGGGGGAAGAACATCTCAGGGCCTCCACAGTAGAAGCAGGGCAGAGAGGAAGTAGAACTCAAAGTGAGGTAGAGCCTTGAGCACTACAGGGACAAAGGCATGTGCACAAGGCGCAGGTTGCGATGGAGGTCTAGGAGTCCCTAAAGTACCCAGTTACACCTGCCCTGGAGCAAGGTCCAAGACTAACATTAGAGATGGGTATTCATGCTAAATCCAGCCCGGAGAGCAGGCTCCAGAGCCACTCTCTGCCTCAGGCCAGCACTGACCCTCCAGACACAGCCCCCAGCAAAGGGCTCTTTCCCCTTGCTTGGAGGTGGTGAGGAGAGTAGATTCAGGAGCCAAGGGGAACTTGATGACACTGACCTCCCAGACCCAGTTCTGCTCATCAGCCCCTGAGTGAGACAAGCTGTGGGTCTGCCGGTCCTTGTCACTCCCTGCTGGTGCTAATTTACTCACTCCTCAGACATCTCTGCAGAAAGGTCAAGGGCTAGATGAGTAATCACAGCTGAGCTCAAGCTTTGACTCCAGCCATCAATTCCCAACCTCAACTTTTGCAAAGGTCTTACTATCTTATCCAAATATGCACCAGACCTTGGAGGCAGAGTATTCCTGGCAAACTGTGTGAAGGATTGACTCTCACAGCTGAAGCTTTCAGAACCTGGCATCCAGAAGCATGTGAGAAAAAAAATGACCTGGCAAGAGACCAACCCACCAGAGCTGCCCTGGGGAGATGTGTGACCTAAGGAGCTTCTCTACCTCCAATAGGAGCTCAGAACCTCCCACCTCATCCCACAGGTTGGTCAGAGGTTTCAGATTCTCAGGTACATCCGAATCATCCAGAGAACATGTTCCACATGCAGGTATGGGACCCTGGTCTCAGAGCAGCTGATTCCATATATATGGGGGCAAAACCCAGGAATCTCTGTGCTGACCAAATTCTCCAATGTGTGTGATGGAGGTGGGGCCTCAGACCCTTTCTACTCAAAGTGTGGTGGGTGCAGCAGCAATGGCATCACCTGAGAACTTGTTAGAATGCAATATTTTAGCCTCCATTCTAAACCTACAGAGTCAGAGTATGCATTGAACATGATCCCAATCCCATGGTTCATGTGCACAGAGAAGCACTGACCTAGACCAAACTATGAGCCCCAGGCTCTCCTCTGACTCCAGTAACCCAACTCACCCTGTACCTCTGCCTCCCTGAGGGACCTCTTCCAGCAATGGTAAGTACAACTGCTCTCCCAGACCATACAACTTCATAGGGACACAAACACACACAGATAATTACCAAAGCTGATGAGGTAGTCAATCCTGCAGAGTGGGGACCTTGGTAAAGCCAATGTGAAGGCAGAGGGCTGATGGTTCAATGTCAGCTGAAGAACTTTGCAAGAGAACTGGAATGGGGGAAAAAATGCTGGCTTGTCGCCTGCTCACAGACTGCAGCAAAGAAAGTAAACATCTGTTGAGCATCTGCGATGTGCCATGCCCTGAGGGAATGACTACTGCCACCCATGTAATGCCATTAGGTTGATAAAATGTTCATATCCTTTCTCTCCTTGAGCCACTAAATAAGCCTGTGATATACAAAGCAGATTGTCCATTTTACAAGTGATAAAACTGAGGCTCAAAGAAACTCAATAACTTCTCCCAGTTTTTGTTACAATAAAGGAAGTTCAAGCAGCCCGGGAGATGATGGCCACAGCAAGTGGCGCTAGGACAATGTCACTGCATCTGTGGTCAGACCATTTGCGAAGTTTATGAGTTCAAGTGCTGTTCAGCAGAACTACCTTCCATGATGGGCACCTTCCCATACTATTGCCCTGATGCAGCTGTTGGGCCTCTGAAATGTGCCTAGTGTGACTGCTGAACTGAATTTCTAGTTCCATTAAACTGTAACTTAAATTCAAGTGGCCACATGTGGCTAGTGGCTACCATATGGGACAGGCACTGGATAGGCAGTCACTAGGCCACTGCTCTTTATTCCATGACATCTAAACATAATAAACTGGAACAAGTAGAAGAAAAGCTGATGGGAGTAGCAGAACTTCTGAGAGAACCTGAAGTGGCTGCTTCTCTTCTGAATCCCCCATGTAAAGTGGTCTGTTAAAGCATACATGCTCCAAAGAGGAGGACGGTGTCCCCAACGGGGTGAAAAAAAATCGTTTATAAAGCCCACATACACATACAGTATCTAAGCAGATACTCATTCTATCTGTGATAATAAACTCATGGAAGGGGGAACAAGTAGGAAAAAAAGGTCTAAAAAATTCTTGGGGCAGGGGATGATAGTGAAAAAAAGTTGGAGAAACACTGTGTTAAAATGAAAAGCCAAGGTAGCCGCAGAGCACAAAAAGAGGCTTGCTTTCCCACACCTAATGTGGTCAAACAGCTTGCTGAAAAGGGTGACTTGGACTTTCTTCCTGGAGTTATTTCTGCCTTTTCTACCATGATGTGTGTCCACGGGGGAGAAGCAGCATATTCAGTTGCCACTGAATTTCCATTAGTGGAGAAGCCACTCATTTTGAATTAAAAACCACCACACCATGGAGCCTAGAGTGATTACAACTGAAAATGGGAGGATTGCATCCAGCATCCAGGTGGAATCCGAGCCTCCTCTTGACATAAAGGTGCAATGGACACAACCAATCCAGTGTCCACATAGAAGAGGTGGCATTGGATTGGGAAAAGTGGACATAATGGACAAAGGGTATGGGGAAAGGCAGGAAGAGATGAGAGGTGGAGGCGTCTTCGGGACATGGAGCTGCCCTGGATGGTGCTTCAGAGGTAATCACCGGACATTGTAAATCCTCACAGGGCCTACATGATGGAATAGAGGAGAGTATGGGCCATGATGTGAACCAATGTATATGAGGTGCAGAGGTGCCCAAAGATGTACTTACCAAATCCAATGGATGTGTCATGATGATGGGAACGAGTGTTGTTGGGGGGGGGGAGAGGGGGGGTGGGGGGGGTGGGGTTGAATGGGACCTCACATATATATTTTTAATGTAATATTATTACAAAGTCAATAAAAAATAAAAAAATTAAAAAAAAAAAAAAAAAAAAAAAAACAGTCTGGAGTGGCCTCCTAAGTAAAGGCCAGAGCGTAGAACTGGAGATTATGACCTACCCACCAGTCATGGGTGGGACAAGTGTCTGGACTGGAGAGAAATAGATTGAGACATCTGCCAAAATCAAGATTCAGAAGCTGAGCAGGTCTTTGCAGGATGTCGCCTTCAGATCACCCATCAATGACAATTATTCAACTTGCACCAACAATAAAATGCTTCCTGAACACACCAAACCAAAATAAACCAAAATTTGAACATGGCCGAAGGAGTGTGAGAGCAGCGAGTGAGGGTGATGAGTATGAGGGTGCTGGAGGTGGAGGGGGGCAGGTAGGGGTAGGTTATATGGGAGCTGGGAATGCTGGGAAAGGAGCATGATGGTCTAGAGGGGCCAGTGGCACGTGGGGGGATGTGGCAGAGGGAGCTGTGGGTTGCTTGCTTTTGCTGCAGGGGCTTCATCATCACTAAAGGCCAGGGAGGACATGAGGGGTCCTAACCTTGACCACAATACCTTCCATGCACATGCTGGTCCTCCCTGCCACTACAGCAAATTACAGCACCTTCATTTGCACCCAGAAGTCATGACAGTGAAAATGTGCCTGATCATTGGTCATGTCCTACAGAGCATCTCCATATGCCAGGTGATCGTCATGGAAACGCTACACCATGATGGGATTGTTTCTTCCACTTGTTTCACTGATGGGGAAACTGAGATGCAGACCTGTTGGTATGAGGAATAAACAGAGGGTAGACTTACATTTAGACCCTATTCCAAATTGCAAACTATGTTTGGCCTCTCCCAGCTAGTTGCCCCTGGAATGAGCAAGTCATCAATGCGGCACAGACAGCCTTAGCCGCTGCCTCAGTCCCCTTGTCTGGTGAGCAGCACCATGACGCCACCCTAATAAAGGGGACTGTTGTGGGAAGGATTAATTTGTTAATGAATATGAGACCTCTGGAAAGCCGGAATGTGAAATAAATACCCATGTTGTCAGCTTTGTCTCTCTGTTGCAGAATGAAAAGGACCAGAATCCCGCCGTTGTCCTTGGATAATAGCTTCAATTTGATGCCACTGTACTATGGGAGGAAGGAGGCACTGTCTGGGGGATAAACAATTAAGGGCTGTTCACACCGCACAGGCTCCTGAAGCAGGAAGGGGCTTGGGGTCTGATTCTTCCCAGAGGAGCCCTGGGGCTTTGCTCCTGAACTTGTCACCACACCACCCCAGCTATTCACACACACACATACACACTTGGCCCAAGTCCTGTGCAGGAAAGGACATTTCAAAGAGACCGCTGGTGAACAGAGTAAAGGTGACACCTCTGACCCACCAGCAGGTGTGGGTGTGGAGCTGACCTCTGTTCCTGGGGGTAATTTGCAGGGACCAGTTCACACTTTTATGTAGACCAGACTAGGTGGCAAATATCAGGGCTCAGTCTGGGTATATTCCAGTTTTCTATTGTTGCATAGCAAACATTCCAAAACACAGCAGTGTAAAACAATAAATATTTCATTATCCTCCCGGAGTATGTAGGTTGGGAATTTGGACTGGACCCAGCAGAGATGGCTTGCTCTGTTCTACAATGTCTGCAACATGAACTGGGAGACCAGAACCACGGGGGGAGTGGGGCTTCGGGTGGCCCAGGGCTGGAAAATTCATTTCCAAGAAGACTTCTCTGCTCACAGGTCTGGTGCCTGGGCTGGGATGGCAGAGGTCAGCTTCGCTGGGAGTGTCAAATGGAGCAGGGTCCTGTGGCCTTCCATGTGGACTGGGCACCTCACTGCACAGACGGTGGAATTAGAGAAGGAGCATCTCCAGAGGGAATTGCTGTTCCAGAAGACCAAATGTCAGAGACTCACCCTTCCCACTGTCCTCTCCTGGAAGAATCACTCACAGGCTCATAAATGTTCAAGGGAAGGGAGCAGATATTCCACCCTGCCATGAAAGGAGCATCAAAGAATTTGGGGCCAAGTTTTAAAACTGCTGTAGGGAATGCAGTCAAGATTTGGCACAGGACTTCGACATGGATTGGAGCACATGGTCCCAGATGGCCATTCCCAGTCTGCCCTTTCCCTGACCACAAGAGCAGTAATTTAGAACATTCCAGTACTCTGGACTGTGCCATTTTTATTCCCTTGAGGTATAAAAATAAGGAGTTCTCCTTATTTCAGTGCCCTTCTCGACCCCAGTCCATGTCTTTATTTGATTCATGAAACCCAGAGAGGTAACTTGGTACTAGTGTCACATGGTTGCTAAGTGATGCAGTCATTGTTCAAATCAGACTCTCCAGACTCCAAAGCCAATGTCTACTCTTTGTTCCTTGGTTGCTGGCTGCTACGGGAGCTGTAGCTGCTCCATTGCTTTCCGTCAAGTTAAGGAATCATTCCTAGAGCTGGGTGATTGGCTGCAAGCAGGCCCTTCCAGCCTCTCCCTGGGGGAGATGGGAGCAGAGCAGGGGTCTCAGGGGTGTTTACTGCCATAGGAGGCTGTGGGCTGGCAGGCAAAGGTGATCGGCCGGTCCCCCAAGGCAGGTCTGTGATGGGCAATTGGATAAACACCTTCGGAGCAGGATGCGCGTGCAGCCGAATGTGTACATATTTTTAAATATACATTTCACATCAAAATGCAGATCCTGGTGACATGTGACAAATGTGCAATGGCCTCCAGGGGCTGTTCTCCAAAGAGGCACTTATTCCATTTGACTCCGGGCATCCAAGCCTCAACAGATGTCAGAATTCAGACAGGCATTTGGAAGCAGACTTCAATTACAGCAGGAAGACCCAGTCAGAGGGGGAGATCTTTTTCCCTTCTGCAGAAGAGCAGCTTTTTTCAGCAGATTCATTTACAAATGTTTTTTGGATTCAATATAGACTCTTAGATAAGAGCGCCTTGTGAAGACACTGAAAGAAATTCTATTGACAGATACTGGACTTTTAGGCCATATAGAGATTTTCTGGAACACAGTTGCTCCACAATGGGCATGAGCCATGTAAAGACAGTGGGCATAAATGAAGGCTCAGTGTCTTTTTTCTTGGAGAGCAGACAAGACTAAGGAGTGGAATGAGAAGGTGAACTTGAAAAGCTGAGAAATGAGGCATTGTTACCCTTTTCCAACTTACCTGTGAGAAATGATGCAGTTTCCCTTTTCTAACTTATCTGTGAGATGGGAAGGACTGAGCAACTGTTAAAATAAAGCACCTACTATGGGCAAGGCACTATCATTTTCCACCCCTTTTCTTGATAACAGCTTTATTGAGATTCAATTCACATGCTACACAGAACTGACCCATTTAAAGTGGCTTTTCAATGGCTTTTAGTATACTCAGAATTGCACAACTATAACCACAATCAATTTTAGAACATTGTCAGAAAAAAACCCATGCCCTTTAGTAGCAACCCCCATTTTTTCTCCAATTTTCCCCCCGCCTAGGCAACCATTTATCTGTTTTCTGTCTCTATACATTTACTTATTCCGGACATTTTATATAAATGAAATCATACAATATTTGGTCTCTCATGACTGGCTCTTTCACTCGGTGTAATGCTTCCAAGACTCATCCATGTTGTGCATGTAGTAGTACTTCATTTTTATTGCCAAATAATAGCCCATTGTATGAATGTATCACCATTTATTTATCCATTCAGTAGTTGATGGCCATTTGGGCTGTTTCCACTTTTTGGCTATTATGAATAATATCACTATAAGCATTCAGGTACAAGTCTTTCTGTGGACATATTTTCATATCTCTTGGATATATGTCTAGGAACGGAATTGTGGGGTCATCTGGTAATTCTATGTTGAAATTTTCAAGGGACTCCTAAGAATTCCACCAGCAGAGTGTGAGTGCTCCAGGCTCTAGTGGTTCTGATCTTTTTGATGCCCCCTCTCCTGGTAGATATGCAGGCACTTTCCTTATAGGACCTCACTTACTTTCATAACTTTGCCACAAGGGCAGGGATCAATAGCCACATTTACAAATCACAAAACTGAGGCTCGAAGTCAACTCACTCATGAGCCAAAGTCAAAGAGCTGGGAAACAGGGAGTGAAGGTTTGCTCTCAGGTCTGCCCCAGGTGCCTCCATTGTCTATAGCCTCCCCTTCTTCCCCCAGGCAGGTCACCCACCCCACCCTCAACTCTCTGCAGGTTTCTCTTTGTGCTTCACCTGTGATTTCTTGCTGAGATACTCAGGAGTTGCAGCAACTGAATACTGTACCCAAAATCTCCTTCTCACCTGAGCACCAAGACTGAATCATTCTGCTTCCAGCTTTCTGCATTCTTCTGGTTGAGGGTGGACTGGAGCCCGAGGATGCTAGGATGGAGGCTGTGACCTGCCTTCTGGCCCAGCCCTCCAGCCGTGCCTCAAGCCTGGCCCACCCTAGGGGCAGGTTTGTTTCCAGACCCAGCTCCTGGAACCTTCGTAGCTTGGCAGCCATTTTGCCCTCCTCTTACAGAACAGGAGACTCTGTCCCTTCATCAACTTCACACCCACATCAGATGCACGAAAAACCTTTGAGTTCAAGAAATTATAATGATCATGATCCCGCCCAGCCTAGAACATCCTAAAACACACTCTAGGAGAAAGCTTGGTCGTGGGGTGCACCATGAAGCCTCAGCGCGGCCAGTGACCCATCTCCCCTTTGCGCCCGCACCCACCCCACACAGAGGAAGATAAATGATGTCAAGGATCCACCAGGTGTGTTGTATTTATAAGATGCACACCATTCCCGATTCTTCCTCCATTGTTCTCTGATGGATGACAAAACTCCCAATTTGTCAAGCGCTTAACAGCAGTCAGGATAATCTATTCTCCACACATTCACAGAGCATTTCATTTTGCACAACTGTCACTGGGAATGGCTTATGAATTTCCTGTCATGAGGAATGAGAGAGGATGGGGGGGGCACCACTACCCCTTCTCCTGTTAGTCGTGGCCGCAACTCATTAAAGAAAAGACAATGCAGCTTCTGACGTTCCCCCATTATATTGCACATAATCACATTTTGCAGACAGGCCCATTTCCGTGCCACCATCTCCGAAGGCTTTGCTCTTTGTAGCCAATCCCTCTCTCTGTCGTGCAAGTGAAGATCAAGAGTGTCTTTCCCCCCATGGACCTCACACTTAGAAATCATATCAAAATATAATAAAGAGGGTTACCTGTTTAGAACGCTTAGAGGGGAGGGTCTGATGCACGACGGGCTCCTGGGCAATGTCTAAATGCTCATTCTGCCAGAGTGGGTGACACCATGGGGTAGAAACCCAAGTAGTGAGAGTGGGGGTGGACCCACATCCTGCGGAGGACTAATGCCATCAAATAGAGGGAACTGTATCCCTCGAGAGAAAGGATGGCTCCCAGGGCATTGGGGCAGTCGAGCAAGTTAGGCCCTGGACACTATTCCATCTATCTCTGGAAGTGGCTCCTTGGGAAACGGAGGTTGGCTGTCACTGTGGGCACCAAGGTGGAAGGGAAAATGGATGTTAAATGTGTGGAACCAAGGTAAATGGGGGTAAGAGAGGAGTTTCGTGAGAGTACACAAGGATGGATATAAAGCATGTAATATTACACCATAACATATAGGAGATGACAGACTGATAATGTAAACCATAATGTAAAACATAGGATAACTAAGAATGTAAAAAACTGTGTATCCTAAAGTATGCACCACAATGTAAGCACAGATGTCACCTTGTTAGAAAGCTATTGTCTTAGACGCTGTACATCACGTTAAGTAAATATGATGTGAATAGGGTGTAAGGGTATCGCTGTGGAAGGGAAAAGGTTTTGTGGTGGATGTATGGGAGTGCTGTATATTATATATATGCATTGCTGTGGTCTAGGGCTCCTATGAAGAGAAGCTCAATAATTAAGGGGGAAAAAAAAAAGAAAAAGATAGGATGTAGAATTTTTTCCATTCAACACGTATTCTTTATCTAACCTTTAAACCCATCGCTATATGCCATTCCCTAGTAAGGGACACTGACATTATATTGGGCTTCAAATTTCAGGGAGTTCTGGATCACAGAGTGTTTCAACAATGGCAATGGAGGGATACTGGCATAGGATACCATTGACAGGTGATATATGGCTGACAGGGAGCTGTACAGAACATATGTCCAGGGTGCATGGTAATGTTTGGATATACTCATAGTGGCAACAATTAAAAACCACAGCAGGGGGGGTACTGGGTTCCTGGCCAGTGGTGCTCTGTCATGGTCCCTAGGGGAGCAGCGACAGTCTCCCAGGTGCAGCGGCGGGGACCGGGAGGGAGTGAGGGTTCAACAGGGAGCCCCTGACGCTAATGACTATGCTTGTGAGCTGATAAGCCTAAAATAAGAACAAGGCCTAGAGCAGCATTGTGCCTGGGAATTTCCTCCTGTCAGCCTTCATGTTACTCAAATGTGGCCAGTCTCGAAGCCAAACTCAGCATGTAAATGCAATGCCTTCCCCGCAGCATGGGACACGACACCCGGGGATGAGCCTCCCTGGCACCGAGGGACCACTATCAACTACCAACTGATGATGCAACTGGAAAATGACCTTATACGGAAGGTTCAATGCAGATCAGCAGAATATCCCTGTCTACATAAAATAACATGACTTTAAAATGCTGTTTGACCTAATGTAAGGGGGAAATGGAAAGGAGAAATGAGTTTATATGGCTACGAGTTTCTAAAAAAGAGTCTGGAGGCTGGCAGAAGGATTGCCCTTACGCACAACTGAGCAGAGTCTGAGAGACAGATAAAGCAGATACAACCCCCAGATATTGGTTCCTTTGAGGGCTAAAGAGACCCATGGGAGTTATGGTCATGGCCGATGGGGTTAACTACTAGGTCAGAGGGCCCCTCTTTGGAAATGGTGTTTATGTGTGATGAATCTGGACTCAGATGGGATCTCTCTTCATAAGACTTTCATGCTAATGTGCTGGAGGTACAGTTAGTGTTAGGGTTTAAGATATATTTAGGGGATTTGAATCTCTGGACTGACAATGTGATAGCCAGGTCCTGAGCCTCAACAGACTCCAGCACCTACAATCTGATTTATTGGACTTACCACACTCAGCTAAGATGGAGTTGAAGAAGGACAACCACCACACCATGGAGACTAGAGTGATTACAACTGAAAGTGGGAGGATTGCATCCAGCATCCATGTGGAATCTGAGCCTCCTCTTGACATAGAGGTGCAATGGACACAACCAATCCAATGTCCACATAGAAGAGGTGGTATTGGATTGGGAAAAGTCGACAGGGTGGCTGATGGGTATGGGGAAATACAGGAAGAGATGAGAGGTGGAGGCATCTTTGGGACATGGAGCTGCCCTGAATGGTGCTTCAGGGGCAATCACCGGACATTGTAAATCCTCACAGGGCCCACTGGATGGAATGGGGGAGAGTATGGGCCATGATGTGGACCACTGACCATGAGGTGCAGAGGTGCCCAAAGATGTACTTACCAAATGCAATGGATGTGTCATGATGATGGGAACGAGTGTTGCTGGGGGGGGGAGGTGGGGTGGGGGGGTGGGATTGAATGGGACCTCATATATATATTTTTTATGTAATATTATTACAAAGTCAATAAAAAAAAAAAAAAGAAATCAAAGGAGTCAGCTAAACGGACCCAGGGTTCAGCAGCCCTCTGGCTCCTCACGCCCAGAGCTTCTCTGGCTGACCTTTAACCCATTCTAATGAACTTGTCAGAAGCTTGAGCTTTTCTTTAAAAAAGAATATAGGTTGAAAAACATACATCACATCGTTTGTAACAGCAAAAATTTATAATCAACCTAAATTTCCAGAGAGGGGATTGGTGAAATCAATGATAATCCACACTAAGAAATATGGAGCCTTAGTGAAATAATGTTTCTGAGGTGTGGGAATGTGGTCAGGATGTAACGTTCCCTAACCCAAGTTTCAAAATGGCATCTAGAGTATGAGTCCAATTTAGTAAATGTATGCATATATATTTATGCATAGGGGAAAAAAGACCAGATGGATAGACACCCTCAATGTTATAACACAAGAGATTATCTACTTTTTAAAAGGATCTTTATTTTTCTACATATTCCAAATTTTTAATGAAGAGAAAAATATTTTAATCAAATTTTTTAAAAAGCAGTTTTATCCTCAACCCAGCACATTCAGATACTCTTTCAAAAACTTAAAACCTGACGTTTTAAAAAACATCCAGTTGTAGAGTAAACAGAATTTACAGTCCAAAGGCTTTCTGACAGCACTTTTTCATTCATACTGGGTGACACCATACTGAACAGCAGCTGTCCATATGATTTTAATCACAGTAACTTTTGAAGGCACAATCCACTTTTCCCTTTATTTTATTCCACAAAAAGCTGTTTCTAGAAGCTAATGAGCAGATTCCCTGAGTGTTGGAACCAAGGAAAAGCTGATAAATAGTCTGCTATATTCACACTAGTCCTACAGCCCTTTGAAAACTCACACAGCTCAGACAACTTGAAAGTCCCTTGGAGGATACATCGAGTGTATGGTTTTCACATGTAAACTTAAGCCAATGCCTAACGAGAAACACTTATTTGCAAATACTGTGGCTATGATCTAAGTTGCAGCTCTAATTTGAAGAGTAAACACAGTGATCACTTGATCAAGGACCTGGAGGCTAAGATTAACCTTTCCAGGTAGATCCTGGAAAGGGCTGAGATTTTCTGAGCAACCGAGATCCTTTGAGCTATTTTCAATGACAACTGGTGGAGCTAAAAGAAAATTTTATCACCAAACCCTTGGTCTCCTCCCTTTTTCTTCGTTTGCCCTCTTCTGACTTTTTTTTTCCCTTCTCCCTTTGTAGCAGTTTGATAAGGTTATGAATTCCAAAAATAGATATTGGATTATGTTTGTAATCTGGTCTGTACCTGGGCGTGATTAAGTTATGATTAGGGCTTTGATTGGGCCACGCCATTAGGGTGTTGAGTCCCCATACCTTGATGGGTCGGGACTCACAGATAAAAGGTATGACAAAGCACAGAGTTGGGGGTTTTTGATGTTGGAGTTAGTTGCTGAAGCCTTAAACTGGAACCCTAGAAAGTAAGCCCACAGAGGAAAGAGAAGCAACCCCTAGGAAGGGGGGAACCCAGGAAGCCTGAACCCTCACAGACATAAGCAGCCATCTTGCTCCAACATGTGAAAATAGACCTTGGTGAGGGAAGTGACTTATGCTTTATGGCCTGGCATCTGTAAGCTCCTATGCCAAATAAATACAACCAATTTCTGGTATTTTGCAGCAGCACCCCTTTGGATGACTAATACACCCTTCTCTCCTGACCTTGGATTCCGTGAACAATCTATTTTACAGTACTTTTTTAATGTCCTTCCAAATTGTTTGCCGTAAGTCCTTTACAATCACTTGGAATGATCAACACAATGCTGTATTTGAATCTACACTCCAACTAGGTTCAAAGAGAACTCAGAGTCCTGCTAGAGAAAACCATTTAAACTCACAGACTGACCACGTGGTTTCCAACATCAGCTGAGCTAATGCTTTCCGTCTCCCAGGTCAGCAGTCCCACCTATTCTCCACTGCTGCTTCTTCCTACTTCCACTGTTCTCCTGAATCCTCTTCCAATCCCCCAACTTTAGGAGAGGGTGTTGCTTCCTACTTCACAGAAGGAAAAAGAAGCTATCCAAAAGTTGTTCTGAGGGCCCTACTTTCACTTACATCCATGTCTCCCTCTTCTGCCCTGATTTAACAAGGCAATCCTCCTCCTCTTGGGTGCTCCCTCCAGCCTTGTCAGGGTCCTCACTCATGCCAGTTACTCCTCCCGCTTCCATCTTCAACCTCCTGTGACATAGGTCCAAAGTGAATATATCCTGCTTTGACTTTTGGAATTGGGAGGGCCTTAAATAGCCTCAGCTGGTGTAACTGCAAACTCCCCCCAGACCCCCCCACCCCACACACACACACTCTGCTATTACAGATGAGGCCATCTCCTAGCCAAATAAAACTCCTTATCTTGGGGCCGGGCACACTGCTTGTTTCTCCCAGAGCAGGCAGCTTCAGTTCCCTGCCAGCCCATGGAATTACTCAAACAAGCCTATTACATCCTCCCGCGTGAACCAAGGGCACCCCAACCTCCTGTCATCACAAATCCTGCCTCCCACAGCCTTGGTGGCTCCCTCTGTTCCCGAGTGCACCACCACGTGGCTCTGCATGGCCCCGTGTGGCATGCAGTGTCCCCTGGGCTGCGAGTATGTGTGGCTAATAAACTGCTGTCAATCTCACTGGCCAGTGTTGGGTATTGTGTGTTTTGCTGGACCATCCCTGTAAACCTAGGGTGGGTATCCCTCCCTTACTTATGGGGCGAATAGGAGCTGATCAAGCCCCTTTCGCTGGCTTCTTTGCATGGGAATTGTAAACATGTACAAATCTTTCCTGCCCCCAAGAGCAAAATCTTTTATTTCTATGTTTCTCTCAGATTATTGCTCCCTCTCTCTCCTCTACCTCACAGCCAAATGCACTGCAAGAGTGAACTAAAATTATTTCTACTTCTTCTCCTCAAGCCATCCCATCTGACTTCTGCCCTTACCTGCATATCGGAAATTCTGCCACACTGGACTCCTTGTCATTAAATTAAGGACTTTTTTCTTTTTTATCAGCTCTTCTCTTAGGAAATATGGAATGCCACTGACCTCTCCCTCTTTATTTTTTTTCATCCCCTCCCTTGCCCTGCTGTTTTTGCTGTCTGTGTCCATTCTCTGTGTGACTTTCTGTACCTATTTCTCTCTTTTGTCTTCTCTTCTTGTCTTTCTCCTCTAGGATTCTCTGGGATTCAATCCTGGGGACCTCTGACGTGGAGAGAGGTTCCCTGTCAATTACCCACCTTAGTTCCTGGTCTCTGCTGAGGTTCGCCTTGACTCTCTCCTTCATCTCTCTTTGTTGTGTCATCATCTTGTTGCATGACTCAACTTGCGTGGACACTGGCTCAACATGCAAGCACTCAGCTCGCCATGCAGGCACTCATGTGGGCACTGGCTCACCATGCAGGCAAGCTTTCTCTTCTTTTTCATCAGGGGACTCCAGGGATGGAACCTATATGGTAGGCAGAGGCCCTATCACCTGAGCCACATCTGCTTCCTTCTCCCTCTTCCCCCCCCCCCTCTTTCTTTAAATATGTAATGCCTTGACTTTTCCTTCTTTGTTCATTGCTGGCTCTTTGTTCTCTGCCCATGTGTTCAGCTTTGGTATTCCTTGCTATTGTTTTAGATCTCCCCCCACCCACTTCCACCCTGCCCTGCCACCCTCTTTCCAACCTTATCTACTACCTTGAATTAAATTACTACCTATGCCCTGGTAACTATCAAATCTCTACTTCCAGTCTAGATCTTTCTCCCAAACGCCAGTTGTGCAAATTCCTCTCTACTATTACATCCCCCTTGGATGACCCACATTCAATGAAAGCTCTGGAAGGTGACAGTCAACAGGTATTAAACAGTTAAATGGGCTGATACCGCTTAGGAGGAGTGAAAATCTTTCAGCAGGGTAAAGAAAAGCAGAGGTGAAATTAGAGCTAGGGGACAGTTAGCTACAGGGCTTGTTATTTCTTTAAACAATACTTCTAAATCCAAATCGCCTTGATTTCTTGCTACCTTTTCTGTATGTCTAACATCTTCAAGGACAGGGATCTCCCTGATCTGAATGGATTTTGGATGTGCTTCTACCTAGGGAAATATATTCTTCCTTGATGCAGCCTCACCTGGCAGATGGGCACTGTCTACTAAAAGTGTAATACCATCTTTGCATTGGGTATTGTTCTATCTACATAGTGGTACAGTTTGAAGACGTACATTTTTAATATGAAATTTTGCTTTCCACCGTCCACTCAGCTTGTGTTCCTGACCTCACCACTGGGTGGAATTACAATGCTAGCGGCAGGGAGTTAAAGAGAAGTCAGTGTAGAGTAACAGATGTCAAAATATAAAGCAAGATTAGAAACATAAAAGCTCATGGCTTCAAAATGCATGCTAGTCTGAAATAAACAAAAACTCCTTTTACATGAAAGTACCTTGCATCTTTTTTTTTTTTTTAACATAGGGATTTTAGAGAACATGTAGTCCAACATCCTCAATTTCCATACAAGATGCTGAGGCCCAGAGAGAAAGGATAACCTTCTTCAAGGTCAAACTAAGTAATAAGAGGGATGGTGACAGAATTTGGTGGCTATTCCACCAGTATGTGGGGAGGCCCAGAAAAAGTGGCCTCATTCTGTTGGAGACTTTGTGTTAGCAGACTCAACCACAGAGCACGGCAACGTCCCACCGAGCGGTGCCTCTAGTATCCTCACCTTCCATAGTGCTTGTCTAGAACCCTCATCCTACTCAGCTCTGCACCCACACTTCTGCTGAGCTGCTGTCCTCCTGGATTCTGCTAGAATATCCCTTTCTGTTTACTTCCACCTTTGATTCCATGGTATCCAGCCTCACCGGGTGGCATTCCACTCTTGCGTCTGACCTCCCAGGAGCTCTGCACAGCTCCCTAAGCTCACACTCCTGATGAGCTTCACCCAGACCCACGACTTGACTCAACAGAGAAATGATGGTCGTTTGGAACCCATAATTACAGCTAGTGAAGACTGAAGAATAAAACACAAACACAACCCTGCTGAGCTTGGATGAGAATCCTGCTTAGCATGAAGCCATGCCTTGTGCCAGGCACCGTGCTAGGTGCTGACGTTAACACTGCCTTGTTTAATTTAATCTCCCAGCCTTTAATAGAATCCTGCTCAGTGAAATTTGCACAGGGGCCAAATGGAAACAAGGCATTATTTATAATAATTGGCCGGCATTATCCATTCACTTGGCACTGGCTGGAATAATATGATGGGTCTTTATGCTATTCACAGCCTATAAAAAAGTACTTCTGTTGTGATTCAACATATAGTAATCTCCATTTTAAGAGGACAATAGAAACACTCAGCCATTATTCATCCCAGAACCTTAAACAGCAGAAAAATCCTTTATCAGGAACATAAGGTTAGAACGGCCTTGGTTATTAGTACTGCAAGTAGCCCAATGCATTTACTGAGGTGTTCAAGCTATTGAAAAAACTAATGACTTTTAAAAGCCACATCTGACTTAAAAAAAAAGCGCCAGGACCAAGTGGCAGTTTGAGAGAACTATGTACAGAACACAAAATCTGTTCAGAACTGCTTACATTGAAATGAGAATGGGGGCTAGAATTTTTATCCCCACAATCCAGCACCATTAATTCGCAAAGTTCTGAGAAGGTGGACAAAAGAGAAAAGCAAAGTATGCTCAGAAACCTGGATTTTGAGAGGAGAAAAAAGGTGGCAGCTGTTGTAAAAGAGAACTAATCATTCGTGGTCCACAGATAACACCTTCAGTTTTCAGTTACTCAGTCATTTATTCAGCAACACATTCCACAAAGGAGTGGAGCAACCCTACAAGAACATGACACAATACAGGCAAAATGTAAATAGGAATAAAAAGCCTGCACTAGCATAAAGATAGGTAAAAAGGCCATGACAAGAAGGAGGCATATATGCTAACTACAAAGTTTCAAATTTGATGTGGAGCTTCCTGGCAGCCAAAGTGAAAAGGAAACAGGGTCAATTATAGAATGCTTTTTAACAAGAACCATCAAGCATTTTTTTTCAAAGGAAGATAAAAAGATGAATGGTGACACAGTTGCCACACAGATAACTACAAAACGGGAGGATCCTTACATTATAATAAGAGGGAAGGGAAAGGACTTGAGTTCTAAAGCTGAATGTCCTATGAGTCTAGCTCAATCTTTACTAGCTGGGGAGGATTCCTAATTTCTCTGAGGCACATTATAATTTGTGGAATGTAGATTTTATTTTTTTTATTTTTATTTTTTAAAGATTTATTTATTTATTTAATCCCCTCCCCCTCTCCTGGTTGTCTGTTCTCTGTGTCTGTTTGCTGTGTCTTGTTTCTTTGTCCGCTTCTGTTGTCAGCGGCAACGGAAGTGTGGGCGGCGCCATTCCTGAGTAGGCTGCACTTTCTTTCGCACTGGGCGGCTCTCCTTATGGGGCGCACTCCTTGCGCGTGGGGCTCCCCTATGCGGGGACACCCCTGCGTGGCACAGCACTCCTTGCGTGCATCAGCACTGCGCATGGGCCAGCTCCACACGGGTCAAGGAGGCCTGGGGTTTGAACCGGGGACCTCCCATGTGGTAGACGGACGCCCTAACCACTGGGCCAACTCCGTTTCCCGGAATGTAGATTTTAAAAATTAACTTGCTAAGTCATGTACCTGAGTGAGAGAAGAGAATGAATAAAAGAATAAACAAACAAATGAATATGCAACTACAAGATAAAATAACACACAAAGAACTCAGAACAGTTCCTGGCCCTTGAAACACGGAATATCTTTTCCTAGAATAACTTTTTGCTTTTATCCTTTCTGTGAAATTTAGTAGAAAATGTATGACAGCCTGTTTTTCCATCTGGGTAGCTGTTTGTCAAGCTCATTCTTCTCCCTTATCCTCTGCCCTTCTCCACTCCCTCTTCACCCTCAACCACAGATGCAGCTGTGGCTGAGCAGCATCTCAATCTCAGAATGCTGGAGCAAAAGGAAGCACAGTAACCCCAGGGGATGGGATCAGTATATAATAGTCAGAGCCTTGTTAGAGCAGTGAGGGGTGATGTGGACTTGATCAGACACTACAACAAAAGTGAAGGGAAACCTCAGGCATCTTGGCTAACATCTCAACTCTCTGCTTTCAGAAGATTAGTTTTGATGAGTGCTCCCTGGATGACCACAATTAAAATCACCGTAATACATGCCATCACTGTGGGGCATCATCATACCTGGCTGGCCCAATCTCCTCCCATAAATGGTCTCCAACCTCTATCTTTTTCATTACTATTTTTTAAAATCTGAATGATGCCCAAGGTCACCAGACTCTTCTATGAGATTCTGTAAGGATGAACTTCAAATTGTTGCTAGGGTTTAATTTTTACCTCCTGTGCAAACTCTTATGAGCTCTGAGTCCATTTTTTAGTTGTTTTGTGTACTACAAAAAGTAGCCCTCATGCATATACAAATTCAGTTTTCTCGTTTGAATAGACCAGTGTTTATGAACTAAGAATTAGACAGTGAGGTAAATCAGAATTTTCTACCTACTTTTTGGTCCATGTCCTCTTGGCCTTTGACAAAACAATTCCATGTCCTATTTTTGGAAAAAAAGTTCCATTTTCAGCCCACGTTTTCTATGTCCTGGGGTAGTTTTGTCTGTTTTCTTTTCATTTTATGTCTTCATTAACATGCTAGTTAGTTAGAGACAAAACTTGAGTCAGAAGCTCCAGTGTGTGATTCTTTGATTTGTTTTCAAGAGTGATTAATTATGAAACAGGGGAAATCTTTGTCATTTGCTCGAATGTTGCAGGGGTTTGTACTTTTTTAGACATGTGTACCCTGTTATGAGTGAGGTCTCATCCAGCCAGACAACCCAAGGGTGCCACCAGGAGAACAAGTCAACCATTTGTAGAAACTGGCCTAAAGACTCTAAGACCCAGGAACCATCATGGCACTCAAGCCACCTGGATGGTAGCAAGAAACTCAGGGTGGAGAAAGGGCAGGTGAGAGCAGCAGCTCATCAGAACACAGGCAACCCGAGGGCCTCCACATCTGGGAGCTTAATAATTCTGGTTTAGTGAGGGATATTATGAGAGGGCAAAGGGAAGGTGGGATGTTAGACTCTCAGAGAAAATAGCTCCTGGGTAGGGGAACAGAGAGAGCAGTGCAGAGGGACTGACCACTTTTCATCATTTGTGGACGCACAAGCCTCTCTGGCACACCTGTTTGGCCTTGTTTTTTTTTTTAATGAAACATAAATCACGCAAAATGTCTGGCCTTGTTGCTCTGCTCCATGTGATAAGACATGAGCGACCTGTTAAATTAGCTCCCTTTACTCTATTATCCACAAAGCTAGGGAGAACTCTCTCCCAGGAATTAGCAAATTACTGCTCAATACTTTACCTTTCCGTGTGTTTGCCCTCTTCCTCTTTTTCTTCCTTCTTGTCTTTCATCTACCCATCACTCTGCCCATCCATCAGTATACTGACCACGAACTTTGTGCAAGGTATTATCTTAAGCACTTAATATACATTATCTCAAATTTTAGCAACAACCTGGAAGCCAGCTCTTAATACCCATTATTAATCCCATTATATAAAGTTTATAGAGATTGATAATCTTGCCCAGGAGTCAGCAACCTATGGCCCATGGATTAAACCCAACCTACTTTTAATTCGAACACAGTCATACCCACCTGCTTACTTATGCATTAAAATGGCAGAGTTAAGTGTTGGCAACAGAGACCATGTGGCCCATAAAGTGTAGTTACTAGTTGGTCCTTTACAAAAAAAACAAACAATTTCTGATCTTGCTCAGCAACACTTAGCAAGAAGATAGCAGAACCAAAGATTCAAGCCCAATCTGCCTTCAAAGGCCACGTTCTTTAAGGCTGTGCTTTGCCACAGAAGTATTTGTCGTGTTTGACTCCTGGCCCCATGGGGTGAGGTGGCCAGGTTTATGGTCATAGGATCTGAACTGACATGTGTTATTTAGTAAGTAGCCAGCTACTGTTGAGGACCCTCTTCATTAGTGAGAAAAGCCAGTGACGACTTTTTCTTTTCCTGGTGAAATAATTGTGGAGATGAGTGTTGATGCATGTTTTGACTTTGCTGCAAAAGTAGTTCCGTCTTCTCCAGTTTAAGTAATTACATTTGTTTCTAAATAAAGAAAATGAAACTATAGTTGTCAAAGAATGCATAGATCATTCGACTGCATTAATGGTGTGCTAGGTAGATGAGAAGCTCAAGCAATTATGACATTCTAAGGAGAGAGACTGCAAAGTAGCTTGCACACCACCACTTAGGTGAGTACAACTGAGCACCTTGAGAGTCAGAAGAAAACAAGCGGGAGATATGGATAAACGGTAGTGGAAATTTTCCACACAATAGGTTCTGGTATCACACAGCATTTGCCATTAGGATGTCCTAACAGTTGCTTATATTAAAATGTTTTCTAATGTTGTCTAGAGTAATGGTTATTCTGGCCATTCCTCCAATACTTGCAGAGCTTGATTTTCAGAGCCTCTGTGATGTCTTGCTTGGGAACTCTAGTCTAAAGATGCCCCTTGCACAAAGCAAGCAGCTTATGAAGCACACAGTGACTTAAGGCATGCTGGCACCTTAGTTCAATAGAACAAGTAGAGGCTGGAAGCCAGAACTGGGCAGGAGTAGAAATAAGGGAACTGGCCTCATAAAAGGTCAAGTGTTCAAGGAACACAGGGAGCCAGGCATGATTCAGAATAGCCACTGCTGAGCAACTGCAATGCTAGTAAAAAAGATTTTGGGCTCCAGGATATCAGCCCTTATACATTCCTAGCTGTGTCAGGCAGAATAATGTAACCCCCCCACTCCCTCCCCCACCCACCACCACACACACACACATCCCCAGAACCTATATGCTACCTAAGGTGCGAAGGGACTTTGGGGATGTGATTAGGTTAAGGAGCTTGAGATGGGGAGATTATTCTGCATTATCCAAGCTGGTCCAATATAATCACAAGTGTTCTTATAATGGAAAGAGAAAGAAAAAGGGTTGGAGTCAGAGAGATTTGAAGATGCTATGCCCCTGGCATTGAAGATGGGTGAATGGACTATTTGCCAAGGAATGCAGGTCTCTATAAACTGGGAAAGCAAGCATTCTCCTCTAGAACCTCCCAAAGGAACACAGCCCTGCCAATCCCTTGATTTTAGCACAGTGAGACCCATTTCAGATTTCTGGATTTCTGAGCTGTAAGATAATAAATTGGTGTTGCTTTAAGCCATGAAGTTTATGGTAATTTGTTACAGCAGCAGTGGGAAACTAATACATAAGTCATGACTGGGAAAGGGAAAGAGCCACATGCATTACTTCCTACTTTGGGAGGGAATAGTCAGAATTAGGCATGATTTCAGGTCCCCATCAAGTGGCTGAATGGGTTTCAGGCCAGCATACTAATAATTCACTCACCAATTCTCAGCTCTTGTGTGGCTTGATTCAGAGTGTAAAGTTTCTTCAGTTTTTAAAACTTAATTCATTTGAATGTGCTTTAATTTAAAAACCTACATTATTTATCAACAAACCTTGATATAAATATGTTCATATGTGGAAAGACATAGAAATAGTATTGGATAGGCAGAATGAAGACAAAGGGTATTAGAGATTGGAAAACATTTGCCATGCTGGTCTGAGAGAATTCTCAATGACCACGTGGCATGATGCATGTGGTCAACATCAGGAGTGTCATTGATCAATTCATGTTAATGACCTTGGGACTGTACCGACCACAGGCAGTATACCATGGAAATGAGCTCATGCCCTGGGCTTCCTAAATTAGTTATGATGGAGTGATGAGATTCTTACCAAGGAACCATTACAGAACAACAACAAAACAGAAACCCTCACCTAACACAATGCATCGGTGAGAAAACCCTCAGCCAGTTGGCCGTATTAACAAAAATTGCAACAGTGTCAGCAGGGGCCTGGACTTAAACTTCTATTTCTCTTTAACTAGAAGGCCTACAGTCAATAGGATGGAGTCAAAGTTTGGTGGGAATGTGGTGAGATGGGTAGAATTCTCTCCCAACTAGTGGTGGAATAGATTGAGATGACTATTTATAAAGGGACATTTTTGAGACCATCTTCACATTAATTTTAGAGCTATAAGTAATTCACTAATAAAATTCCTGGGATTTAAATCAAGTTAATCATTTAGAACAAAATATTTACAACTGAAAACGTTCACTTGAGCTTCATTTATTGTCAAAGGTTGGGTTCCTTGAGAAGCAGAGACTGAGACAGAGTTTAGCAGGAAGGCTGATTATTACATAATGTTAAGGGGAAGGAAATTTAAAAGGAATGGGCAGAAGAAGAGGTCGAGCTGCCCAAATCAGCTTCAGTCAGACTCATGGAGAGCTCTAAAGTTGGAATGGCTCATCTGATTTGCCCTGGTCTTGAACTTAAATGGTCAAACCTGTATATTCTTGCTCTAGTGGGTCACTAGATATAAGCTCGGGCAAGGCAGCTCTCTGCAACTGAGGTAATCCTTGAAGAGGCTGAACCCTGAAAGCAGTTAGATAACAAATCCTTCCTTCAAGGGGGATCTGGGTGGCACAGTGTATCCACCTATAAAAGCTGGAAACAATCGAAATGTCCAGAAATAAGGAAACTGTTTGGCAGAATATAAGGAAGTTTCCAACCAACCTCTGCCTGGTGCTTTTTGAGAATGATTCCAGCATATATTCTCCATTTGCTAATTTATATGGAGAAAATAAGCCCAATAGGGGGAGAAAATCTAAATTTCCATTGACCATTACTGTAAAATGAAGATTTGGGTTTCTCTGTACCTTGAAAAAGAGAAAAAACCACCTGTCTTTCTTCCCTTCTGCATATATGAATTATTATAGTCTAACAACCCAGAATTTTAAAGATGTGGATAAGATGGATTGACTTCAAAATGAAGATATAACCAGACTGTCTGTAAACTCACATAATAAACAGTCTGCTTTGGGAGTTAAAGCATATTATATTAGTATATCATATGAAAAGCATATTTTATGAAAAATATAACTTGATTGTCTCAGTATAAGAAAATTTAATTATAAAACAAAAAATGAACTCTAAAAAAAGTGAAGTCTAAGATAGGCCTTGAATAAGGTATGTCCTTTCATTTCATCACCCAAGCCATTTCATCTCTTATTTATCTTTAAATCCTCGGCTGTAAGCACAATGCCTGATAGAAGTAAGTATCATTAATCCTTGGATGACTGAATGAACAGGGAATATTTAATCTGAATTCATTTTAATCTTGCTTATGGTTTAATTTCTAAGAGTTAATTTGAATACTAGATAAGTATTTTTCTTTTTCTAAAGACAGGCTTCCTCAAGGTCTGAAAGCCTACTTCAAAACTTATGACAAAATAATGTTGCTTTTAAATCAGTATGAATGGATGGATGATAAGCAATGGAAAATTATACTTAGAAGTATATTGAAAATAGATAGATATATGTTCCCAGATGAGAGATGATAAACGTGTAAGTAAAATTCAAAATAACCACTATATAGCATAGAGAATTTCAGTACTAAGAAATACTTTAAATTCTATGTTATGGTTAATTTGATATTGGAAAGGGCAAAATTATGAGAAAATGAATATATGTTATGCTGAAATTCATGAATAATAAAATAAAACAATATATTCGGTAGCGATGCATTACATCTCAACATTCAAGAAACATCAATGTCCATATTTTTCTCTGCTGTAAAATTTTAAGAACTTAGACTCCTTGAATTTTTATTATTTTTGTTGCTGGAATTTATAGTAATAGGAATAATATGTTTAGAAACTTGCCTGGAAGATTATATTTGGACAAACACCATGGTAATAATTCTTATTTTTGGAAATGTTAGGATTCTGGAATTATACATCCAATTGGTAACTTTTCTTTGTAGAAGTCCTGCATTTGTTTTGTTTGGGGTTTTGATTAAGAGCAGGTAAAGTCCAACTTTCAGATAAAGAATACTGAAATCTAGATTTAATTGCTAGAAAACATCCAAATGGAGTTCAAAACACCTGCTGACCAATACCTTTGAATTGTCAGCTTGAGATCACCACAAAGAATTCCACACGCTGGTGGTGCCCAGTGGGCTCTTACAGACAAGCCTCTGTTGCAATTATATTTAACACAAAATTCTTTGAGTTAATATTGATTATGTCCTTACAAAAATGTTACTTACGAATTTATTAGAGTTGAGTGATGAGTTGAGTAATATAAGGTAATATTAATGCTGCACTTGGTTACCCCTTACACACACTAAGGCAATCCAGAAAACCTGGGGAAATGCCTTGGGTCTTCAGTTCATTGTTGTCACAACAGGGGTTGCCCAAACCCTGGGATCCTTTTATAATTCCAAGGGAAGGCAAAGGTCTCAGGTGAGTAAGAACAAAACCATATTTAACGTGATTTAGATTTAGTATCATAGAAAATTCATAGTAGTTATATATAAATTATGTAACTCTGGCAGTTTGAGATTTATGTATGAATTCCAAAAACAGAGATTATGTTTGTAAACTGGTCTGTTCCTCTGGGTGTTATCTCCTTTGATTGTATTAGGTTCCACTGAGAAGTCTTTGATTAAATTACATTAAGATTAGGGCTTTGATTGGACCAAGTCAGTAGGGTATAACACAGGTTAAAACCCTGCCCACTTGGTGGGCCAATATAAACAGGTACTCACTCAAGAAGGCACAGAAGAAGAGACACAGGAAGAGAGAGCTCCATAGATGCCAGAGAAGAGAACTTTGTCATGACATGGAAGAGGAGAGAACTTGGAATCTGTGGCCCTTGGAAGAAAGACAAACCCTATGCCAGTCTGTAGCTGAGAAAGGGAAAGGTTGAACCCTTGCAGAGACTGGCAACCATCTTGCTTCAACACGGGGCAACTGACTTTGGTGAGAAACCAACCTTGAGTTGGACTGTTTAGGGCCTTGTAACTATAAGCTTTACCCCAGATAAGTATCTTTATAAAAGCCAATCGATTTCTGGAACTTTGCATCGGCACCTCTTTGGCTGACTAATATAATAACCTTTATGCTGTGTTGCAAAGGCTTCAAACAGATGGAGAGAATTGTATCACAGAAAAAAGCTACTCACACGGGGGTCTTCTTGATGAAAGCATTTGAGAGAGAAGCAAACTCTTGGTGAAAAGAGTGATGCCACCACCTTCGGCTTTAAGAACACACAGTAATTTTAAGCAGAGACAAATGATGGAATTATAGTAAGATGTGCGAGTCTCAGCAACCAGGCTAGCACATACAGTTCTGATGACTGTCAAAGTGTCATCCATGGGGACTTGTATTCTTTTAGGAACCTAACAGGGTTGACACACATAATGAAAAATAATGCGTGAACCTACAGAGAAGATGGTATCCCTGACTCTGGAAGGATACAATGGAGAGGGAACATCTAGCTGTAGTTGAGGTCTCAAACTCCAGGATGCAGTCTCCTGGAGGGTTTGTTAAAGTACATATGGCTGGGTCCCATGCCCAGAGTTTCTCATTCAGTAGGTCTGGGTGGGGCCTAAAAGTATCCATTTCTAACAAATTCCCAGGTGCTACTGCTGCTCCTGGCCAGGGGTCTACCCTTTGAGAACCACTAGTCTAGGTACTCCATGCAGAGGCTGCAGTGATTGGCCCCTGAAAAATCTCAGCTGAAAAATCCAAAGTCCTAATAACAGCCAGTGGGTTCTACATGTAGAGACGCTGGCCACCTCTTGGACATGACCTTCTGTCACTCTTCCTGTGGCTAGCTCTACTCATTTATCCTCCTGCTGCTTCTTAATCAGGCCAAGCCTGTTTCCACCCCACATCCTTTGCAACTGTTGTTCCCTCTGCCCGGAATGTCCTCCCTCCCCCCACCCCCTGACTCTTAAGAGGGCGAGATACCTCTCTTCATTCATTCAGTCCTCTGCTCAGAGGGGCCTCCCATATCCATCCTTTCTAAAACCACCCCTCTCCACAGTTTCCCCTCCCATCACTCGGTATCCCCTTCCCTGGATTAATTTTGTTTAGATCACTTTCACTGAAAAAAATAACATATATTAGCTAATAATCTGCCTCCTTCTGGGAACAGGGACTTTGGACCATTGCTATTTTGCTCATGTATAAAGTGACTGTCTGATACATAGTAAGCATTCAATAAATATTTGCTAAGTGAAAAGAAAGATAACTGATTGGATGATTGAATAAATAAATTGAAGAAAGAGCAAGTGCAAATAAGCCATTCTGAAAGTTAACAATGTCAATGAGGTTAAGGTGTAAGGTTTTAACTGAGTCTATGAAAACAATCTATAAATAAAGAACGTGTATTACATAGAAGTTGTTACACAGAAGGTAGGTTGAATTGCATCAGTTCACAAGAGCTGATTGTGTCTATCTTATCCCAACTCCATGTTCAGTGACCTCATAATTGCTTGAAAACAGCCATAATAAGAATAAGACCAGGGGTGACAGAGGCTGGTCACCAAGGGGAGGAGAGGAAATAGGACATCCCTGTCCAGATTGGAAGAGTTCAGCCAACTTCTGCTGTTGTGGGGATGTTTGTCTTGAGGGGCTGTACCTCTATTTTGCATTGTATAGGCGGTCCATACCGAGTTCGGATGAACATGAGACATAATTTTTTATATGATATCTATGCATCACTCTTGCTCCACAGGTACTTTGGGGAAACCAACAACATCCCTGAATCTACAGATGGAGTATATGATCCAAGCTCATGCAAATTAGATCTAAAGTCAGACCCACTAATGGATTTTCAGTGATACAAGTCAATAAACCCTTCTTCTCTTGCAACTACATGCATCATGACTGATATAATGCTCATTTTCTTAAACGCTTAAACAAAACTGTACAAACCCATGTATGAGTCCAAGTATATGAAAAGGCATACTCAAGACCACAAGAGGAAAAATGGAATAGGCAATGGTCATAATTATTTTACTATTGGTGGTATTATGGATTTATTTGTTTTTAAACACTTGTTTAGATTTTAGTTATATTATATTTTCAATTAAAACATTCACAATACATAAATTGGATATAAGTTGTCTACTCTGTTTATAAACTGTTTCTCAGATACCAGAATGAAGATGTCTGAGATAAATGCATGAGTTAAAATGGCAGAGCTGATTTAAATAACATGTATTTAAAGGAAAACCAGGAAAAAAAATCTATTGTATCAAAGATTTCCATAGCACATTAATTATCAGGTTTCAGATAGATTTTTGTAACTCAAACATGAAGATTTTAAATTACTTTCCCAATTGTTTCTTTTAGCCATTAACATCTCCAAAAAAAGGACAAGTTGAACTTTAAGCTTGAACCACTTCAGAAAAAGGCCTAAATTCCCACTTGACCTGTTCTACAAAGAACCTGTTTTAAATCGCAATATAATTTCATCCTTTTACAGGTGCTCTTCAGCAGCCCGATGATGGTGTTTACACTTTTTAAAAGGAACCAAGAAATAACACAGACAGTGTAGTCCTCTGTTTTGTTTCACCACCAGTTTTGGATGAAGTTTGCGCTCCCTCATTCCCTGTTTTCCTTGTGCTAAAGCAGGGAATTAAAACCTGGAACAGAATCCCTGGCCCTCCCATACCCTGGCTGTTGACTGCCTTCACATGTGACCCCTCTTCTTACTCTCAACCAATGCTCAATCCCTGGAACATTCCTTGGACCTCAACTCAAATGAAGAGTCTACACTTTACTGAATATTTAACAATGGACACAGAAGGGCGGGTTTATATAATACAACCTATAGTACGTCACTCAGAAGTACCAGATTTCTTCCCAAATCCCTTCCTAAATCCAGAAGATTTCTCAGATTTTCCAAATATCCTCCCTTCTGGATGTCCCCGATCCACGTGTTGAGGCTAAATTTCAGGACACTGGAAGACACGTACCAAAGATGTCAAATGCTCTTTAAGCCTGAGGAAATGCAATGCCTATATACTTAGATCTGAACTGCTTTTCCAACTTCTCGGTGTTCTTTCTCCTTTCTTTCCAGGCATTTGACTCATCTTTGCATTCTGACCATGGTCTGTCAGCATTTTGAAATACCTAACCTTCTTCTGCTTTACAAAATAATCAGAAAACTGCAAAGGTAAAAGCTGAAAATTTTAACCTGCTATACCCCAGCCACCAATGACTTATATGACCCCCTTCCACAGGCTACCTCATGGAAGAGTTGTCTAAACACACTGTCTCCATTCTCTCCTCAGCCCACTGTTATCATTTTCTGTGCATACCAACCTCTGCACTTGGTCTCATCAAGTCCAACAAATTCTAAATTGAATGGGCACATTGGAGGTTTTGCTAATTGACCCAATGTACAGTGTGACTCCTAATACACACTAGAATATTAGAGACTTAGAGGAATCTTGAGCTATACAAACAAATTTGATTCAATAGAGGGTTTGAAACATGCATTGAGGAAAAATGGCTAGAGGTGTATAAAATTAGTGGGAGACTTAAGCTGCCCTCTTTCTTGTCCAGCAAGCTTGCCTCTCTGTCAGTCCCACCTTACTCTATAGCTGGGAACTCGGAATGGGGACTGTTACAGGAGCCACACCATTTATGACAACACAAGCGTAATTTTTATATGGTTCAATCATATTGCATGTTTAGTGATAGCTTTTGGTTTGCTTATTTAGCATTTTATTATAAGTATTTTCCATGTTGCTCAGAAGCATATATAATTACCATCTTAATGGCTGCATAATATTCCATCAAGTGGACATGTCATGGTTTACTGACCATTAACATACTGGTGTACATTTAGGTTGCTTCCAATTTTTGTAGTCATAAATCACCTGCATATAGCTTTTTCTTAGGTTTGGATTAATTCCTTATGATAATTTCCCTGACATTTGATTACTAAGTTAAAGAGTCTGGACCATTTTTAAGGTTTTGGGAATGCATTTCCAAATCCTTCCAAAAGGGGTGCACCATCTGCATGGCCACAAGTAATGTGAGAAGGGCTTTCTTAAATTACCTGTGCAACTGATAAGCTGTGCACTCAGAACAGTGAAAATCCTGATGAATAAGCTGAGAATATAGGCTATGTTGATTGATTATACATCTGTTAACAGGTTCTCTTTTTACAGAGGTTTTATATGTCTATATTTAGCCTCCCCCTCTGCAGTTCCTGTCTGGAAATCATCCAGACAGCCACGAATAAAGTGGGGTATCAACTCCCCTACAAGCTAAGGCCCCAGGGACCTTGGGGAAAGGCTCTCCCAGTCTTTGCCCAGCCCAAGCAAGATGAGTTAAGGGATCACAAGGCTCACCTCTGACTCTCTTCCACTTCCCTATCCTGGCCTTTCTCCCTCCCTCACAGGTTTCTACCTCAGTAAACCATGTGTACCTGCATCCCTATCTCAGGCTCTGCTTCTAGGGAACTCAAACTAAGACAGTTATTCATATTGTTTGCATTGCAATTACAGATTCCCACTGGTGAGACTAAGCTATGGGTTACTAAGACACAAGGGAAGAATATCAAGTTTACCCTTAAATCCTTAGTCCCCAGCCCAGTATACCTGTCATAGCAGTCATTCAATAAATGCCAAATGAATGAGGTAAATAAATGTCCCCCTCTCATGCTGCACCCCTGGTGTCCAGTCAACAGACCAGAGCTCTTCTTGACCATTTCCACTAGGGAATTCAGCCTTGATTTCTCACCCATTCAGTCTTGCTCAGGAGTCCAGCTGTGGCAGCTAATAGATGGAACCATTCTATTTGCAAGTCTCAGCTATGAGACAAGCCAGAGCTGCAGGATTCCCCACACCTTGAACTTAGCATCGGCCCGCATGACCCCATCTCAGCAGCCACCATGCTTTGACGTTACACCCTTGTGGACCCTGAATGTTTGGAATGGGAGACATAAGGAGGAAGATATGTCTGTATTTTCATGAACCTGCTAACAAGGACTTTCTCCACAATGCTGGCTGATGCTCATTAAGCAAAAGCTCCTGCAGCCAATTCCTATCAGACTTCAGGGTCACAAGAAAACTCTGGCTATCTAGACTTAGGCTTTCATCATAAGATGCTGCAAATCACATCTGAAGTGTTCAGGGTTAAAAGAAATCATTAAATAACAACAAAGGTAAGAGTTTCTTCTCTGAGATAAGCTTTGCAGGAAATCTCTGGCCCTGTTCAACATGGCGTCCCCAAATGCTTGGAGGACTGAAGCTTGGATTTGAGTTCTTACATGAGTCTATTTGGCAAATAGGATATTTAAATTTTAAATGAATTAAAATTAAATAAAAATAATATTCCAGTTCTGCAGCTGCAATAGCCACATTTGAAGTGCTCAGTAGCTGCATGTGGCTGGTGGCTATTGTAGTGGAGAATGCAGATACAGAACATTTCTCTCTTCCTGATGCTCTGGGGAAGTCGTTCACCCTGAGGTTGTCTTGGATTCTAACAGTGCTCTCTTTCAAAGCCCCAGGGCCTGACCAATAGGCCTCAGGGCACATTGATTCAGTTTGGTGGGCTGTGGCAGCCATATTGAAGACAGATGTGTTCAGGGACAACATGGCTTTAGAAAGAGTAGAAGCTTCTATCACTTCCATCAGGGGATCCTTCAGGGATGTATTTCACTTCTAGAGAGCCAATGGTGGAAGATTTGGCCTTTTTCTAGACCAGCCTTCTAGCTCTTCAAGACCCCTTCCAGCCTCTCAGCAGACCAAGTCTTGCTGAGAGGGGAGCCCTCACAAGACCAGTCACAAGACCAGCTCCTGTCTCTCAAAGTGCCACTTTAATCACTACAACTCTGACAAGGAGGCAGTAGCTGAAGTGAGGAGGAGAAAGTCCCTACCCACATGAAGAGTCACCCTAAGCCCATTGTGCTGGGGGATTAAAAGACAGCCAAAGCAGGCTCCTGTAGCCACAATCCTGTGCCTGCGCAAAGGGCCCTAAAGGCCCAGGGCCATTGGACCAAGTAATGCTAGGGTGCACCGTCCACATTAAAGTTTAAGTAGAAGGTGCCTCCTGGAATAGGGCACGACTACAGCCCTGCATGTGGACACATGTCTCGCTGGCCAAGAAGCCATCCCCCTCCATCCTTGTTCACTCATTACTGATGTGACCTCAGAGTCACTCATTTTATGAACTCACCATTGCCTGCAAACTGAGATCGCTGACCTGCACACTTACCTGACTAAAGTCCATCTCTGTAGACGCAACCATAGATTCTACTGCATTAAAAAGATACTATTTTTGGTTAAGGTGATGATAACTCCCTAGTCCCTTGGGATTATGGAAAAGTTGTCAAATAGCCCATGGATTCATGCTGCAATACATGTCTGTCTGTTGAAGACAGATGTGTCCTTCAACATCCCTCTGAAGTCTGAAGATACAGTCTAACAACAGTTGGCATGAGAACCTCTTTGTGTTTGCATAGCACACAAAAATCGACAGCACAGAGCCTGTCAGAGCCTGGTCCCAGCTTCTGGATGCAGGCAAGGCTTAATTGCCTCTTGTATACATCACCCAGGCAGGAGAAGATGAGAAGGGCAGTAAGGAGATCTCATCAACTGTTGCCCCCTTAGAAAGAACTCTCCAAGAAGTCGTACCTGCCACACTGCTTACATCGCACTGTCTAGAATGTGGTCACATGCCACATTCAGCTGAAAGGGAGGCAGGGCAGTATAGTCTTTTAACTGTGTACCTCATTTTCAGTATAAATTCTGATCTCAGCAAGGAAGAAGTTGAGAACAGATATTGATTAGGCAACTAAGCCACTGCTTGGCTCATTTTTACAGGTGATGTAGACACACTGAGAAGGTTAAGAAATTTGCCCACGTAAACAGAACCGGGACTTGGAATCCACATTTCCCCACCTAAAACCCATTACCCTGCCTGTTGCTTCCTTAAAAATGTACCTTCTGGAACAGTGTGCCTTTTATAGAAGTCACTGCCAGAGGCCATTAACAAGGCAGTATCCTTCCTCCCTCAACAAATCACACACACACTGCCATCTCCCCAGGCTTATCAGGATCATGAAAATCAGCCTTAGTCTCAAAAATAAATCTGTCACCTCCATCAATCATGTAAAACAATTGATCAATCAGCTGAGGGGAGGATGCCATGACGAATCAGAGGTTGAACTAAATTGGAATTGACCAGCGGATTCATTCCAACTGTCATCTTGACAGTTCCAGGCAGACACAGTCACAGAGACCAGGGTTGTTGAAAGACTCAATATGCACACACACACACAATACTTTCATTCTCTGCTGCTTGTGTTGTCTTGGCTCTGCAGTGACAATAAAGCAGAGGTCATCTCCTAAGCTGCTCTGAGATCCCCGAGAATACTTAGGCAAAGATAAGGCAGAAGAGAAAAACCAATTTCCTTCTAATATTTTTAGCTTCTTCAGAAAACAACTACAGTGTAGAAAATATTCAGCCCTGCCACTGTGGCAAAGAATGACAAGGGTGCAAAGCAGATGCAATTGGGCCTCATGCACACTGAGAAAATAACACAATTAAGAAATCCCAGCACTGCTCCATTTCTGTTTTTAAAATTTTTATTAAAGTTAATAGATCACATTGAACATTACATTAAAGAAAACATGAGGTTCCCATATAACCACCACCCCACCCACCTACCCCCATCATTTTTGTAAATTGTATTTTTTTGAAGATACCTACATCACAAAAAAGATTACATTATAAAAAACATAAGAAGTTCCCATATACCCCCATCCCCCTACCCCACTCCCACACTAACAACCTCCCCCACATTTCTTGAGAAAGTGTTCAAACCCCAATTTCTCTGATGAAACTCTCCAGATAGGATACACAAAGCAAACTAAAGGCTACTTTATTCACTTACTTTCCAAATGGATCCTTTTAAATGTGCAAGTAAATGGCTATTATATCTGGAGGGTGTTAGACTAAGCGAGATTTTACAAGCAAAATAAGGAAAGTGGGTTTTATATATATTGTTGTGAAAGAACAAAGTAAATGGCTACACACAGAGGAAGTTGGAGAGGGATAATATAGCATGTGATCACAGAAGTATTCTAGACTGAACTGAATAGGAAGTAAAGAACATGTCCAAATTGCACTGCTTGCCATAGTCCAGTACACGAAAATACAGGCAACCTATTGTGCCTAAATTCAGAATCCATTAACATTTGCTGAGTGCCTCCTATGTGCCAAGAAACATGCAAGGTATTTTCAGAAATGTTATCAATTTAGTCCTTGTTCCAAGCCTATGAGGTAGTCATATTCTATTTCCATTTTATAGATGAGAAAGCTGAGACTCAGGTTAAGCAACAATACTAAGGGACAGAGGCAGGGGCAGTACTGGAATTCACTTGCTGGGATTGCACCATGAAGCAGTCTCCCCTTCCAGGACATCACTAACTGTATTCAAGGTGGGCAGTGCTGTAGAGCAGGGAGGCCAGAGGATTTTTCCAGGGTTCAGAGCTTGGTTCTCACTACTCATTAGTTCTGTGACTGTGGACAAGTGTCTTCCTTTCTGAGTTCCTGCCTCATCTTTAAAAAATGGATAGTGTTACTTCTCCAATTGCCATTAATGTTTAATTAAAGAATGTAGGCAAAATGCCTGCCACATATTCTGTTTCTATTCTATTCCAATAACAAAAAATGGCCCACTAAATATTCATTGTGAAATCAGGATATTTGGAGAGACTACTTCAAGGGGAATTATCTGCTCTGAATCCACATTACCATTTGCATGACTAGTCCTTTATTAACCTAGCAGAAGATCCCTGAGTGCCTGCTCACTGCCAGTTTGTGTTGGGTTCTAGCTTAGAAGACACTCTGGCCCCTGCCCTTAAAGAATGTGCAGAGGGACAGTGCACAGAGCAGTGTGGATGGTGAGAACCAGCCTACCTCCTGTGACAGCCACAGTGGCTCTTCTGTGCAGTACAGGGTTAACTCAGTGATGTTGGGGTGCTCAAACCTTACACATCCCAAAGAAAGGCCTGGCCCTTGGCCAGCTCCTGGAAGAGAACCTCTGGACCCTTGGACTATCCTGCCTGAGAAAAGAATCTTTGTAGACCTGGGCCTTGGGTGATATAAGACAAGTTTATGCTGATGGGCCTTTAGGGTGATGCTGTAGCAGTCTGACTTCTGGAGGGCCTGGAAAGCAAGTAACTAGGTCAAGCTCCATACTTACATGACTGGTCCCCAATAAAAACCCTGTATATCAAACTCAAGTGAGCTTCTCTGGTTGACAATACTTTGTGGGTGTTGCCATTCATTGTTGCTGGCAGAATTAAGCATTGTCCTTACAACTCCACTGGGAGAGGACAACAGGAAGCTTGCATTTGGTCTCTCCTGGGTTCTGCCCTCCTTTCTTTGCTAATTTTAATATGTACCCTTTTGCTGTAGTAAGTTGTAACCAGAGTATAACAGCTTTTCTAGGTTCTATAAGACCTTCTAGTGAATCATTGAACCTGAGAGTAGTTTTGGGGGCCCCTGACCCGTGTCCCATTGGGAAATGGTTTCCTGCTTCCCTCTTGGAACATCAGCCTCCCCTTCCACCTATGATTCTAGGGTCCCTAGGAATCCACACGCATTGCTCTCAGCATGAATTCCACCTGTATATTCCCACCTTCTCTCCTGGGAAAGACACAGATATGATTGATGCTCATGGAATCTCTGATGATGGGTAAGTCAAGGTCCTAATCACTTGTTTATGGTGGGTCCCTCTCCCCACCTCTGTGTCAACATCACTCAGTGCAAGTTTCAGAGCTCCGTGCATTCTTCCCTTCGTGTGTGTGTGTGTGTGTGTGTGTGTATGAGAGAGAGAGATATAATGATCTGAATGGGTCTGTCTATCCTTAGGCAAATTCCTGGTGTATTCCCTTTCTCCACATCCTCTCTCCAATATCAGTCAGTGCTCCCCCAACTGATATCATGGGGACCTTAGGTTGAATGTAAGAGCCTGTGCTTGGTTCTGGAGATGCCGTGGGTAAATAAAACTAAAAGACTTCCTTGGTTGTAGGACTTTGTATGGGCTTGGCATCAGATATCACAGGACTGAGTAATGGGGAAAAAAAAGGGTGATAATGCTAACATCAGCAGGTGCAAACATATGGCAGGAGGCAGCTAAATGGTTAGAGATAAAGATGAAGGGGAAACTGAAGGCAATGGATGATCTTCATAGAACAGACTAATTTTGGAGATCCCTCACGTTATACTAAAATGTACCTGCAATTCTGCCCCCAACATTAATTGCATTATTTTGGCCATAAAATTATTTTGTGATAATTTTACTGTCAATATTATTTGGCTCCGAATAACTCGCTTAACTTATGATTGCCAAGAGTTTCTTGTCAATCACTTTGTTCCCTTGTGAATGCTTGATCTTTGAGGAAACAGTGATAGTTTATTTTCAAACACAATGAAATAAATTTCTTCAACAATAAATTTGACTATATACACACATATATAATGAGCACACATATTTCACAGATATTTTAGTAAGTGCTTGTTAGCTTCAATTTTACAGTTTTCTTTCCATATTTTGAGCTAAGAAATTATTTTTTTCTGGGTGTTAAAATATTTCTATAAGTCCTGAAATCCTTGGCCATGGTATCTAGTGACCTAAAGGATCCTGGAAAGGAGGGAAGGCAAGACAGGGAAGCTTTGGAGAGCCTTGAAGGGTCCTGAATGACAGGGAAGGTGTTGATGCCACTCTCAGGGCAGAGTAGGAGGGGACACAAAGAAGTGATGTGAAGCAGGGAAGAAATAGGGCCAGGTTAGCATAGAGATGGTCACTCTGGCTGCCATGATTGGCAGCAGCAGGTGGAGTGAGGAGGAGCAGAACTGTAAGCAGGAGCACAAAGAACGTTGGTAGAAAGGTCCAGGGAGATGTGATAAGGCCATCTCAGCACAGTGAGCATAAAGATGAGGACGATAAGCTTCTGCCAGGCAGGCAATGGCATAAGGCAGAGCATCTCAGAGAGCTAGACTGGAACAAGGATGTGGCTCTGGCCATAGCGAGGACATTCCACACAGACATCTAGGGCTGGCTGCTCTTCCCCTCAAAAGATGCTTATTGAGGACACAATGCCATTCCCAATCAAAGGGTTTATATAGAGATGAAGGATGGGCAAGCAAAAGAATATAGGATTTACAGACTGCACTAGGTCCAAGGTACCCATCCAGCACCAGCTTCCTACGGCCACCAACTTTTCCTTAGATCCTATAATAGTCTGGGCCATCTGAATGACTCTGTACAAAAGTCTGCTCGTGCAGCCTCACAGAAGCCCAGTGAGATAGGTGCTGTTATTCTGATTTTATAGATGAGGAAGTGGAGGTCCAGAAAAGTTTATAATCTGCCCAAGGTCACACAGCTGGTAAGTAATGAGATAAGAGTCTGAATTCGGAAGGTATTACTCTTCCCACAATACACTGTTGCTTCCACAAGCCTGTTAACAACAGGGAAAAATATCATTATTACTGATAGTGAAGAATGATTTATAGACAGCATCTCATTGTAATATTATACTATGCATTTTAATTCATTTACCTCATTAATTGTCATGAGAGTTTTGCTTCATCATGGCAATCCAATGGATCCAATAATGTCATTTAATATTTGATCCTAGTGGCAACTGGATTTGTAGATGTGCTTCCAACCCTGAGAGTTATCTATATTGAAACGAACCCAAAACTGAAAATTATAAAGGTAGTAAAGGAGATTACATTATAAAATATATAATATAGACTTTGGGCAAAAAGAGAAAATAATAATCTGCCTTAGAAACTTTCTTGGACTCAAAGATCTGATAAGATGAGGAATGGTGATGGTTATAAAAACAAACGTGAGAATTCATTGATTTATGGCAGTAAAGAACCCTCATGCCATGTTTGTGAGTGGGAGAGGGGAAATGGAGAAGGGAGACCCCAGAAACATGAGGGAAGATGGACAGTGTTAGGGCTGATTTGATGTGGGGGTGCTGAAGGAGAGGAAAGGCTCTCAAATAATCCCCAGGTTTTTCAACTGGGAAGGGAGGATGCTGTTCACCAAATGGAGAACACAGGCAGAACCATTTAGGCATTTGCACTACAGGGTTGAGGTGGGCATAAGACAGGTAGAAAAAGCAGTTAGGCACATGAACCTAGAGCTCAGAAGAGGGGTGGGGATGGGTCCATGTTGAAAACATGGGACAGATAAGAAGCTACCCAGAGAGAGTTCCTGTAATGAGGAGAGAATTGGATAGAGGACCCAGCCTTATCAAACACCAAGAAGAGGAAAAATTGGAGGTAACAGTGAATGTCTGATCCCAGAAGTGAGTGTTCAATGCACATGGACTGGATGGAGTTTTTCATTTGTAAAAACAAGCTGATGTGCAGTCTTTAGGGAGGAAATCCCCTCTACTGGCCTGGGTAAGGTGGGATTTTTCTAGCATAGAAAGGCCTGTCTTACCTAAGAGAAAGAAAAGCTGAAGTAAGACAGGAATGCCCTAAGGAAAATAGAAGGATGGATGTGGGAGGGAGTATGTCAGGCACTAAAAATTCAGAGCCTGCCTAAGCCAAGCCTAAGGGAAAGATAAGAACCTTCAAATATTTGACATGTGTTAGTGCCAACAAGGGAGAGAATTGATTCTGTTCCAAACAGGGGGCTGTGACTTGTAAGTAATGATAAGAAATAAAAGCCATTGATTATCAGCTCCAAACACCAAACCACTTGTTTGCAGAGTAATTGTCTTAGGGAAATAGAGAAAAATAATGAGAAAATGTAGACTCTTAAGGGCTACATATGAGCATGTCCAAACAAACAAAATTGTTCAACTGTTGGGGGCAGGGTATATATTGACTCAACTTCTGAAGAATGGTCTCAAGTCTTGAAAAAGTGTGTACACAGCATTTACACTTCCAAGTATTTATTCTAAGAGAAATATTAGATGTGTGCATGCTTGTGTATGAATCAGAATTTTTAAAAATTAGAAAAGATCTGAATATCCACAAATCAGAGTTGGGATAAAATCAATTGTACGTCAATATGAGCACAAACTAAGATATCAATAAAAACAATGTTTTCACTTTCTCACTCCCCTTTCACCTAACCTATGCTACTCTGGCTTTTGCCTGCTTACAATCCCCAATACCTGCTTCTGCCAAGGTCACCAGTGGCCACCATGATGTCAAAGCCAGTGGGACCCTTTTAAAGGCTTCCTACTCTACTCTCAGATAACTGACAACATACTCCATTCTCAGTCTTGCTATTGCCCTGCAGGCATCACGTTTTTCTGATCTTCCTCTTGCCTTTCTAGGCTGTCTTCACAACTTAGCAGTGCAGGCTCCACCTTCCCTAACTGACCTCATGGTGGTGGCATTCCTCAGGGTACAGCCCTGGGTATGCTTCCCTTGTCTCTTCATACACTCTGGGTGGTTACATCCATTACATGGCTTTGTAGGGGAAATGTGTGCTTTAATGGAAAACTATTTGTTGTCTATAACACACACTGTCTTGTGTCCCAATTCTAGAGAAGCTCTTTTTATAGCTCTACAAGTTATAGATAACTGATAGCAATGCAAAATAATTATTGTCTGTAGACAAACAAATGGTTCTGTCTGGGGGGAAGGGCAACCTTTCCCTCTCCCCTCTACCAAAAAATAAAAAATAAAAAAAGTCACTTTTTCCTCCGTGCACATATTATTTAAATATCTCTGACCTGTAAATATCTATTCTTTGGATTTCCTTTGCACTGGTTATAATAACTCACTGGTTTTCTCACAAATGAGTTATATAAAATCTTTAACTTAGGTTCATCTTTATATATGTTCGAGGCTCATGATTTTACCTTTTCCTGAAAGTTATTCTTTAACAGTTTTAAATGGCATCGAGAACCAAGAAATCCAAATATATGTCTCCATCACTGCCTGGTCCCACCTTAGTGGTTTGTATATACTTATTTCTGTAACTGCATTAAATATTTATCTCCCCCATTAGTCTATAACATCTATGGAAGCTGAGATCATACTGTTTTATTCATCATGGTACAGATTATCTCCATACCTGAACTATAACTATACATTTGTATACATTTCTATATACAAATGTATTTGTATATACATTGTATACATTCTATATTTCTATATTGTATACATTTCTATAATGAAGTAAAAAAACATATTCATTTTTTACCGTAATTAAGGAAAGTGGTTACAGAACATACATATATTTGACTCAATTTTGTACAGAGATGTACATGCCTGTGTTTAAAAAAAACTAATGGGGGAAGTGGATGTGGCTCAAGTGATAATACTTCTGCCTACCATATGAGAGGACCCGGGTTTGATCCCTGGGGCCTCCTGGTGAAAAAGAAGAAGTAAAAATGTGCCTGCATGGCGAACCAGTGCCCACGTGGCAAGCTGAGTGCCCATGTGGCAAGCCAAGTGCCCACGCAATAAGCCAGTGCCCATGCAAGTGAGTCACGCAGACAGATGATGACACAGCAAGAAAGAGATGAAGAGGAGAGTCAAGGTGAAGTGCAGTAGAAACAGAGGAACAGAGGTGGCATAGCTAACAGGGAACCTCTCTCCACATCAGAGATCCCCAGAAACAAATCCTAGTGAATCCTAAAGGAGAAAAAATAAGAAGAGAAGACCAAAAAGAGAAATAGAGACAGAAGATCACACAGCAAATGGATACAGCAAAAACAGCAGGGTGGGGGAAGGGTGAGGAAAGGGGAGAAAATAAAATAAATAAATCTTAAAAAAAAAACTAATGGGAAAATGATGCTAAAATTTAGGTTGTTTATCTGTAAGTGATAGAGTTTATGGATTATTTTTTAACTGTTTTTTTTATTTTTTGAGATTTCCAGGGAAGATGGCAGAGTAGGGAACTCCAGGATTCAACCCTTCTGCCAAAACAACTATTAAATAGACTGTAACTGTCTGAAATAATTATTTTGAAACTCCAGAGGCAAGAAGAACACTGTACAGTATCCAGGGAAGAGTAGGAGGCAGAGGCTGATAAACTATGATAAAGAACTGTAAATTGTTCTCTCCACCCAGTGGCTATGGGTGCCTAAACCCCACTCTCACCACAGGCTGCCATAGGGTCCAGTTCCTGGCTAGGGGCTGGAGACAGAAAATGACATTAAAAAATCCCTTCCTCCCAAACAGGGATGTGTGCAGCTGATCATTGACCACAGCTTTTTATTAGCAAATTCAGATCATTGTGTCCTGGCTTAGAAAGGCAGCCATTTTCTTCAACCCTCTCTGGACATGAAAGGAGGCAGTAGAGATGTAAAGATGGATGGGAAACAGACTTGGCCCAATGGATAGGGCATCCGCCTACCACGTGGAGGTCCACGGTTCAAACCCTGGGCCTCCTTGACCTGTGTGGAGCTGGCCCATGTGCAGTGCTGATGCATGCAAGGAGTGCTGTGCCACACAGGGGAGCCCCCACACGCAATGAGTGCACCCCATAAGGAGAGCCGCCCAGCACGAAAGAAAGTGCAGCCTGCCCAAGAATGGCACTGCACACACAGAGAGCTGACACAACAAGATGATGCAACAAAAAGAAATAGACTCCCGTTGCTGCTGATAAGGATAGAAGCAGTCACAGAAGAACACACAGCGAAAGGACACAGAGAGCAGACAACTGGGGGGCGGGGGAAGGGGAGAGAAATAAAAAAACAAAAACAAATACACCTTATTAAAATAAATAAATTAATTAATAAAGATGGAGGGCTTCCTCAGGGATGTGGGGGGAAGTTAGCTGAAGGGCTGCATTTGCTGGGCAGGCCAGGAAAGCTCAGCTTTGAGGAGTTGCTGGAGAAGTTTTTGGTGCCCTCTCTGACCCCCTCCACAGGGTATGTTAGAGCACGTCATGACCCCTTCATAGGTCCCTGGCCCTAATTTGGCTAGGAAAGATCTATTAGGAAAGTCCTCACCAGGATGACCTTCCTCTCAGAGTTTGCTCTCCAGGAAAAACCAGCATGAGAAAATTAAAGGAGTATAAAAGGTTATAGAAAGAGACAGTCTAGGACAAAGGCCTGCCAGCTTCAGATACCTGGGAGAGGGAGCTGACAGAAGAAAGAATCAGTGAACTTGAAGAACAGACATTTGAAATGAATGAATCAGGCTAAGGAGTAGAAAGAAGAATTAAATATTAAAAGCGAAAATAGCCAAGACACATCTGGGACACCATAAAGTGTGCCAATATATTCATTATGGGAGTCACAGAGGGAGAAGAAAGAAAAAAAGGGGCAGAAGGACTATTAAAAAAAAAATGACAGACAACTTCCCAAACTTAGCAAAAGAGGTGAACATGCACATCCAATAAGCTCAGAGAACAGTAAATAGGATAAACATATACCCTGTCATATATTGACTATTAAATGCAAAGGATAAGGAGAGAGTTCTGAAAGCTGCAAGAGGAAAGCAACATGTTATATAAAAGGGAATCTGAATTAGACTGGGTGCTGATTTCTCATCAGAAACCATGGAGGCAAGAAGGCAATGTGTTGAAATAGTTAAAGGGCTAAAGGAAAACAACTGCCAGCCTAGAACTTTTATCCAGCAAGACTAACTTACAAAAATGAGAGATTAAGACATTATCAGATAAACAAAAGCAGAGGGAATACATCATCACTAGACCTGCCATACAAGCAATGCTAAATGGAGTTCTTCAGACTGAAATGAAAGGACACTAGTGAGTGGGTCAATGCAGCATAAGGAAATAAAGACCTACGGTAAAGGTAATCATTTGGATAATTATAAATGCTAGGATTATTGTATTGTATTGTTTGGTATGTAACTCCATTTATTTACTATAAGTGCTAAAATTTAATACATAATAACTGATAATGCATCTATGTTTTGGGATATAAAATGCACAAAGATATCAGTGGTAACCAGTACAAACAGTGGTGGTGAGGGGGCAGAGGATTATAGGAAAAGTATATGTGCACACTATCAAAGTTAAGTTGGTATCAAACCAAATATAATTTTTATATATTTAGAATACTAAACTTTAACCCTATTGTAACCACAAGGTAAACAGACGAAAAATATATACAGATAGAAATTAGAAGGTGCTCAATACGGTACAACACAAGAAAGTAAATAAACATAACAAAGTTTTAACGGAAAGACAAAAAAGGTATGACTTTCAAAGGTTAAGTAGCAAAATGGCAGGAGAAAGACCTATATTATTGTTAGTGACTTTAAATGTAAATGGATTAAATTCACCAATATGAAGGCAGAGATTGGCAGAGTGGATAAAAAGCATGAATCGGGAAACGGACTTGGCCCAGTGGTGAGGGCGTCCGTCTACCACATGGGAGGTCCGCGGTTCAAACCCCAGGCCTCCTTGACCCGTGTGGAGCTGGCCATGCGCAGTGCTGATGCGGGCAAGGAGTGCCGTGCCACGCAAGGGTGTCCCCCGCGTGGGAGAGCCCCACGCGCAAGGAGTGCGCCCATGAGGAAAGCCGCCCAGCCTGAAAAGAAAGAGCAGCCTGCCCAGGAATGGCGCCGCCCACACTTCCCGTGCCGCTGACGACAACAGAAGCGGACAAAGAAACAAGACGCAGCAAATAGACACCAAGAACAGACAACCTGGGGGGGGGGGGGAATTAAATAAATAAATAAATCTTTAAAAAAAAAAAAAAAGCATGAACCAACTATACACTATCAGTAGAATACTCATCTTAAAGTCACAGGTAGAAGTAGGTTGACAGTGAAAGGATGGAAGAAAATATACCATGAAACTAGGCAAAAGAAAGCTGAGGTGGCTATACTAATATTGGATAAAATAGACTACAAACCAAAAATAATTACTAGGGACAAAGATGTTCATTACATACTGATAAATAGGACAATTCAATAGGAAGATGTAACAGTTATAAATACATATGCATCTAAAAACAGCCCCAAAATATAAGAAGAAAATACTGACAGATTTGAAGGGATAAATGGATGGTTCTACATTAATAGAAGGAAATGTTAACATACCACTTTCAACAATAGACAGAACATACAGTCAGAAGATCAATAAGGAAGAAAAGGACTTGAATGATACACTAAACTAGGGGTTCTTAATCTTTTTTGTTCCACAGACCCCTTTGCCAGTCAGGTGAAAACAACAGACCCTTTACTAAGTCCCCACTATACTGTGTATTATTTAATAAATAGATCACACCTGCACCAACATGTCTCCACAAGAATAATGTGTTTTTGAATTTCAATTCAAGCTCATGAGTCCCTCGTTAAGAACCCTTTTGCTAAACCAACTAGACCTAACATATATATAGGACCCTGCACCCAACGAAAACAATACATATTCTTCGAGTGCGCATGGGTCATTCGCCAGGATAGAGCAGATGTTACATCACAAAACTAGACTCAACAAATTTAAAATTATTGAAATCACACAATGCATAGTCTCTGACCACAATGGAATGAGGCTAGAAATCAATAACTGAGGGAGAAAGAGAAAATTCACAAATATGTGGAAATTAAACAATATAATCTTAACCAGTGGCTTAAAGAAGAAATCAGAAGTGAAATTGGGAAATATCTTGAGGCAAATGAAAATGAAAATTCAACATACCCAAACTAATAAGATATAGTGAAGGCAGTGCTGAGTGGGAAATGTATAGCTCTAAATGCTTACATTAAAATAGAAGAAGATTTCAAATCAGACACCTAACCTCAAAACTGGAAGAACTAGAAAAAGAAGAGCAAACTAAACCCAAAGTGAGCAGAAGGAAGGAAATAAAGATTAGGGTGCAGATAAATAGAAGGAAAAAAAAAAGTAGTAGAGAGAATCAACAAAGCCAAAATTTCATTCTTCGAAGAGATAAACAAAATTGACAAAACTTTAGCTAGACTGACAAAGAAAAAAGAGAATATAAATAATGAAAATCAGAAATAAAAAGGGGGGCATTACTACTGACCCTGCTGAAATTTAAAGGACTATAAGTGGACACTATGAACAACCGTATGCCATTAAATTAGATAATCTAGATGAAATGGACAAATTCTTAGAAAATACACAAACTACCTACATTGACTCAAGAAGAAATAGAAGATGTCAACCAACCAATTGCTGGTAAAGAGATTGAATCAGTAATCAAAAACCTCCCAACAAAGAAAAGTCCAGGACCAGATGGCTTCAAAAGGGAATTCTACCAAATATTCCAAGTAGAATTAACTCCAATTCTGCACAAATTCTTCCAAAAAATGTTAGAGGAGGGAATACACCCTAACTCATTCTATGAGGCTAACATCATCATGATACCAAAGTTGGATAAAGATACAAGAAAAAAACACTACAGACCAATAGCTCATGAATATAGAAGCAAAACTCCTCAATGAAATACTTGCAAACTGAACCCAACAGCATATTAAAAGAATTATACAGCATGATCAAGTGGGACTTATCCCTGGTATGCAAGGCTGGTTCAAAATAAGAAAATAAAAAAATAAAAAAAAAAGAAAATCAATTAGTATAATATACCACATTAATGGAATGAAAGAAGAAAACTCACATGATCATCTCAATCAATGCAGAAAAGGCATTTAACGAGATACAGCACCTTTCTTAATAAAAACACTGAGAATACTAGGAATAGAAGAAAACTTTTTCAACATGATTGGGGTGTATATGAAAAGCTCATAGCTAACATCCTACCTAACAGTGAAAGAATGCTTTCCCTCTAAGATCAGGAACAAGACAAGGGTGCCCACTATCACAGCGAAGTGTCAGGGTTCAAGATCAACACACCAAAATCAGTAGTGTTTCTATATAAAAGCAATGAACAATCAGAAGAGGAAATCAAGACAAAAATTCCATTCACAGAGGTAACTAAAAGAATTAAGTATTTAGCAATATATATAACCAAGGATGTAAAGGACTTGTACACAGAAAACTACAAAACATTACTGGAAGAAATTAAAGAAGACCTAAATAAATGGAAGAGTATTCCATCTTTTTCAATTAGAAGACTAAATATCAGTAAGATATCAATAATACCCCAAAGCAATGTGTAGATTTAATCAAATCTTAATAAAAAATCCAACATCTTTCTTTGCAGAAATGGAAAAGCCAATCATTAAAATATATGAAAGGGTAAGGGGTCCCAAATAGGTAAAGCTGTTATGATGAAGAAGAATGAAGCTAAAGAACTCACACTTTCCAATCTTAAAACTTATTACAAAGTCACAGTACCTAAAACAGTATGGTACTGGCACAAGGACAGGCATACAGACAAATGGAATAGAATTGAGAGCTAAGAAAGCAACCATTTCATTTATGGCAAACTGTTTTTTGACAAGGTGGCAAAGGCCACACAATTGGGAAAGAATCATCTCTTCAACAAATGATGCTGGGAAAACTGGACCTCCATTTACAAAATAGAAGGTGGTCCCTACCTCTCACCATATACAAAAATCAACTCAAAATGAATCAAAGACCTAAACTATCAAATTCCTAGAAGAAAACAGAGAAGCATCTTCAGTACCTTGTTTTAGGCAATGGTTTACCCAAAAGGAATTTATCATGAAAGTAAATCAACAACCTACACAATGGGGGAAAATATTTGGAAACCACATATCCACTAAAGGATTAATATCTAGTATATACAAAGAAACTCTTCAACTTAACAACAAAAACACAAACAACTCAACTGAAAAATGGGCAAAATACTTGAATAGACATCTCTCCAAAGAAGATATACAAATGACCAGAAGGCACATGAAAGATGCTCAACTTCATTAGCAATCAGGGATATGCAAATCAAAACCACAATGAGATATCATTTCACATCCATTAGAAAGGCTGCTATGGAAAGAAATGAAAAATAAAAAGTGTTGGAGAGTATGTAGGGAAATAGGAACACTTACTCATTGCTGGTGGCAATGTACAATGGTGTAGCTGCTGTGGAAGACAGTTTGGTAGTTCCTCAGAAAGCCAGGTATAGAACAACCATATGATCTAGCAATCCCACTGCTAGGTATATACCCAAAATAATTGAAACTGGGACTCAGACACTTGCACTCCAAAGTTCATAGCAGCATTACTCATAATTGCCAAAAGACTGAAGCAACCCAACTGTCTATCAGCCACTGAATGGATAAATAATATGTGGAATATGTGCACAATGGAATATTACTCAGCTGTTAAAAGGGACATGTGACAACATGGATAAACCTGTATAACATGATGTTGAGTGAAATAAACCACATGCAAAAGGACAACTATTATATGATCTCATCATTTTTAAACAATTAGAGTAAGCAAAACCGTAGAGTCAGAATCTAGAATATAGGTTACTATGGGGTGATGTGGGGATATAGAAAGGGAAGTTAAGGCTTAAAATGTACATGGTTCCTATTTGGAATAATGGAAAAGTGGGACGTGAATGTGGTTCAGGTGATAAGCCCTCTGCCTACCATATGGGAGGACCTGGATTTGATCCCTGGACCTCCTGGTGAAAAAGAAGTGAAAGAGTGCCCACATGACAAGCCAAGTGCCCATGTAGGTGCCCACGTGGTTAGCTGAGTGCCCACGCAGATGCCCACATGGCGAGCCGAGTGCCCACTTGGTGAGCTGAGTGTATGTGTGAGTGCCCGCACAGCAAGCCCAATGCCCACACAAGTGAGTCATGCAGCAAGATGATCATGCAACAAAAGAGAGACGAAGGGGATAGTCAAGACAAAGCATAGCAGAGACCAGGAACTGAGGTGACACAATTGAGAGGGAATCTCTCTCCACATCAAAGGTCTCCAGGATCTAATCCCAGTGAATCCTAGAGAAGAAAGAAAGGAAGAGAAAACAAAAAGAGAAATAGATACAGAAGATCACACAGTGACTAGACACAGAGAGCAAAAACAGTAGGGCAGGGTCTGGGGCAGGGGAAGAGAAGAAAAAAATTCTAAAGTATATTTTTAAAAAGGATGTACATGAGGAATTCATTTTAAAAATGTACATGGTTCCTATTTGGAAGGATGGAAATGTTTTGATAATGAATGGTGGTGATGGTAGCATAACACTGTGAACATAGCAATGAAATATATATCTGAATATGACTAAGAGGGGAAATGTTAGATTGTATACATGGTAACAGAATAAATTTTTTTTTTTAATCCAGGAACAACACTACACAAACAGTGAACCTTAAGTTAAACCATGGACTTTATTTAATAGTACAATTATAAAAACATGCTATTATCAGTTGTAACAAATGTTTCACACCAATGCAAGGTATTGGTGGTGGGATGGTATATGGGAATCCCATATGCATGAATGTTTTATAAACCCACAACTTTTCTAATAAAGGAAAAAAAGTAAAAATAAAAATTTACTTTCATCATTACTGAATTATTTTAAAAATATTAACACCTGCCTCAACTTTCCCAACATGTACAGCAGTAGTTTAACTAGCTCCAGGCACCAGAGTTGCTCTGAGTTACAACTTGGTCAATACTTCCAGTTGGTCCAGAGCTCATCCCCAGAGGCCAAGTATTCTCCTAGGTAATATCTTTCATCCAGTGTCTTTGCCAATACATGACAAGAGTTAAATGTCATGCTCTTGGGATATTTTGCATGGTATATCCCAGAAGTCCCACTGACCATTCATTCTGAACCCTAAACTCCTCAATACACAGAACATCAATGACTTGATATAGCCACACTTACTGGAGAATGAGCAGTCACCCATTCTTCAAACTCCTAGATGTGTTACAGTCAGAGTGGTGAAATGCACAGGGCTCTGTCTTCAGGGAGTTTAGAGTCTGGTGCAGTTCAAGACAGTATGATGATCTTTTGTTGCCTATGGGAGGTCTTTAGATGTGCAAGCTGCATGGCTTTGATCAAAGGCTTTGGGGTGGGTACTGCAGGCATAGTCAAGTGCATGTACCAACCATAAAAGCAAATTAAGTGTCACATTATTAACTTTTTTCTTCTTGAGGTCATTCCTCTGGGCTCAATTTTATTGTGTGTAGTTCATATACTGTCTTACATCAAATAGTCCGGGCCAAGTTTCAATGGATTTGCTGCTTAACCTTCAAATAATAAAAAAACATTCAATTAATCAGAACTACTGCCCTCACTGCCCCATCGCCCCCACCTTTCCCCTACGCCATCTGTTAATAGAAAATTCATAGCACATGGCTACCTCCTGCAGTGGACAGAGGGCAAGAATGGGAAGAGCTTGGGGTCAGAGATGCTATTTCACAACTATCGCAAGCTTTGAGAATTCGGAAAGATCATTTCAGAGTCTTAGTGAAACTCCTGGGTAAAATGGGGGAGATCATCTCAATCAGTCTCTAAGTTACAGGAGGATCAAGAGAGATAATGCTTCCCAAGGGCTCTGGAAACATGATATAGTAAAGGCCATGGAAATGTAGATGATCCTGGAGACTTGGGAGGGGCTGAAGCTTTCCTCTCCAAATGAGCTTCCCAAAATGCCGTGGGTTGGATGTCTGTCCTTCTATTATAACTGTAAGGTCAAGCGATTCACAATTAGTGCTCTCACTCGGATAGGCTCCCTTCTAATTGAGGGGCTTCTGTGGGTCAAGCCTAGCTTTCCTCCCTTTTCTTCTGCCAGAGAAATCCCCCTCATTCTCTCATTGTTTGGGGCATTGTAAGCTTTTTCCACCAATGGGGCTGGGATAACAGGTCAAATATTTGGCAAACAAAGTTAGAACATCCCCATATACCACAGACCACAAACAAAACAAAACAAAAATAAAACCCCATATTAACGAGTTAATATAAAATACGAAACCATTTAAAACACCATCTTGGGACTAGAACAGACAAGGATATTGACCTGGGGGAGTATATAGTCTAATGGAAGAGGCATAAAATAGACCAATAAGCACACAAATAATTAGATGACGTCAGATTAGGATAAATTCTGTGACCAGAGTACTAGCAATGGTTTAAAAGGGTAGTGGGGAGGAAGAGGAGGCTAATTTAGATCTGAGTGTCAAGCAAGGCCCGTGTGTGAAATGACTTAAGCCAACACATAAAGGATGATGATGAGTTTGCTGGTGAAGGGGCTGGATAGGAAGAGGGAACAGCTTGGAAAAATACCCTGAGAAGGGAAAGATTTTTGCCATAATATTTTACAAGGAATAAGAAAAAAAATAGAAGACTAGAGTGGCTGGCGTATGTGAGCAAGGGGGAGGAAAATGCAGAAATGGAGGTTGTAGACAGACATGAAAATCAGTGTAGACCTGATACCACTTTATGCCTACCAAGCTGGCAAATTAAGAAAAAAAAATTAATGGTATACACTTCTGGCAAGGTTAAACTGAAATTATTCCTTATTATAAAATAGCATAATTATTTCATCGAAAGCAATCTGTGAAATTCAGCATAAGCCATGAGGATGTCTCTACCTTTTAATATCTCACTCTTTGAAATTTAGTCTAAGAATAATTCAGGCAGAAAGCTGTAGGCAGAAAGATGGCGACATTTTGGAAACACCTAAATATCCAACAACATAGAATCGTTTAGCAAATTATGGTAATTAGACTCTATGGAACACTACGGAGCCATTAAACACTGTAAGAACCTGTAAAATATTTACTAGATGATGTTGAGTGACAGGTGGGGACTATTAAGTGGCACATGGGGCATGACTACATAAGAACATGGTCAATGATTGAAAGGAAATATGCAAAGGCAAAAAAATTTTAATTGTAATAGGGTACTATGTTTGAAAATTTGCTTTGGTGTCAATACAAGCTTAGTTTTTCCATTATAAAGATGAATAAGAAGGAGGAATAGCAGCAGGAGCTTTATCTGTGCTTGCTTTCAATCCTGGGCTCAGCTGTGAAAAGGCTTGGTTGGAAGAGTTCCATGCTTTGAAACATTCAGAGCTGGGAAATCTATATGGAAATGGTGAAAGGACATCCATTCCCTGCTGGGTTCCTATGACCCCGGCCTCACTCTCGGCTTCTGCTAAAGCCCACCTCAGGAGTCTCAGATGACTAGTGGGCCAGGCCAATGGTGGATGTGATTTAGAAACCACAAATAACACTCTGCTTTCCTTCTTTTCTGCCACACATAGTCAGTTCCTGTCTGCATCAGGCCAGGTTCGTATCCAGTGCTCTGTGCCAATCCCCCATTGTTCTTAGTGAAAGGGGACTTATGCACTACAGTGCCAGCAGGCTATGCCTTGCCGTAGTTCTGGCCACGGTTGCATGCTGAGCTCTAACAATGGTGGGTCCTCCTGCATCCCTTGAAGCATGCAGCAAGTGGCTACTGTTTGCCCTTTGGAGGGTCCTGGAGTTTACTGATGGGAAGGAGGACCTGGATAGGGAGAAGTAAAGTGAGTCTAGGTGTTAAAGTGCCCCAAGTTCCCCAATTTTAGGGAGCTACTAAGTCCTGGGCACTGCCCCAGGAGCTTACAATTATGTTGCCATGTGCGACTACTGAGCCAGGCTCCAAGGTTTCTATCCTCAACTGACTTGTAGCAAATTATTAAACTTTCCAGAACTTAGCAGCCAGGACAACCACGGTACCTACCTCATGGGACTATGGGTAGATTCAGTGTGGTAAGCTTCACAGAGCATTAGTCAGCATTCATATTAACAACCCTTATTAGGGAGGTAAGCCGTAATTATTCCCATTTAACGAACAGGGATACCAGCTCAGATGTCAAGCAAATTATCCAATGCTGTTCACCATCCAAATGACAGAACTTGAATTCAAACTTAGATGTGTCTGGTGGCAAAACCTTCATCTGACCGTCCCTTGTTCCATTTGGACACAGAACCCCATGTTTGGCTTGCATCCCAGGGTTCAGCAACCATGGAATTGTTTCTACACTTCACAAGAATGTCAATGATTCACTAATTCTAATAAAAATAGCCACTTGCATGTATACTGAGTGCTTTATCATTTATACAAATCTTTCACACTCAATTTGACTCTAAAGAGGAATACTTTTAAATTTTATTAATTTTATAACACATAGCAAAACAAACAAAACATTTACAGTGACCCTTACTTTTATTGTCTAAATGTATATATGTGTGTTTGTATCTATTTCTTTATCTATATATATATGGTATGCATATGTTTGTGCAATGCATGTTGCATATACGGATAGATTAAAAAATGTTTGTAAAGGAGGGTGGTTCCCATTTAGAGAAAGGCTTTGGTCTTAGCATTATCTGCCCTCCACCTTCTTACATGCCCCTTTAATGCACAATTCAATGCAAAAGATGTACAAAGGTGGGCCTGGACCCTCAGGTAGAACTGAACCACACTGGAAACTGGAATAAGACAATGTTGTAAATTCTGTGGGCTATATGACACAGGCAGGAGAGAGAGGGGTGAAAAATCTCTGCCTGCTGCAAGGGCTTTACGAGATAGAGTATCTGAGGAAAGATTTTGAATTGTTTGCAATGTGATCCCCTGCCTGCACCTCATCAATTTTCAAGAGAAGTTCTGCTCTGAGAAATGGCATCTGTTCATGCAGCTTTGGTGGGGGCGGGGGTAGGGGCGGGGCATATTTGGTCCATGTTAGACAGTCAAGAGAAACAGCATGATATTCCAGATTTCAGAGCAGGAAGGGAATGAGGGCCACATGTGCTTTTCTGTGAATCCCCAGACATTTTGGGACAGCATGAGACCTTGTGTAGGATCTAGAATAGGGAGTTCTGGGTAATATTTTATAGCTCTAACTCATAACCTGGTCTCAGTTGATATACAGGTTACATATTTATATTTCACAAAATTGTGACAATAATTACACATATGGTTTGTAGGCTAAAAAAAATATATATATCTATAACTTACTATTGCCTCAACATTGACCTCTACATTAGATATTCTGTAAAAACATAGTTTATAACATTGACGTAGAATTCTACTTTGTGCATGCACAAATTTTACTTTATTCTATTACTGGCACATTTAAGTTGTTTAAAAACTTTTGCCCTTATAAATAATGCAGTGATGACCTCTAAGTGTAATGGCCTTTTTGAGCAACTCTGATCATTTTTTTAGGAAAAGAATTAGAAAATTGTCCTCTAAATAGGCTATGCCAGTTATCCCACCTGCAGAAATGCCTATAAGAACTTATTTTGTTGCTGCTTCTCAATGCTGGTTATTGCCAATTAAAAAAATTATTATTTTGGCAAGCTGATAGGTAAAAAAGGGTGTTTTACTGCTTTCACCTGCATTTTATTTGATTTTCTGTAACCCTGGACATTTAATGTGCTTTTTGCCATTCATATTTTTGTTGGGAATTTTTTGTTTACACCTTTCAGCCTTTGTTTCTATCATGACTGCATTTTTATCAACTTGTTAGAGTTCCTCATGTGAGGATATTTTCCCTTTTTTCTACGTTTTGTCACATTCCCCACATTGTTTACTCATTTGCTTGTTGAATTTTGTTAATGTCAGATTTTTCTTCCCCACCTTCCTCTAGTTTTATATAGTAAAATTTACAAAGTGTGGTCTTAAAGGTGTTTGCTTTTAATAAACAGAAAGTGTCTTTTAAAAGATTTTCTTCTAGTTCTGGTTTTCTTCCTGCTTTTAATTTAAATCCTTATTCTATCCAGACTTGATTTACTATATTGTGAGAGATATGCAATCAATTACTTTTTTCCCTAAATCATTAACCAATTAAATATTTAGGATTTGTTAAGTAATTCTTCATTCACATAAATTTTAAATGGCCAGTTTCACAATATACTGGATTCTTTTCTGGGTTTTGTTGTAGCTATTAACAATATAATAAATGTTGATCTCCTACACTGAAATTCCCTCCCTCTTTTTCTAAGTGTTTTTGCATAGTTTCTTCTGTATATTCTTTCAAATGAATTTTGAAATCACTTTGTCAAGTTCCAGAAAGAATCCCATTAGAATTTTGATTGCAATTTTATTAAACCCATAAATTAGTTTAGGGAGAATTGATATCTTCACAATATTGAGTTAACTAATCCAAGAACATGATGTATCTCTCCATTTATTCAGGTCTTGTTTTATCATCCCCAATAAAGTATTGTAGGTATGTATATTTCCATATAGATTCTGCACAACATCTTAGTGCACTCCTATTTGTATTTTCATTTTGTGTGGGGATAAGATACATTTTATTATATTTGTAAAATGGTTATTACTGGGATATGGCTATTGATTTTTATTTGCTTTGTGTCTGACCATAGTACTGAAGTCTTTTAGTAGTTCTAATGGTGTTTTTTGTGTTTGTTTTTTATGTTTAATTTATTCTCTTAGGCTTTGGGGCTGTAAGAGCATTTTTTCACTAGAAATAAGAAAGTGCCTTTCCATTCTTAGCTTACTAAGAATTCTGATCAGTAATGAAATCTGATTTTTATCAAATTACTTTTAGCCTCTCTTGAGAAGATCAGATGGTTTTTATCCTTTGATCTATCTATGAGGCATTATATCAATAATTTTCTAATATTCAACATTTTTCATTAGTGCATTTCTGGAATAGACCCAACTTGGTTATGGAGCATTATGCTGTGAGAATGCTGGATTTCAAGGGTCATAAAGAAAGAGGTTGTGCTTTGTAACTATACATTAAAGGTTAAAATTCTGGTTGGGCCACTTGGGCAACAGTGTGGCCTCAGGTTAGTCCTTTATTTTCCAGATAGTAAGTAGAGGAAATTATACCATCCCACAAGGCTGGAGCAAGGACTAGAAATAAAATATTAAAACAAGCTCAGCATAAAAGCCTTATGTAGAGTGGACACTCAGATTGTGTAGCCACTGTCTTCATTACCATAGTCATGCATTCTTTTTGCGTTGCTACCTGAAGATTTTTATGGCTACAGGAGTGATGACTGACCTCTAAATTGTAATATATTTGGGGACCATCTTTTAAAATCCAGCTAGCTTAATAAACAATAAAAACAGTATGTGTAACACAAGTGCAACAGTCTGACACTATTAGGCACTTGTAGTAGGTAGCAAAGAGGCCCACAAGGTGTCTACGTCTAAAATCCTGGAACCCATGAATAAGTTAGGCTACATAGCAGAGGAGAATTAAAATGGCAGATGGAATTTAGGTTGCTGATCAGCTGACCCTGAGATGGGAATATTATCCTGGATTATTTGGATGGACTCAATGTAATCACAAAAGTCCTTAAATGGGACAAAGGAAGCAGAAGGAAATATAACAATAGAAGCAGTTCAGAATGAGCCTATCTGAGAGGGAGTCAACCTGCTGTTGCTGGTTTTGAAGATGGAGGGAGAAGGCACAAGCCAAGGAATGTGAGCAATCTTTAAGAAGTTCAAAAAGACAAGGAAATAGATTCGGCCCTAGAGCCTTAAGGAACTCAGTCCTAGCCCATACCTTGACTTTAGCCCAGAGCTACATTTAGGACTTCTAATCCCCACAACTATAAAATAGTGCACTGTATGTTCAAAGTCACTAAGTTCGAGGCAATTTGTTATGGCAGTCACAGAAAACTAATATACCTTTATTATCACTTATCTCTCTCCATGACTTACCTTTTCTTCAATTCTCAACCTGCAAAATTAGGAGTGATTGTGGGAAGTACTTACCAGGGTATGGATGTTGACTTGCTTTTTGACTTTCCCTTCCAGGAGGCCCTAGCTCTCCAGGAAACATGGAGTAGCAGAAAAGTCTTAACATAATGCTTAATGGTGATTTTCTTGTCATTTTGGAATTTTACATATGGATACAAAACCAAGAAGAGTAAGGGATGGGCACTGCCACATTTTATGTAGGGCAACTAAGTTGCTTCTGGAGGTCCCTTCCAGAGAGTGCTAAAGGTACTCAGCTGGATTGGCTCATGAAAACAAGTAGACTACATGGGTTAGAGGGACAATTTCTGAGGTTTTGAATTACAGGCATAAGGGGAGAGAACTTTACATTTTCTTCCCCTTTTTCCCAAGCCAAGTAAGGGTAATTCCAAGAAAACCAATTGTATAGATTGTGGGAGGGACTACCGGCAGGATGAGGAGCATCTCATTTCCTAGCAGGTGCTTGCTCATCTACAGTCATGTCTTGGACCACCCAGAGGTTCCAGATCTGAGCGCAGTGAGAGCAGGCTTTTCCCATCTTCATCCTCTCCCTCATATTGCCAATGAAACCATGCATGTCTTTGAGAAAAGGGTGGTTGTAAGTCTGCCTTCTATGGCTGCCTTTGATCTGGACCCATCTGCACTGCACTAACAACAATGTCCCTTTGATCATGGCATGGGGTGTACAGGAGACCCCTCTTCCCTACTGCCCCACACTACTCAAGATTTCTCCCTTGGTCTTCAGAGCCTCTGTCCATTTTCTTTCAATCCCAGGTAGCTTTCTGTTGGCTTGTCTTCTATCCTTTAGTTTTATGGGTCATCTCATCAGCATTATGGCAGGGCAGCGATGGGGGTTAGATGTCTGTGCTCATACCACGATCCTGCCCAGAAGGAAGCTCCATTTATTTCTAATTTACAACCCTAAGAGTTAGCCCAGGTTATGCTACCCCTGTTTTACAAATGGTGCATCTGAGGCTTAGACAAAATAAGGAAAAGGCTCATGAGGCTAGTTGGGTGACTTGCTCTACTTTCCAGTCCCCCAATGACCTCTTTCTGCCTTTCTATCTACGTTGCCCTAGAACTGCAAGCTAGACTGAAAGGTCCTTGCATACGAGTCTCACTGACCCCTCAGAAAACAGAGACCACCTGAAGATGCACACCACAGAAGGTCAGGGCTCACCTCTGCCCTGTCTGCTCTGTACCTGCAAGGCCTCATTCTCACTAGCCCTGGCCTCCCAAAAGAGAAGGAGCTGGACAGCATGCATCTCTCTTACTCAGGACTAGAGACAGAATTAGAAGGACAATTCCCATCCTCCCCCTAATCATCAGGTGCCATCAGAGTCACCACTGGCCCCTGCAGCCATACCTCCGGGACAACATGCCAGCACAGCCCCACATATTTCCCATTCCCCTGCGGTAAGCAGAGTCTCCATGCTGAAGCATCACTCTATGAGAAAGTATAGTAGAAAGAGTAGCAAATAGAGAAATCTTTCTTAAATATATTCCATCATGCCACAGTGAAGGACATCAGTTTAGATTTTAACACCCTCTTCCCAGACCTGACATTTATTTCTTAAAGAATATTCATCAAGGGGCTTCTATTTTCTGAATTTCCTGCTAAGTATATGACATATCTCACTGACACTTCACAGCAAAATGGGATATTGTAATCTCCATTACGTGAGAGAAAAGAAACTGAGGCACATAGAGATAAAATTAACATACTCATGGTCATTTAGGTATCAAGCATCCAGACTGAGATAAAATCTAGTAAATCTCTTGTTCTTTTCACTAAATTTTAATGGCTACTCTCACTTAATTGAGCCCAGAAATTTGAATTTCTCTTTTCTATCCCCTTGGAGAAAGGAATGGAAGACATATCACTTCAAGTAGAAATCCATAGATATGTAAGTAAAATATACAATGCAATCAGCCCTGAGGTGGAGGAACCAGGAACAAAGCACTCCAAATCAGCAGTGTACACCATACCACTGGGCCATGCAAAGTCACTTTTGACTCAGAGAGTCAGAACTCTGTGAGTCCATGATGATGGGGTTCCCAGGCAAGGGTCCTTTGATTTAAGAGTCAGCAATCGTGGGGGATTATGATCATTTGGTTTGCTGAATTGTTGTTTGTGGTTCTATAACTAAGATGTGAAGAAAGCTGGCTGGAGACTGGTTCAAGCAGTGCTTTTGAGGATGAAGGAAAGGGGTCAGAAAAGGATAACTTTAGGTTGCTGAACACCCACTTTGGAGATGAGGAGGAAAGAACAAAACTAGGACCCATACATGGGTGTTAAATGGAGATAGATCTGGGGTCACAATGAGGGCAAGCTCCTTCTGTCAGATGCTGGATGATATTTTTAACATACCAACAAGTAGTTACCCAGGTTACTTGGTACTTTTTAAGTACTATTGAAAATGGTGCTTGCAGAAGAGTATGCAAGAGCAAGCTTTACCAGTATGGTGTCCTCATCTCTCATCATCTTCACCTGCCTTCCTTGGTTATTGACCTTGACATATGTTCTTACTATTACTGACCTGGGGTCACCCTGTTAACTCCTTCTAGTTGATGCTAGCAGACTGTCTGCTGTCCCTACTCCTTCAACACTAATGGCTACTCTATCCCTTCGTATGGCCCCACCCAAGGTTTTATGGTAACCAGGTTAATATTGGGTAGACATAAGAGTAACTGTTCAAGAAATGGTCTGCACATGGAAGAATGAACTTCCCATTAGAGGCAGCATTGAAAGCATGGCTGGTGAACATCAGGCAGGCTTCTTAGGAGCCAATCCCCATTACTGATGTCTGCTGTTGGGAATATGTCAGAGGAAGTGACCCACTGTTCTAGAAAAGACCTCTAAGAGCCCAGACCAAAATACAATTATCTTGTTCCAAAATAGGACCTCCCATGCGCGATGAAATAAAAGAATAAGGCCCACACTTCTAGATGCTAGTCAGTCCAGCAAAATGGACAAATAAGCCTTCCTGTTTTGATATAATGATTACTAACATTAGTAGCAACAAATAGGGACAGTTTTACTCAAGACATGTAAATAGCACTTTGAACTTTTCAAAGGATTTTTAACATACATTATAGCATTTGTTCCCTAGGCCTGTGTCTTGGAAAGGATGGTGAAGGATTAAAATGAGGAAAAGAATCATGAGTGAAAAAAATAATTGAATAGGGCATCTCAAGACAATAGCATGAAGAAATAAATTGTCATCAGTACTTAGAAGTCTCGGATCCTTAAATCCAGGTGTCTCAGAAAGTTCTCCTGGAAGAGGAAGAGGTGATTTGCTGCAGCCTCCTGAGCTCCAGACTGACAAATCCACATCGCCCACTGTGGCATCTTTACCTCAACCACAACCTGTTGATACCATTCCCTTGCTCCTAAAACTGTTCCTTGTTTTGTATTTTCCATCTCATAAAATGCTATCACCATTTGCCTCTCAACCATCTAAACCAGAAGCCTAGGGATGGCAGCTTTCTCTTTACTCATCTCCACATTCCCACACTCCTATCTGACAATCTGTCTAGGTTCTGGCCTAACAGGCTAAGAATTGAGCTCTGAATTCCCTCTGATTTGCCCGGGATGCAGCTGCCTAGCGGAACTCTTGATAATCTTCCCCCTCGAGGGTGGGGCCCTTCTCCCACTGCCCCAAAGGTCTACCTGGCTACACAGTAGCCTGTCAGACCTGGCAGAACCAGAATGCATCCCAACTTGTCCTTGCACCTGGTCCCCTCGGGATCCTCTTGATGTACCCTAGAGTTTGCAGCTTACTGCAATAGAGTGTCTGCCTGCTCCCAGCATGTCTTTCCTGGGCCAGCCTCTATCACCAGAGGCAAGCACTGAGCTTGGCACAAAGAAGGAATTCAGTAAATGCTTTATGAAAAGAACTGAAGCTGCAATGTGCTAACACCTTCCCATCCTCATCTGGTTTCCCTAGCTACCACAACCTGAAAAGGACACTTGCAGGCAGAGGATATATCTAAGGCTGAAAACTCCCCATCCCACATAGTAGAGAGCAACTTGGGCCAAGAGACTTTGCTATAAGCACTTATTTACTGTGACCCTGGCTAGATGATTTTGAACCTCAGTTTTCCTACTGCAGAATGGAGAAAATATTTTCCCTCCATCTAATTTTCAGAGCAGCCTAATGGACTAAGCCATATAAAGTTCATAGTATCAGGGTGGCAGGTTATTGTGTCACATTATATCAGTGGTTCTTAAACTTGGGCATGCGTAACCCAGAAGATCTGTTAAAGCAGAGACTGCTGGGCCTGCCTCCACAGAGAGTGTCTGGTTCAGTTTCTAGGTGATGCTAGTACAGCCCCTCTGGGACCATACTCTGAGACCCACTACTCTAGATTATTCTTAAGGCATTGTTTGTTCCACACCAGCCCTGCTTTCCTCCATGAAGTATGCTGTTTCAATTCTCAACTTTATGTTTACATTTTATCCTTTGTGCAGTTTTGTTAGACTCTTAACCAGACTATAAATTCCTCTGGGCAGAAATTATACCTTCCACACTCCACACTTTCTTTTTTGTTGTTTTGTAAAATAATGAGTGCTTTTCCAGTGTAATTAATAATAGAATAGGGAAAGGGGGAAAACTCAGACTACCAACCCGATAAACAACATCCACAAATGGATATCAGCCCTGGCATTCTCTTGAAAATTAATTATGAGGCAAGGAACATGCTACCATTAGTGACAATGTGGAGAGGAAGAGTTTCTTCCCCTTGACACGTTTTTTTAAAATGTGGATTATTTGAGATTTTAGCTGCAGCTTACTTAACATTTTTGAAACATAAAACCACAAACAGCATTTAGACTCATAATTTTTATAGTGATAGTCAGACAATTGTGTTTTCAACATGTAAAATCCATTACAGAGTAGAGGCAACAGTTTGCAATAGATTGTAAATTTTTATTGAGATGATCATCTTGCGATTGAATTTCCAAATGTATTATATGATCATCAGCAAATAAGTCCATGGGACTGCTAAAATACTTTAAATATCATTTATAAAGACCAAAAACCCTAGAAACACTTACATTTACCTTGTGTGAAGAGAGGTTTCATCAGCAGAAGCAAATCAATTATTTTTATGGATGAATATAGCACTGCAAAGCTGAGATAAGATATCACTTGGTTTAATAACATATCCTATGTCCTTTTAGGATAGTAAGTATCATAATCAGGTTTCATCGAGGAATTTTACCAAAGGCCCGTTTTTTTAAAACAATCAAGAAAATGGCAACTCTATTCATGGTAATGGTCTGATAACCTTCAAAGGAATATTCTCAAACCATGGGAATGCTCCCTGAGATATACTGCTGGACAACCACCACACCATGGAGCCTAGAGTGCCTACAACTGAAAGCGGGAGGATTGCATCCAGTATCCATGTGGAATCTGAGCCTCCTCTTGACATAGAGGTGCAATGGACACAACCAATCCAATGTCCACAAAGAAAAGGTGGCATTGGAGTGGGAAAAGTGGACATGGTGGCTAATGGGTATGGAGAATGGCAGGAAGAGACGAGATGTGGAGGCGTCTTTGGGACTTGGAGCTGCCCTGGATGGTGCTTCAGGGGCAATCACCAGACTTTGTAAATCCTCACAGGGCCCACTGGATGGAATGGGGGAGAGTATGGGCCATGATGTGGACCACTGACCATGAGGTGCAGAGGTGCCCAGAGATGTACTTACCAAGTGCAATGGATGTGTCATGATGATGGGAATGAGTGTTGCTGGGGGTGGTGGGGTTGAATGGGTCCTCATATATATATTCTTTTAATGTAATATTTTTACAGAATAAATAAATTAAAAAAAAGAGATATACTGCTGAGATGATGAAGAACTGCTACCATCAACAGTGAAATAACACGGTTTTGAAAACTCGAATTTGTTTCAACACGATTGATCTGTTAGGGAGTGATTCGAACATAACACGAACTCCTCATTTGCTTATGTATGAACTCATACTCAGAAACATGAGGTGAAACAGGAAACTGCAGCCACCTTAAGTGAGCAGTGTAGGAATATACTGAACGCCCACCTCTCAAACATCTACCTGTTCATTGTGTATAGAGAGCCACTCCCAGCCACACCTGATGCTACCACTTCCTGCCTATTTCCACAACCTCCCTTCCTCCTCTTCACAGTAAGTCACAAGCAGCAACCCTCCTGACACCCACTGCCACAGTAAAGTACCATGTTTACTGTAATGTTTACACATTTCTTAACCAGACAGCATGTGTAAAAGTGTGCTACCATTTTCACTAGGATCTCATCTTTTCTCATGTGTTATTGATAAAGGATTTGGTGGTGCCCTTAACTCCAGTTTTTCCCATAAGATCTATCGTTTTTATTGCATAATTTTGTATAAAGCAGTGATTTTTAGGGACACCTATGTTGCATTATAGCAGAACTGACTGCATTTCACCTGCTTTTTGTTCCATGGTCATCACTGTACTGATGGCTCCTTCTTCCATCAGCCAGAAGCTGCCAGTGACTTCTTTTCCACTGAAAGGCAATGACTCATGCTGCCCACTTCTGTGGACCCACTGGAGTCCCTCCAGTTCTGTGCACCTCGCTGTTAGCACTTTCTTTCCTCTTTGCCTTTATTTACTCTGGTGTGACCAAAATTCAAGAGCAATGGAATCAGAACACCTGAGTTACAAATCCTGACTCCTCCACTGACCAGTTCTATGACCTTGGCTAAATAGTTAAAAACATTAAAGCTCTGCTACTTCATATACATATGAGATAAAAGTACATACACCAAATGACTGTTAAGAGGAAAAAATAAGATTACATACATAAAGCAATCTATAAAAATTAAACAGCAAGTTAACTTCAATGTCGGGGGATTGCTTTCAGAGCCAGGTTCATTTCAGGGACAGAGTCAGAGACACAGGCCCAACCAACAGTTCTTTATTAAGAAACAAAAATAAGCCAAGAACTCTCAGGGATACAGTTGTATCTAAGGAGCCCTCAGAATTAAAGCCCCAGCCAGCACACTCTTAGTGAGATCTAGGAACCTCAGAAACAGATGGAGCCAGAGCCTGCAAGGGACACAAAGACAGGAGCCTTTAGGGATATAATTGAATACAGAGAACCCTGAGACACAGTTCAAACCAGGAGACTCTTTACAGCTAGGAACCCTAAGGGGATACACAGCCAGGAATCCATTTAGAGACACAGTCAGAGCCCAGAGACATTCAAAGTGTGGTTGGCAGCAGGAGCCCTTCAGAGTTAGAACTAGTATCAGAAACCCTTAGGGAGTAGGTCAAGGGCTCACAAGGGCCACCCAGGCTCATGAGGGTCATACAGGCCCAGCCAGGGATCATCAGAGACACATGTGAAATAAGAAACACCTTAGGGATACCACCAGAACCAGAATTCCTTAGGGATATAGTCAAAGTGGAACCTTCAGGGCCATAGTCAGTGCTAGGAGCACTCGGGAGACTGTCAGTGCCAGGAGCCCCCAGCAGACACTGTCAGCATCAGGAGCCCTCAGGGGACACTGTCAGTGCCAGGAGCCCTCAGAAGACACTGTCAGCACCAGGAGCCTTCAGGGGACACTGCCAGCACTAGTAGGCCTTAAGAAGTCCCCAGAGATTCAACCAGAACCAGCATGCCTTCTAAGACTAGACCAAACCCTGCCTGTTTCTCTCAACAGCAGGAAACACACTCACATCAAAGGAGTTCAGGAATATTTGGTCACAGAAAGTCAAAAGGAGGTTTGCTCACAGTGACTGCCATGGCTCTCACAATGGAATATGGAAGGCAGCTCTTACCTGCACACTTGGTCCTGGTGGTGAGGGGAGGTCCTGGTGGTCCCGTGCCCCCCTCACCTGGTCGTGTGAGCAGCACGCGGATCTCGTACTCCACATCGGGGTCCAGATGCCACAGCTTATAGTTAGGAGAGTCAACTATATGGGTCTCAGCCCAGGTCCCCGTGGTGGTGCGATATTCCACTTCCTTCAAGATGATGGGGCCGTCTCCAATGATGGAGTTGGCATTTGGCTTGATCCACAGGTAGGTGGCACCCACAGCCAGCAGCTCTGGGGGGGCAATGGGTGTGGGAGGCTCTGCAAGGCAAGCAATCAGCAAAGGATCATCAGATCAAAGTGGGTTACTAGGCGGAATTCAAGCTCCAGGAGCAGGGAACAGAATTTCAGACATAACCAAGTAAGTTAACAAAAATTCCTTAACTTAACCTCACTTATGTCCAACTTTAAGTTTCAAGTTTCTCCATGTAGAGAGAGGCCTGAAAAAGTATTTCTTCCTAACTATACTCAATAACCGGGATGGCCCCTTCATTTAAAGTAAGAAAAGAAAGAAGGCAATTGTGAGAAAATGTTTTTTCCAGAACACTGCAAAGCTGCCTGGGTTAATAATCAGCTTTCTATCCTCAAAGGAGAACCTGAGTGAGGTTGTGTTTGGTTGAAAACCCAGGGGACTCTAAGGTTTATAGATATTTCTTACATAGGAGCACACAGATTATTAGAAGCAGTTCTCTCAAAATGGTGATAAGAGTCTAAGTAGAAAAGGATGATGGCATGACAAGAATCTAGCTTCTTCCTCAACTCTGGCAGGTTCCTCCAGTAGGTGGAGAGTCATTGGGCATCAAGTCAGTGGGCATCAAGGGCCAAGGGAAAAGCCATGCCGAGTCACCTTGCATCTGCTCTGTGTTACCACTTCCTTCCATTAAGTTCTGTATCTTCAGCTAAATAGACTAGAAGTTCAACAGGCATTTATGTTGGCCTCTTTCTGGCAATCCTTACCCAGCTGGCAGTGCTGCAGAAATGAACATTTTGCACTTCTTATTTACCAGGAACTATCACATGCATTATTTTATTTAATTATCAGGGTAATATCATCCCTTCCATTTTAATGGATAAAAAAACACTAGGAACCAGAAGGTCAGGGGATCTAACCAAGCATGGAGCAGGTAGGCAGGATGAAGCCCAGGTCTGCAAGCCATCCCAGGCCAGTTCTCTCCTTGGAAACCTGTTTGCTTCTTGATACGCATTTGATAAACAGCCACAAAATGGATATATCTATTATTTGTATTTGTAGCACAAATAGCAGCAGAGAATTAAAGAAAATTAGAAGAGAAAATGTATCCCCTTTCCCACCACTGAATGTAACAGCAATGTTTGTTTTATTCATACAGTTCTAATAATACATAGATCCAATGTAGACATGGCTCCCCACCCCTCACTTAATACATCAAAGGACTTTGTTCAAATATTTCAAGGTCTTCACCGTTGCCATCTTTAATTGCTATAGAACAGTCTGTCCAGTAATCATACTGACTATTCTCCAGTTGTTGAACATGTGAATTGTTCCAAGTTTTGTTACTGAAAATAATATAGCAATGAACATCCTAGTACAGATGTCAGTCCTTTGTGCTCCTATTTCCATAAGACCACCTGTCAGAAATGTGATTATCTGTCAAGGGGTATGAACAAGTTCATGTTTCTTGGAGTATAACCAGGAAGTGGTAGGTGAGAGGCATTTGGGGGTAGAGTACAAAATGGATTTCTCCAAGGAGATGTTGCTTTTGGTGGGCCTCTGATCTACATGGATGGATAAAAGCAGGTATGAGTTTCACTTTGGAACTCAGATGAGGGCTTCAGGATAGGGGATGAGAGTAGGCTCATTCAGTTTTCCTTCTAATTAATTATCTAACAACAAAGATTTTCCAGAAACAGAATAATTGCTATGAAGCAGGGATGGGCAATATTTTCTCAGTGTGACTCAAAACAAATCTTAAGGGACAACTTCAGATTGCCTCTATTATAGCCTGCCATTTGGTCAGAGAAGGAAATTAAGCAGATTAGTCAAGCTAGAAGCTCTTCTTTACAAAGCCATAGAGGTTATTACTCAAGACCTCGTTATCTCAAAGATGTTTGCAAATTGATTTTTGGATAATTTGTTCCAGGTAGAGAAGTTAAGTTGGCAGGCAGATAATTTCTGGGCTCATCCTTTGTGCATTTTAAATATATAGACCCTTTGATCACCATTATCAAATCTCCAGAGTTCCCATCAGTCTCTGTTGAGGCCCCAAGGGTGATATTTCGAAGCTCTGTGATGACTCTGCCCAATTCCTTAACATATTTATTCACGGTTTGGCCTTGGATAGAATTAAGAGGAGCAGATTTCAATACTTGGGGCCTGAGCAAATGGCGCATTAACCTCTCTTCCACCACTTCCCACCATAGTTTTCTGCCTCTGATTTCAGGCATTAGCAATTCTCAATTATCACTAGCAGAAAATAAAGTATTGACTTTTCCATATGTTTAGTCTCTTTTTGTGTATTTCCAATGGTGGGTGCAAGTATAGCAACAAACATCCACTTGCGTACATATAAATGTCCCATGTGGAGACTAGCCAGTGTGGTTTCCCTCCTTCCTTCCACCAGCGAACATATCATGTAAGCACTATGTAAGTGTCACTTAAGTATTATGACATGTAAGCACTATGTAAGTGTCATGTAAGTATTATGATATGTAAGCACCTTATAGGTACTATGAGAGGTAATCACAGTGTTTTCTTGTGCCTGGCATCAAGAAACTACCAGATTACAGTTTTGTTTTCCTTTTTCCTTTTTAATGATCCATTGACCTGTAAATGGCATTCTTTAGAAGGCTCGTGTACTGGGGGTTGAAAGAGGAAAAGAAGAGATGAGATACAAGACGAACTTTTTTTGGGGGTGGGGGGTGTCAGCACCACCTTTTTAAAAAAATGTATTAAAAACATGCATATTTGTATCAATTCTCCTCTTTATTTGAGATAAATTCTTCAGCCAGGTAGTAGAAGAAACACATGGAGCCATCTAGTCAACCTCCCAGTCATCAGAGAGGAAAATGGCCCAGCATAGGGACAGGCTCGTGACTTGCCCAGCTATGGGAGAAGCATTCAAGCTCAGAACACAGGTGCCATTACTGCCCCTGCCTTTATCCTCTTATACTTGAGATGTTTAACTGATTAACTAGAAAGATCAGTAAAGCAAGCCTATTACAGTGGTTTTAATGTTGGGGAGTATACAGGCCCCTATGAAAACGTGGTGAGGAATTCCAAACTCTCTTACCAGGAAACTGCGCTTAAGCAGACAAACTAGAGTTATGGACACAATTTCAGTGGTTCATGAACTCTTTTGAAGCCCAGCATGAACCTCTGAAGGGCCAGCATTAAGCATAAAGGACATTCTGCTAAAAGACAACATGCCTGTGATATCTGATTCTTTGGGGTCCTGAAGCCTCCTTTGCTGCTGGGGCTGGAGGTCAGGATTTCAGTCATGTTAACGGAGTGGAATTTGATCTAGTACTTCTGAGCTCACAGGTTCCCAGATATTTGGGTGAAAATAAACATGTTACGATTTCCACGGGACATTACCAAGCAACTGTCTAGATTCCCATGACAATGACCCACCAAACAAATTCATAGATTTAAAATCTGGGTTAAAATATTTAATGGACAAAGATAAGACCCTGTGCAAAAAATGGTATATCCTATAGAGAAATCTTCCATGAAGGCCATGTTTTCAAATTGGGCTTTCTCTTCATGAAGGACTTTAACTAACAGGACCTTGAGGTTAACAACCTGGTGGAGAGAACTTTTCTGTAAGAGAAACCTCAACTGGTATGCAGTGCATCCCATGTGCCAGGCAGAGCACAGAGTGATTGCAGTTTAGTGGTAAAGAAGAAATATAGGCTCTCTGTATCCATGGAATTAGTGGACGAGGCAATTAAATAACTGATGACAACCACGTGCAATGAGGACCATGGCAGGGGTGATGGAGCAGTTAGGAACCTTGTGAGGGGGTCTAATCTTGTTTAAAGGCTAGAGAATCTCTTACAGAGAAAGAAAATGCCAAGGGAAGGTGGCCCAGCCATTCCAGCTAAGGCTGTGAGCAAAGAGAGAATGCCCTGGGTGTCCTTCAGTGCTGAGTTGTCCCAGAGGGAACCACAAGACTGATAATACTATCTGCTCTAAACTCTCATTTATTCACTCACTCTACAAATGCTTAGTGCCCAGTACATGTCCCAGGTAGTCTTGGCAGTGTATAGAGAATGATGAACAAAATAGATAACATCCCTGGCTGCATGGAGCTTATATTCTAGTGACCCAAGAACTGAGATGAGGAGGAAAAGGAGAAAGAAACTGAATCAGAGGCTATAGAGAGGATAGCGTCAGAGGAAAGAAAGGCCAGGGAGGTGCTTACAGAGGAACAGATGTACATCATACAGTGGAATATTACTCAACAAGGAAAGGGAACAAATGACTGATACAACAACATGGATCTGGAAAAGACTGTGGTGAGTGAAAGATGACAAAAACAGAATGCACAATGATTCCATTTATATGATGTTCTAGAAAAGATGGAACCAACCTCTGGTGATAAAACTCAGAATTGTAGTTACTTATGGGGGCAGGAACTGACTGCTAAGATAGGGGAAATTTTGAAGATGCTGGAATGTTCTACATATTCCTTTGGGTGATTACTAAAAATAAGGACAGTTGCCTCTGGTGGTGTGGTTTATTGGGAGGGGGCATGAGAAAATTTCTGGGGTGATAAAAACGTCTTGACTTGACTTGACTGGGGTGATGGAAAACTCACCAAACTGTAATATATGTATATGTATACATATTGCTATGTTTTAATTATACTTCAGAAAATAATAAAGAAAATAAAGCACGGCTTCTCTGTGACCCGGCAAGTGAAAAAAATTATAGTAAATTGTACTTGGAACTAAGCTCCAGAAATCTGGAAGGGACAAGCCATTGGTCCTGTACCACCCCCCCCCCCCCCCCCCGCCAAATAATTCTATCTGCACCATCTGATGTTTGAATTTGTTTCCAATTAGTTTTCTTAATGAGACACTGTCTAGCACCAGGAGTTCCCACTCACGAGCCTTTTCACATGACACCCCTGAACCTCTCTTTTCATCTGACCCCCTACCATCCACTCTGCAAACCTGGAATAAGACATTTGTTGGTACCCTCTGCTCGCCAAGTCTGGGAGCAAATCGAGGGGGTAGGGCCTGGCTCTCAGGGAGCTCAGGCCCGAGGTGGAGAGGTGGCATGGGCCCCTTTCACCAGGCACAGACGCACCTCGAGGACGAGTACCCACAGGCCATCCACGAGGCCTGGGCAGCAGCCGCCCTGAGCTGCCAAGGCTCACCTGCAGCATCAAGGTGGTGAGGCCACCCCTTTATGTAATTCCGCTTCATCCTCAGGCAGCCATCTCCAACCAGTCCTGCCTTTCTTTTCCCTGGTGTGAGCGCCTGTAACAGTTTGACTCCCCAGAAATTCCTACAGAGAGCAAAAGTGCTTCAAATAGCTGGAGAGCGAGCTTTGTGTGTATGTATTGTGTGTTTCAGACAGAAATCAAATATTGTGAGAAAAACTGAATGTTACTAAGATGTCAGGTGAGCCTTGATATGTGTAGGGCGAACAGAACTTGGCTGCCAATACTTTCTCTGCCATCCTCAGCCTGACCTGAGCAATTCTCTAACTGTATTTCCATTTACTGCCTGATGTGGGTCTGTGGGAACACCCGCCTTCCCCCCCCCCCACCCCGCCCACACACACAATGTTTTCCTTTCTACTACATACTTTTACACATGCCATTTCCCCCACTGGAACTGCTTCCTTTTACTTCTAACTAAACCATGGCACTTTTCAAACATGCTTCAGGACCATTTAGACTCGTGGAGCACAGGGATGGGTACCAAGAAGATGTTCGAAAGCATCTTGTTGATTTGATATTCTCCTGATCTGCACAAAACACTGTATCATAAAATAATGGATTGAGGATTTAAAAGGAGATGGGATACTGGCTTAGGGCCATGGCCAGATGTGTGACCAGTCAGGTCACTCGATCATCACGGACCTCAACTTTACATCTTTATCAAGGAAGGCACTTTTCCAATTTGAATGATAAAAGTATCTCAGTGCTCCACCAGGGACAGCAGGGAGTCTATGTACATATATTCACTGGCTTCGCCCTGACCATGCGCTGCCTGCAGCAGCCCCTGCCTTCTCGTTTCTCCTTGTCCTGGAATAGATGGAGCATCTGATCAACCAGCAGGTGCCAAAGAGACTATTAGTCTTTATGTCCCAGCCTAACATATGGCTAATGTTCAATAAATATTTGATGGCTTACTTGAATGGGTAGAGGAAATATAGACATATCTCATAGATATTGCAGGTTCAGTTCTAGACCACCACAATTAAGCAAATATCTCAATAAAGTGAGTCACATGGATTTTTTGGTTTCCCAGAGGATATGAATTATATTTATACTATACTGTAGTCTATTAAGTGTGCAATAGCATTATCTCTCTAAAAAAAGCAATGTAACTACCTTAATTAAATGTGACAGAGACAGGAAGTGAGCACATGCTGTTAGAAAAAAATGGCAACAATAGACTTGCTTGAAACAGAATTGTCAGAAACTTCAATTTATAAAAATGCAATATCTGCAAAACACATTAAAGTGACGTGCAATAAAACAAGCTGTGGCATATTTGATAAGTTCTCCCAAAATAGGGGAGGAAGGGTGGTTAAAAAAAAGGAAAAAGCACAGGGAATGTTACAGAGAAGAGTGAATGGACATCCCAGCTGAGAGGTATTTGGAAGAAAGACATCAAACAACTGAAACAGAAGCAATAGTCAGAGACATAACTGAAGAAAACTTCCCTGAAATTAAGTTTTCAGACTAAAAACTCAATAGGTTCTAGCAAAATCAAATGGTTGATTTTTACATTTAAGCACATTTTAAGTATCTTACACTAAAGCACATTCTGGCAATATTTTTGAAACATAAGACTAAAGAAAACTTCCCACAAACTTCTAGATAGAAACAAACAGGTACTCACCGAAACAAAATAAAAATACTTTAAAAATCAGGTCTCAGGCTTCATCACTTAATTCAAAACACTGGGATATGACAATGAAGATGATAACAGTAATAATAATCACCCATGACAGCAGCTGCAGCTGGCATCTACTGTACGTTTTTACACATGTATCACTGTTCTTAGTGTTTCAAAATATAATCTCACTTAATGTTCACAGTAACTGTACAGATCAATAATAACATGAAACACCATTTCCCTAAAAGATGAAAAAGATGCAGATCAATCAATGAGCCCAAAATCAATCCGGACTGGAGCCTAGAAAGCCAGCCTGGCACCTGCAATCCCAGCCACGACAGGAGAAAGCACGTGGGGTGTTAAGGGAATGTTTCATGTCCCAAGAATTTTATAGCCAGGTTGTTATGCATTTGCAGAGCTGGTAGTAAGACAATCTGATTCTGAAGAATGCAGAATGATACCCTTGACTTTCCAAAGGGGGAAAAATACTTGCAGGTATACATCCAAGTCTACGATGTGATTCATCAAAATGTTCACTCTAGGAAGGATAAATTGGGATATTTAAAGGATTGGTTCTGTGGGATGATGGGCTACCATAAGACCCTTTTTTTCTCAGATAAAAGCCCGGAAGATGATCATTGCTTCATGACGTACTGAACTATATATAACCCAAACTGTGAGTGAAGGCAGATCTTCATGCCTCTCTTTCCGAAGGCATTTTATAATTCTTACACATGTGCAGTTTTATTATAAATGGTTAATCCTTGCTCTGGCAGTAGTCCTGAAAAAGGACAAGGCAAATTCTTCTGGAAAAGTCTTTTCCTCAGACAATATTCCTCACTAGTCCAGAAGTTCAGTTTTACCTAAGTTAAAACAAAATATTCCACATACCTGAGCCCAGAAAAACACCTAGATATAAAAACACCAAAAATGTTAAAACCTTCTTAGTTTGAGAAAACAGGTAGTGGTTTTTTTTTTCTTATTTGCTACAAATGTTCTCAAATAAACCTGGTTGTTTGATACAAAGATAAGCATTTCAAATCAATAAGATTCTCATATTTCGAGTGTTTATGACTGGGTACGGCTTTTTTGGGGGTTCTATATCCTTACTCACTAGGATTATTTAACTGCCAACTTTCCTCCCATCCCTGACTTACAAGGAACCAAGAGCTACAAAAGGGTCCTTTTGCCAAGTTTCCCACCCAGAGCTCACAAATGAGAAGGGGTCCTGGTAGCTTCTGCTTCTGCTTCTGCTACTGCTCAAAGAACTCCACCATGAGTGAGACTTGCCTTTCAAAAAGTCCTCTGATAATAGCCACTGAACTTGATAGTACTTCCCCTGTTCCCTCATTTTTCTCATTATGAAACCCATGAAGCAGACAGTATTACTCCCATTATATGGATAAGGACACTGAGACACGAATGTTTTAGGTGATCTGCCTAATGTCACATTGCTAACAAGCAGAATAAATATTCAAATCCAGGACTTCTCAAAGCTCAAAGTGTGCACTCTTCCCTCAATCCTGAATCATCCCCTTTTGTGTTTCTTCAGCTATAGGGCCTGTGAAGACAGCAGAGTGGCAGTGCCCACTGAGGATCAGCTCTGAGCCGTGCACCAGACCAAGGACTTTCACGCATCAGCTCATTTGATCCTAAAAACTCTTGAGGTAAGTGCTATTATCAATCCTATTTTACAGATTTAAAAACTGAGCCTTAAAAAGGTTAACGTGCTACAATTACAAGGATAGTAGGAAAAAAAACCAGGATTCAAACTTAGAAAGATTCCAAAGCTGTGCTTTTTTCACTAAACAACACCATCTCCTGCAAATAGGATTCCTATTTTAGAGGAAGATCAAGTGACTGGCCAAAGGTCATTGAGCAGTGGTTTTGGTGAGAAGGAGAATTCACATCTAGTAACTAGCCAGTACCTTGTGACCACACTGAATCAGAGATGTAGGGGGTATGTGGGAAGCCATTGAGCCCCATCTGCTAATGCCGTTGCACCCAACACGTGATTATGCCTTAGCTTGAAGTCCCCAGGAATAAGGACCTCACTCTCAGTTGTGCACACTCTGAAGAGCCTTAATAACAAGGAAACACTTCACAATATGGGCCTTCTGCCTTCCACCAGGCTCTCCAAGATCAGAACTCTAACTCTCCACGTTCACCAACTGTTAACTCCCTGTATCCCCTCAAACCTCTATACACAGTGACACCTTTGCTTCTGCTGTTCTCCCAACTGGCTCACTCTTCCCCTTCTCCAGTCAACTCATTTTTCCATATCCTTCAAGACTTAGCTGTCCCCTGGGATGTGTTTCTGGATCACCTCACCCCAAGGCTGTGTTCTCTGTGCTCTATGGCTGTCTTAGGTTTGGGTCCTGAGAAGTAGAACATGAGACGAAGAATTTTGTACAAGTGACTGGTTGGAGGAAAATTCTTAGGAGGGTGAGGGAGGAAGGTTAGGGCAGGGGAAGAGCTGAGAAGTGTGGTATTGACTGTAGACTAGGTTCAGCCCGATCTAACAGGTGCACAGGTAGCTCTGGAGCACACACAGAATCGTGTGTGTAAGGTGATGAGGCAAGGGGGCTGGCCTTTTGTACCCTGTATCAGCAGCTGGCTACTGGCTTCCCTGGGGGCTGGGGTTTAGCCCTCCAGCCAGGGAGCTCTCATGTGGCCAAAAGGTAATTGTTAACCCTTAGCAGGTGACCTTCACAGCAATGAGGGTGAGAGCACTAGCCTAGCAAAGGATACACAGGAGGCCCTTACAGCTCCTTCTAAGTGGATCTACCCCTTATACTTGCTCTCTGGGTCCAAATTCATCACAGAACTTGCCACCATAGGTAGGCTTCTGGTGGTATATCTGTCTCACCGAACTAAGGTTTTTCAGAGTCATGAATCAAACCATTTTTAACTGTGCCCTCAGGTCCCAGCACAGGGCCTGCATGCCCCAGCACTCCAGGATCTCTTCCTCCCCTGTGTAGCCCTACATATTTGAGGGTGGGAATCATGAATTCCTGCCCTTCTCATTTCTGGCATAAATATTGCTAGTTCTTAGAATATTAAGAAACTTCTTTCTATGATATGTTTCTATTCTATACTCTCCCAATTATATATACCTCTTTTATTAGAGAAGCTATAGATTTACAGAACAATCATGCATAAATTACAGGATTTCAATACACCGCCCCACCACCAACACCTTGCACTGGTGTGGAACATTTGTTACAATTGATGATAGCACATTTTTAGAATTGTAGTCTTAATTAAAGTCCATAGTTCAGCTTAGGGTTCACTGTGTACTATAGCTGCGTTTTCAATTTTATTGTTACCATATATACAATCTGATATTTCCCCCTTTAATCATATTCAGATATATACTTTAGTGCTGTTAATTGCATTCACAATGTTGTGCTACCCTCACCACCATTCATTACCAAAACGTTTCCATCATTCCAGACAGGAACCCTATACATTTTAAGCCTTAACTTCCTATTTTCTATTCCTAACCCATCCCCTGGTAACCTATATTATAGATTCTGGCTCTCTGAGTTTGCTTATTCTAATTGTTTCAAATCAGTGAGATCATACAATGGTTGTCCTTTTGTGTCTGGCTTGTTTCACTCAGCACAGTATCTTCAAAGTTCATCCACATTGCCACACGTATCAGGACTTCATTCCTTTTAACAATAAAGTTCCATAGTTGTCTAGACCACATTTTATTTAGCCATCTATTGGTTGATGGACACTTGGGTTTAGGTTGTTTCCATGTTTTGGCAATTGTGAATAATGCCACTATGAACGTCGGTGTGCAAATATCTGTTGGGATCCCTGCTTTCAAATCTTTTGTGTGGGATTGCTGGGTATAGAGTAATTCTATAGTTAGCTTCCTGAGGAACCACCAAACTCTTCCACAGTGGCTGCACCATTTTACATTGCCACTAGCAATGTATTTTATTTCCCATATACTCTCCAACACTTGTAATTTTCCATTTCTTTTAAAAGCAGCCACTCTAATGGGTGTGAAATGATATCTCATTGCAGTTTTTTAATTAGCTTTTTAAAAATAAGGATACACAGATCACACAAAATGTTACATGAAAAAGTATAAGAGGTTCCCATATACCCCACTCCCCACACCCCCCACTCCTCCCACATCGACAACTTCTTTCATTAGTGTGGTACATTCATGTCATTTGATGAGTACACTTTGGAACATTGCTATACAGCATGGATTATAGTTTATGTTGTAGTTTACACTCTCTCCCAGCCCATTCAGGGGGTTATGGCAAGATATATAATGCCTTGCATCTGTCCCTGCAATATCATTGAGGACAACTCCAAGTCCCAAAAATGCCCCCATATCACACCTCTTTTTCCCTCTCCTTGCCTGCAGCAACTCCCATGGCCACTGTCTCCACATCAAAGATATAATTTCTCCATTGCTAGAGTCACAATAATTCTGTAGAATACCAGTAAGTTCACTCTAATCCATATTTTATTCCTCTACCTTACCCTGGGATGGCGATGTTCACTCCACCTCTAAATTGTAAGAGGGCTTAGATAAGCATTTCCCTGATGGCTAATAAGGTTGAGCATCTTTTCATGTGCTTTCAGGCTAAATGTATATCTTCTTCAGAGAGATGCTTATTCAAGTCTTTTGTCCATTTTTAAATTGTCTTTTTGTTGTGAAGTTGGAGGATTTCTTTACATATTCTGGAAACTAAATGATGTGGGGGCATTTTCAGGACTTGGAGTTGTCCTAAATGATATTGCAGGGACAGATGCTGGACATTACATAGCCTGCCATAACCAACTGAATGTACTGGCGGAGAGTGTGAACTACAATGTAAACTATAATCCATGTGGTGCAGCAGTGCTCCAAAATGTATTCACCAAATGCAATGAATGTGCCACAATGATGAAGGAAGCTGTTGATGTGGAGGAGTAGAGGGGTGGGGGGTGGGGTATGTGGGAACCTCTTATATTTTTTAATGTAACATTTTTTGTGATCTATGTACCTTATAAAAAAGACAATTTAAAAAAATTTAAAAATGTGTATTGGATATGTGGTTTTCAAATATTTTCTCCCATTGTGGAGGTTGTTGTTTTACTATCATGATAAAGTCCTTTAAGGAACAAAAACTGTGGGTTTTTTTATTTTTAATTTTGATGAGGTCCCATTTATCTTTTTTTTTTTTTAATTGCTTGTGCTTTGGGTGTAAAGTCTAAGAAACCATTGCCTAATATAAGGCCTTGAAGATGTTTCTCTACATTTTCTTCTGTAAGTTTGATAGTTCTGGCTTATATTTAGGTCTTTGATCCATTTTGAGTTGATTTTTGTACATGGTATGAGGTACAGTCCTTCTTTTTCTCTTTTTTTTTTTGCAAATGGAGGTGCAGTTTTCCCAGTACCATTTGTTAAAGAGACTATTCTTTCCAAATTCCTCATTATATTTTAATCTCTCTTATACAAAGAATAGAAATTAAAACTGAAATTCTGAGCTCAGATCTCCTGTGTTTGAATCTCAGCTCTGCTCCTCTTTAACTACATGCAGCAGATGCTGGCATGTCCAGCCCACCAGCTCCTGGCTCCTGCCCTTGACCTATCCTGAGGTCACTTGAAGTTTCAATGGACAGGATCTGTATCCACTGTAACTCTCCTCATAAGCACCTGCATCCCCCGCCTGACAGTTTTTCACAACAAGGGTATGATGGCCCATTGCAGGACAGCGTGGAATTGCCAGGGTGTCAGCACTCCTGGGAGCCACCCTCACCACTGAGGGGTGGGAGTGGTGAATAAATGCCCTGTTTCCCCGACCCTTGGTGAGGCAGTGGGGTTGCCTTACCCAGTATCTTTAAGAGGTCCATAGTGGGAAAGAGGCCCAGATAAACCCCAGAGCTACTGGCTCATTACCCTTTAGGGACCCTCCTTCTGTCTCACTTCTCCTCCTTGACTAGGGTTCCCTTCGCCTCCCAAATAAATCACTTGCAAATCCTTTTCTCAGAGTCTCTTTTGGAAAAATCCAAACTAAGTTATTGTGAAAACCAAGACAAGTGACTTCATCTCCCTCTGCCCTGGTTTCCTCGTCTGCAAAATGGAGATAATCATAGCGCCTCCTTCATGGATTTGCCTTGAGGATTAATTAAGTTAGCATGGACAATATCCTCAGAGCAGTCCCTGACACAGAAGTGCTGCTGCTGCTGCCATCACCCTCCGAGTCAGCCACCAGAGTTAAGATGCAGTCAGTGGAACCCTCCTGGGGTGTCCCCATTTTATGGCCCCCACGGAGAGATGTGAGGACCTCATAAAATGCATCTTCCTTCCTGTGTCAGGAGAGAGTCGCTGCAGAAAAGTCAGTGTGCACTCCTGCCAAAACCTCCACAAGCAAATACGTTTAAGAGCTCAACCTCAGTCTTTTTAACATAGTCAAGTTGCAACCAGTGAAGTCATTTAAAATGCATAAAATTCAATAACGACTTATGATCTGCAACACTCAGTCTGCTCCTGGCTCCTCTCTCTCCCCCAGAGCCTCGTCATTTTCAAGATTACTCTTTGCTGAGCCACTTCCCAAAATTAAGAGCAGAGTAATCACTCTAGAAGAGCCTTTCTTTCCTTGTCTGCTAATCAGGAATCCTCAGGATGCATGACTCAAAAGTCCCTCGCCCTCAGAAAGTGGACTGTGAGAGCCAAGATTCTAAGTCTTTGTAAGGAGAGGCCACTCTAGGGAGACATGTTGTCCTAGAGCAGCTCAGGTCCCCAAACAGGACCCCCTTTGCCTCCCCAACCCTACCTTTGCCCAGAAGTCCTGTTATTCAAACAGGTTGAACAGGATTTAAAATATGGATAGCGAACTCTTGCCCTAGCCACTTTGGATCTCCAAGTCCCAGACATACACAAGTCTGTGCCCCTACATGATGGTGACAGCTATTATTACCATGCAGGCAAGAGTAAATAACTCCTTCAGTGTTTACCATGTGCCGGGCTCTTTTCCAGGATCTATGCATTTGAACTTGTTTATTCCTCATAATGACACCATGAGGTAAGTACTGTAAAAAATACTGATTTTACAGCTGAGGACAATACATACTGTTTACCTGCCCCTGACTCCACAGCTGAAAGCCTGTCCTTCTATAACTGGCTCTGTGATACTGGAACTGGGATGTTGCAAACCACATTTCCAGACCTTCTTGCCCATTGGCCAGTGAGAGACCTTAGGTGGAGACCAGAAAACCGAAGAAGAAGATACCCCCTTCTTGTTTAAAGTCAGTTCAGCATCAGCCAAGCAGAGACAGAAGTTCTCCATTCTGATTTCCTCTTACCCTCACAGCACTGATAGCACATCTTTTTGGAGGTACCAGCAGCAGCTGGGCCACATGCCCTTATAGGTACAGCCTTATCTCAAGACTCACCCTCTCCAGAGGTCCCAGCACGCATCCTGCAGGCCCCTTCTCCAGACTTCTAGGGTCCTGTAACCCCAATTCTTCCCTTTCATAATTGCAGCTCTGGGTATGCTAGCCACTTCTTGCAATCCTGGGCTACTTTATATCCTTTTTGTTACTCTGCAGGCCTTCCAAAGCTTGTGTAATCAAGTCCCTTCCTTAAAAACCCTCTTTTTGAAATACCTGTGATTTTGGTTTTCCTTCCTGGACCCTGACTGATACAGGACAATTTTGTAATTACCTTCATTTTGCACATAAGGAAACTAAGGCAAGAAGTGACATAATATACCCAAGGTCATGCAGCTCATCAGTGGTGTAAATGGGCTACCCAAGCAGTCTTGCTCCAGAGCCTGTGATTTTAATAATGTGGAACTACCCCATGTCCTCAACACTCCAGTCAGCCAGAGAACGAGGCAGGTAGGCAAGAGTCAGGGAGATAAGGTCTGTTCAAGAAGCAAGTACAGAGGATGGACTCTGCTGTGATCTGAGGACAGTGAGTCAAAGCAAATAACTGTTTCTACCCTGGAGGCATCTAAGAGACTAGAGCACGAAACAGACGCAGAAATCAGTAAGTCGCAAGATAGAGTGATAAAGGCTGGGCTGTGGCAGGCACAGGGTACAATGAACACACAGAGGAGTATGGTTTGCCAAATAATGGCCCCCAAAAGATGACCATGCCCTTGACCCCCAGAGCTTTCCATGGAGAAAGGACTTTGCAGATGTGATGCAGTTAAGGATCCTCAGAGGGTACAGTATTCCATATGATCCAGGTGGGCCCAATGTAATCATAAGTATCCTTTAAAATGAAAAGGGCAGGCAGGAGAGTCAGAAAAAAGTCAGAGATTTAAGGATGCTATGCAGCTACCTATGAAGACGGAGGAAAGGAATATGAGCCAAGGAATTCAGGTGGCCTCTGGAAGCCACAAAGGGCAAGGAAATGGTTTCTCCCCTCTAGCCATCAGAAAAAGCTGCAGCTCTGCCAACTTATTTTTGATTTCTGACTTTGAGAATTGTACGATAACAAGTGTATGTTCTCATAATCCACTGGGCTTGTGATAATTTGCTACAGGAGCCACAGAAATGTAAGGAGGGATATGCATATCAGATGGAGGAGGTCAGGATGGCTTCTGAGAGAAGGCAAATCCTGAGCTAGGGCTTAAGACGTACCTGGGGGAGGAGGGAGCTTTTAAAGAGACAAGTCTGGGTCACGAGGAATTGAAATTGAACATTGTGCTGCAATATAGGTGAGAATCAGGGGATGGGAGAAGAGGAGATCAGAGAGGTCAGCAGGAACCAAATCAGGAAGGATCACGCTAAGGAACATGGACTCCTTTCTGAGGCTTTCTAAGCAGTGGAGTGACACAGGCACATGCTCTGGTTTGAACGACCCCTCTGGCTACAGGGTGGAGAAGGATCTAAGGGAGGGAGACTAGAGTCAGTGGACCACCATGGAAGTCAGGTCAATTACTCAGTAAGGGCACAGATAATGGAAGTCTGGGCCGAGGTGTGACCGTGGGGTTGGAGAGGCAGAGTCAAAGGGTGGAAGAGCAAATGGACAGAATTTGGTCATGGAATGGATGGAAGGGGCAAGGGAGGTGGGGCCGGCCTAAGGGTGAGGTTGGGATTCAAAAGGTGGGGTGAGTCCTGGCGATGCACATGGAGGTGGAGCCACGGTCTTTCCTTGACTCCACAGTGCCTGTGCAGTTCATCTCAGTAGGTGTCTGCTTCAGTTTCCCTACCCAGCATCCCAGGGGTTTAGTCTATAGTGCTAGAGTTGAAAACCTTCTTGTTCTTTTTTTTTTTTTGACAAATTTTTATTTTATTTTATTAAAGTTAATAGATCACAAAGAACATTACATTAAAAAATGTAAGAGGTTCCCATATACCCCCCACCTCCCCACCCCACTCCTCCCACACCAACAACCTCCCCCATCATTATGGCACACTCATCGCACTAGGTGAACACATTTTGGAGCACTGCTGCACCACATGGATAATAGTTGACCCTGTAGTTCACACTCTCCCCCAGTACATTCAGTGGGCTATGGCAGGATATATAAAGTCCAATATCTGACCCTACAATATCATTTAGGACCACTCAAAGTCCCAAAAATGCCCCCACATTGCATCTCTTCTTCCCTCTCCCTGCCCTCAGCAACTACTGTGGCCACTTTTTCTACCTCAATGCTTCAATTTTCTCTATTACTTGTCACAATAGTTTTATAGTAGAATATCAGTAAGTCCACTCTAATCCATATTTTATTCCTCCATCCTGTGGACCCTGGGGTGGTGATGTCCACTCCACCTCTAGATCGAGCAGGGGCTTAGATTCCACATGGATGATGGATGCAATTCTTCTGTTTGCAGTTGTAGGCATTCTTGGTTCCCTGGTGTGGTGGATGACCATCTTCACCTCCCTCTTAGCTGACCTGGGTAAGACCAATGAACCAGAGTAGGAGTTGCAACTCTGCTGAGACTCAGGGCCCAACTGGCACATGGGCAGTCCAGAGATTCAAGTCCTCTCAGTATATATCATTCCTAGCACCAACCATAGGTTCAGTAAAAGTGACAGAAGAGGCATGTGTGGAAAGGTTACATCTGAGTCCAACTCCATCACACTCAGGAGCACAAATTCCCGAGTAGGGCCCTCTGACACGGCACAGAACTCCAAATCTATCTGCCATGACCATATACTCTGTGGGTCTCCAAAGCCTTCAGGAGAACCAGTACCTAGGGTTGTATCTATTTTGGCTTTTTCTGGGGTCCTGCTGAGGCGTGCATAAGTGTGACCCCTCTGATGACCCCCCGACTCTTTTTTGAAAATTCTCAGCCATGTAAACTCACTTGTATTTTCCATTTCCCCCTTTTATTCAAGGTCAAAAAGCAGTTTTTAACACATGATCCTACATGAAGGCTGAGATATTCTGCTAGTCTGAGTTGATCCTTTTATTCAAGGTCTCTTTCTAGTTGCATCACCAGCTAGTGATTGGTAGTAATCCCTCAGCACCAGGGCCTTCTTTTCTTGATCTGTGCCTCCGCAGGCACTGGACCACTGTCCTCACAGTCTCACTGAGAGGCTGAGTCTCAACTCCAAATCACTGAACACATGACACCATGACCGTGCTACCTCCTAACTTGGGCACCTATCTCCAAGGCCCCCAGCCCCTGCTGTCACATCCCACTTGCCCATAAGATCTTCTGATCTGCCGAACTATCTGGGCTGGCTCAAGTCACATCAGAGATCACACAAGGACCTGGAATTTGGACATTGGACACCTGCTCAGATAGGACTACTGGCTAAAATACAGGGTGCACAAGTGAATTTTAATTTCAGATAGAGTAAAATTTTTAGTTAAGTATGTTCTAAATATGGCATTGGGCATACACTAAAATATATTTGTTTATCTCAAATTCAAATTTAATGGACATCTTGTATTTTTATTTGCTAAATCTGGCAATCCTATGTTCACAATCCAAGCCCACAGGATGGAAGCCCTGTGCATAGACACCTGTTCAACTACTCTGTGGTTGAGTCCTCCCGGCTAGGACAGTTTGGCATCTTACCTGCTGGTTTTTAGAAGTTCAGCATCCCCAGTGCTGGAGCTAGGGGATACTGCTTCCGAGGAGGTTCTCTCCATTTGAAGAGCAAGTCTGTGTGTCATTTATTTTTCTTATAAATTTGTTTAATTCACAGTAACACATGAATACTGTTTAGAGACAAGACCTCCCATAACCTCCTCCTTTCCTTCAGTCATGCATTCCTCCCAGAACTAAACCACCCTTGTCATTTGGGAGTGTATCTTTTCCTTCCCTTTTCTATGAATTTAGATATGCACCCATAAAAAGAGATGGTTTTGAGTTTTCTGATTATAGTTGTTATATAACTATTACGTTGCATTGTCTTGAAACCTGCTTTTATTTTAACCTAGCACTATCATGTATAGAACACTTAATTATATCATGCATTTGTTCCTTAAGAGCCTCCAGTGCCACAAGCTGGACTAGGCCACGGGAGTGGAAATTGACCAGATACACCTGCTTCCTGTACATCAGCCACCTGCTCCAGACTCTGCAGTTCGAGAAAACCTGGGTCTTGAACGAGCCATCATTCAAGCACAAACAGGGCTGGGAACATATGTGTGCACTGATAGAAACTTCAGATCTATGTCAGGAAAACTACCATGAATGTCTTGTTGAGGGTGGAAGTCAGGCTGAAATTCATACTTCAGTCCCTGGAGGAGAAAGATGTGAAGCCAGAGAGGAAACTTGCAAAGGAAAAAGAGGTAAATGGTCCTATTCTGAGTAAGCTTGCCCACCCCTCACAAGGGCCTTGGGGTACCTCTGCCCTCCTTGAGATGTGGAGCTGTGGTCTAGCCTCTGCCATTAGACATGGAGCCTGAGAGGCCCTAGTTCAGGAAGTTGGGTCTCTACGCAGGAATGCCAGAGCCTATAGTCACTTGTGAGGAGCTGACATGCCCAAGGAAATGTGCCTACAGCTTCTGTAAAAGCAGAGCACTTAAAAAACCAGTAGCTGTAGGAAGGCCATGGAGTGAGCTGGTGGGCTGGGGGCCTGTCCACACCACTGTCAACCATATCTTGACCCCCAGTACTCCTGGGGCTCAATATCTGTGCTCTCCCTTTCATTCCTGAACATCAAGACTTATCTAAACTCATGGTCTATGCTTTAAAGGGGCACCTATATTCATAACTATGGAATTTGAGAAAGTCAGAGACAGAAGGAACCTCAGATTCCCTGAGCAAGCCCACAAGCCCACTGAACACAGGAAGAAATGGTGGCCCATTCCAGGAGAGCAACTTGCCCAAGATGTATAGTAGCAGGATATGAGCTAGAACTACCTGGTCTGCTTACTACCTGGCTCTGGTCTCTGCTGATGCCTTAGGATCAAATATTCCTTGGTTCCCAGCAGTGCGATCAACTGAATACAAATCACCATAGTTTTCAACCGAGTCCACTAAACCATGAGCCATGATAGTCATTGACACAGAGCTTTACTGTTTTTAAAGTGCTTCAGCACACATCTTTGGGACTGTTTAAAAGATGCTGGTTTTTTAAACCAACAATAGAAACCAGTGAAGTAAGTATTATTTGGTTTCATACATGAGGAAATCAGGAATCAGAGGAGTTAGATGACCTTAGCCAAACACTTAACACTAAGTATTTCAAACACATTAGCTCATTCAATTTTTGGAACAACCTTGTGTGACGGATACTAGTATCACTTCTGGTTTTATGGATGAGGAAGCTGAGGCACAGTAAGACTAAATAATTTGCTCAAGGTCACATAGCTAATAATTGGGGGGGTTGTAACTTGGCTTCAAGCCATGTAAGCCAGTACCATCCAATAGAAATTATGAGCAACATATGTAATTTTAAATTCCCATTTCCACATTTTTTTAAAAAAGCAGAAAGATACAGGTGAGGGAAGCAGATTTGGCTCAATGGATACAGCATCCGCCTACCACATGGGAGGTCAAGGGTTCAAAACCAGGGCCTCCTGACCCGTGTGGTGAGTTGGCCCACGTGCAGTGCTGATGCGTGCCAAGGAGTGCCCTGCCATGCAGGGGTGTCCCCCACGTAGGGGAGCCCCATGCACAAGGAGTGTGCCCTGTAAGGAGAGCCACCCTGTGTGTAGAAAGCGCAGCCTGGACAGGTGTGGCTCCACACACATGGAGAGCTGATACAGCAAGATGACGCAACAAAAAGAGACACAGATTCCCAGTGCTGCTGACAAGAATCCAAGCGGACACAGAAGAACACATAGTGAATGAACACAGAGAGCAGACAATGGGGTGGGGGGAGAGAAATAATAATAATAATAATAAAGATACAGGTGAAATTAATTTTAAACATATTCTGTTATTCAATATATCCAAAATACTATCATTTCAACATGTAATCAATATAAAACCAGAAGATACATTCTTTTCTTCATACTAGTCTTCAAAACCTAGTATATGTTTTATATACACATCACATCTCTATTTGGATGCTGAATTTGCCAGAAATTCTTGATTTGTCTCTGTATTACAAAAAAGTTACTGTTGAAAAAGTAGATTCACACAGTAAAGTTGTTCCAAACATACTTAAGTTTTCCGATAATGGACTGAACAGTTCATTTAAAATAAAATTAGATTACAAATCCAGTTCCTCAGTTGCACAAACCAGAAGCTCAACTGCCACTCCTGGCTGGTGGCTACCTTATACTGGGTGGTACAGGTCCAAAATCTTAGGCACTCAAAGTATACTGCTTTTGGAATGACCTAAATTACATGGATGCTGTCAAAAGCATTTTGAAACAAGTACTGGCTTCTCCATGCTGTGCCTAATACCCAATATTCCAGCCCTTTGTAGTCTCATGTTCTGTTACAAAGTACAGTGTGGTATTGGAAAATGCAAGATCACAGGGTCACACAGAAGCAACCTTCATCACATAGTTGTTTAACTCCAGGCAAGTCAGGTAACTCCCCTGATCCCCACTTTCTTCCTGTGTAAAATCATGGTAATGGTCATATCCCACTGGGTCCTTATGAAGATCAAGTTTGGCACCCCTTAAAGGTGAATCATACCTCTGCCCTCATCCCCGAGGGCCTGGGTCTCCTGCACTGGACTTTCTTCCCCATCCCACAGCCTTCTCCATCAATGGGCCCTTCAGCCCAGATCCTGAAGCCGCCTGCTGTTTTCATTCTGAGCATTCAGGGCATCTTGGGCTCGTGTATCACCAGCGATGAAATCAATTACAGCTTTATGCATGAGGAAGCTGCTAGTCTCCCACTGGGACCAGTAACTCACACTCAACAATCCCTGGGCAAGAAACATGGCATCTGTCTTAACAGAACAAGTCTGAGAAGAGCAAGAGTAGTGGAAAAGGGGTAGCTGAGGGAAGAAATGTGCAACTTCAGGGCAACCTGAGCTTCCTGAGTTGCTATGCTACCAGCCACAGGGAGAAAGAAAATGAGGGGGCTAGAGCTTTAGAGATATTGGTATTTTGCAAGTTTCTCTCCTTGGCACATCCTTAACGTGCTGGGGGAAATGCATAATTAGTCTCTAAGCTGATGAAATGGCTGGAAGTCACCAGAAGTATCGACTGCTCTGAAGTGTCAGGAAGGGGTGTTCTGATGGATTAAGAGGCTTATCTGTAACAACCTGCTTGGTTTGTGGGGAGAGTTAAGAGATGACTGCCCCCTTTATGTAAAGGACCTGAAAAATTAGCTTCTTCTAAACCCTGCTCATATCCCCAGGGCTGACTCTGCATTCTGCCAGATCCAGCCTGAGGTAGAGCTGGTGGCATAAAAATGGCTGCTCTCTGGGGAAGGACTTTGAAACAACAAACCACTGCAAGGGCCCACAGACCACTGTCTGCCCACAGAGCCACGATTCTGATGCAGCCAGGTGGACACTGAGCTCCTGGAGTAGGATTAATGGGATAAATGGTTTCATGCTGGTTTCACCACTGGCCCCTGAGCCTGGGTGCTTCTGTGCCTGATGGAGAACACGAGGGGCAGGGAAGAGAGAAGATGGAGGAGAAGGCACACTTATCCAGGGCTTATTACAGGTCAGGCACTGTTCTAGACTTTCCTAACATCTTAGTCATGCACTTCTCAAATGTAGGCGCAGGGAACCCAAAGGAAAATATAGCATCTTCCAAGGGGATATACAAAGTGACAGACTTTTCAGACAGAACACCTTCTTGGAACAAAATTCTACTTGAAGGAATAGGATAAAAGAAGTTTGCATTTTTACACACATGATAGGTTGCAAAGAATTACCACCCTTACACAAATCCAGAGAATGTAAAGAGAATACTTCCAAACTCATTTTATAAGCCCAGGATAAATGTCATGATCATAATCAAGTTGATCGTGCTCCCAAATTAGTTCAGACCCCTCACATAATTGAGTTCAAACAAATATTCAATATAAAAACACATAATTATGGTAGGTTCTATTTTCTGCCATGGAGAGTTTCTCAGTAACTCAGAAATACCCTCCAAAATTATTTCTGTTTTGTTTTGAAAGTTTTAGTGGCACTCTTCATTTATTATTTTAGAAGTATAATATTTTTAAAATTATGATTTCAATCAAGATGATGGATAGTTGCTTAAAAAAATGGGAAATTTGAAGTGTATGCTCAAAACTATTAAAAAGACTAAGACAGTAAAATTTAGAAACTAAAACCTGGGAGGCCTATATCTAGCCTGGCATTGTCCTTCAGAATCCCCTCATTGAACTTGACAGGGAAGATGGGAACATTACCCCAAACTCAATTAGTGATTCAGTATTAAGCAGCTGTCAATCTGGAAAGTATAAGGTATATACTTAGAACCTTATTTAAATTACGAATTTCCTTATTGCAGAGCTTCAAAGAGCTAAAACTCAGTATCTCTTAGGCAAGAAAAGTGAACACTATTTGCATAATGCCATCACTTTTGCGGTAATATTTAAAAACTACAATGTAAACGATTATCCATGTGGTGCAGCAGTGCTCCAAAATGTATTCACCAAATGCAATGCATGTGCCCTGATTATGAAAGAGGTTGTAGATGTGGGAGGAGTGGGGGGAGGGGAGAGACAGCTATATGGGGACTTCTTATATTTTTTTAATGGAACATTTAAAAGAAAATAGGAAAAAAAAAGCCAATTGGAGTGGGCAGCCCCCAGTGACTCCCTCCTGCTGATATTTATGCCCATCGTTTGCTAGGGCTGCCATAAAGTGCCACAAACTGGGTGCATGAGCAATAGAAAGTTATAAGCTCACAGTTCAGGAGGCCGGAAGTCTGAAGTTAAGATGACGGAAGGCCCATGTATCCTCTGAAGTCTGGAGGGTTCTGGCGGCGGCTTGCTGACAGTCCGTGGTACACTTTGGCTGTGGCATAACTCAGCCTCTGCCTTCACCTCATGGCCAGCTTCTTTCTGTCAGTATCCAATTTGCTCTTCTTATAAGGACAACAGTCACATTGGATTAGGGGCCGCCTTGATTCAGTTTGGTTTTATCTTAACTAGCATCCTCGAAGATCCATTTCCAAATAGGGTCACATTTATGGGACTGGGGGTTAGGGTCTGAACATATTTTGGGGGACACGAGACACTCCATAACAACACCCTTGTGTAACCCTGGCCCCTTGAGAGTGGGCTGGACCCAGGGACTCAATTCTAACTAACAGAACAAGGGAAAAGGGATGGGCTGTCACTTCTGAGATTAGGTTACAAAAGACCATGGCTACCTTCTTTCTCTCTCTCATAGCCCTCGCTCTGGGCAGCCATTTGCCATGTTGTAAGTCACCCTAAGAGAAGATCCACATTGCAAGGAAGAATTGTCCCAGCCACCAGCCATGGGAATGCTCTCTGAAGTGGACCTTCTGGAGACCCTGGCAGACATGGAGTGAGCTTAGAAGCAGGTCGTCCCAGTCACACCTTGAGCTTAACTGACTCCTTGATCGTAGCCTCTTTGAGATCTCAAGTCAGAGAACCCAGCCAAGCTGCACCTGCATTCCTGAGCCTATCCCGTGAGATAATCAGTGTCCTTCGGGGTAGTCTGTTGCACAGCTATAGATGGCTAATATAGCAAATGTATTCCATAGATAATTAATAATTTTGAGGATGATCACCAGACATTTTTTGTAACTAAAAAGGAAAATGTCTCAACTGGAAGCTAACGTGATCAAGAAGTAAAATCAAATGCACCCTTCCCCCCCCCAAAAAAAAAAATGCTTGAAGCTTTCTTTAAGATTATTTCAAAACCAGCTTTGAAGGTGAAGCTGGCAAAATAGGCCAACAACTGTGGACGAAATGCCTGAATAAGTTTGGGATAAAAATAAAAGGAGGCAGCCTTCTCATATTGAAGAACACTTCAAAGGAGATAGTTTAATGCACTCAAAACTGGTAAACCCAGTGTTACTCTTGCAGCTGCAAGCAAACATTTGGCCATATATATTATGATAGTGATACCTAAAAAGGCATTAATTTGCAAATTACTTGAAAGGACTGAAGAAATTGTCAACAAGATGTGAGGATGATTTGGAGAAACATAGTATCAACCAGACAAAAAAAAATGGATGGATGGATGTTTTCGTGGATGGAGCCCAATGTAAGCAGACATAACTGTGGGGTGGGACAGGCGTCTACATCAAGGCCATCATAACGCAAAATGTGCCAGGAAGATGAACGCCATTTACTAGCCCAAGCTTTTTTTCATCAATTGGATGGTAAACATAGGAGGAAGTGTTTAAAACTCACCTTTTCAGTCAAATATTCAATAAAATGAGAAATATCTTTGAAAACGTGTTCTGTTTCCAAGATGTACCTTGGCTTATTCAATAGAGCACATTGATGATCTCTGTGAAATTGCTATCTTTCTTCAATAAGGAAAAAAACATAAGCAATAAAAAAGTTTTTAAAAAATCTTGCCTAAAACCTCATCTAGATCTTAATCAGGAAAGCAATCAGATTAAAGTCACATATACCAAAGGACAAATAGGGTTAATGCGGCAATTTTCCCAAGGTATTAACACTTTCTTTAAAAAAGAATTGATCTTGAATGGTATGATTCCTAGGCACTTCACAGCTTGAAGGCCTGTATGGCCTCTTCAAATAGCCCCACAAATTTCCTCCCATACCTTTAACTCCCCAGAATGAAAGGAACTGTCACTCTGATTACATGTTTCAAGTTGGTAATCCAAAAGAGGTTTTACCACAGCTAGGATATACTCAAGATTGACCCCAAACTATCAATATTCTGCCCAAAGGCTGATGTGGGAACATTTGGGGGCCCAAGGTCAACTTAAAAGCTGAAGTAACCAGTACCTTTGCAGATAAGCAGCATAAACTGAGTCCTGCCAAGAAATAGGAGGGTGACTATTAAGACTCTGCAGCGCTTGATCCTCACAGGAGTCCTTTGAGTGGGCTGAACTGATACTCATGCCTAAAGGACAAACAGCCTGGGCCCCTCCAAGTCCATTCCCTACACACGGTGCCAAGGACCATTTTATTCCGGGCGCTTTGCGTTGGGCTCTCCCACTCTTACAAAAAATCTTTAGTGGCTGCACCAGTGGTTCTGAGCATTAACTGCATTTAGTATTACATGGAGAGATTTTAAGGTCCTGATGTCTGTAACCCCTATTTACCAATCACTTCAGAATCTCTGGGGTGAGGCCCAGGCTTTTTTTTTTTTTTTTTTTTTTTTATTGTTAACTCCCCAATCATGTCCAGTACACAGTCAAGTCTGAGAACCACTGGGCTGCAACAGTCACTCATTTATCAAATTACTTCCTGAGCATTCATCACGTGCACAACCCCTTGGCGATGTCTCAACACCCTTGCTCTTTAATTTGTTGTGTTATATGCAGCTCCATGTCCCTAATCCCAGCATCAGAGGTGGCAGTGAATGAAGAGATGAGTGAATGAATGAATGAATGAATGACTTTCTCACTTATCTGCTCTCTTTTCAGCCTGGAATATGAGGAAGAGTCCTAATGCTTGCAGACAGTCCTGCATAGATTAGTCTACTTACCAGCTCACTACTTACTTACTGAAAATGCACAGAAAACTAGGCAGTGAAGGGAGTGATGGCAGAGAAGAGATCCAACCTTGTAAGGTTTTCTTGGCAAACAACCCAAAGAGCAGTAAAAACACTATCCCAAGAGGCCAAGACATCACCCCACGATCCGGATCCCCACAAAACCCTTGTGTGCCGGGACACCTCTTGGATTTACACCAACTCCTACTGAAATCTTCATGATCACCGTGCACCTGCTAAGACAGTCTCAGCCTCAAGACCCTGCCAAAATTCCAGCTGTATCAGGAAGCCTGCTAGGAGCTCTTTGGCCTCTTCAGCATGTTCCAAAGCGTGGTATGTGCTTATGGTACGTGAGATTAAATTAGGCGGCATGCTCATGGGCATTTATTTATAAGTTATTTTAATAGTTGCAGATGCATCTTAATTTGTAATAGAAAACTATCAGACTTCTTTTCATTGTAGTGAAATGAATACTTTTAAACATCGAAAGTAAAATATAAGTCTTTTAAAAGTAAAAAAAATTACAAATTAGGTAGGATTAAAATCGCGAGTCACGGCATAGAAGAGACCGAGGTTTGGAAAACTCTGCCACAGGCTTTCCTAGCTCATGGCAAACTGTTTTTTACACTCAGCAGGGCATTAGTCACTGACATCTCCATCTTCTTCCCTTACAGCTGAATCACTGCAGGATGGGGTTATGGCTACTCATCATTGTGCCTCTCACTGAGCACATGGTACCTCACACCAGAATTTTGAATGGAAACCATTTTCCATTTACTGTATTTCCAAGCCCCATTCAGGTGGAAAGAAGTTGACAAAAGGAGTGAGACCATGAAATAATCCAGGTCATTGCTAAAAATATAATATTGATATAATCCGCAGGAGCAGCCCTAAGTAGACAAGGTGCCCTACCCCCCACCCCCACCCCCCACCTGGGCACATCCTGGTCTGAGACCCAGGCCACTGACTCCTTTTCCACTGGTTTGGCCACTCGTGATAGATCCAGGAAGGCACTGATGTCACAAGAGATTTGAGAGATTTCTTGACATAATGCTCACCCCTCTCTAACCTAGCATTCGGGAATTTTCAGAGTATGATCTCTGACAAAATACAACAGAAGCCTCACTTTGCTATGTCCACTCATTACAGAAGGCCACGGAAGTCCCCTTGCTCTCCTGTCCTGGCTCCGTGTGCTGCAGCTCCTGGGGTCCCCCTCCCCGTCCTCCTCTGGCTGGGGGGGCCTCCCTCGCGGCGCGGAGGCTCTGCAGTATAAAAGGATCTGACACAGCTTAGGAACTGGGCAGAGGCAGAGTGCCTCATCTAGACAGCGGATATTTTCCCAGTTTAAAAAAAAAAATGTGTTCTCACTTAAGAATGCTAATGGTCCGTGCACAGAAATAAAATCCCTGACCTACTTTGAAGCTGAACTTATTAAACAAGCCGACCTTATTACTCAGAAGAGACTGTAAAACAGTAGAATAAAGCCCAGATGGAATTCCTGGTGTCCTTGCTTAACAAGAGCAGCCAGGAAAACACAGCGTCAGACCCTTGGGCTGGGCGTCGGGAGCCAGGCCCCTTGGTTCACCCGCTGATTTTCTGCCTGATCTCAAAGATGTCCCTGTCCCTCTCTGGGTATCGGGCCCCTCATCTAAGGGTTGGACAAGGTGGTTTCTGAAGTCATTTACATACGTGATAACTGGTGATTCTGTTTTTAAAAAATGATGTTAAAATGAAAAATGTATATATATATCAGGGGCCTATTATGCCAGATGCTGTGAGGCGGGTAAGGGATGAAGAAGTCCGTTCTGCCTCAGGGAACCCGAAGTCCAGCAGAGCTAGAGGGTGGGGGCTGCGGTCCATGCTGATGAGTGGATTTATTTCTTACCAGCCATTTGAAAGCCAGCACAAGGCTACAGCAGACACAATACAACTTGCGTCTGCAACAAGAATTCCCTCTGGCAATCCACCTGACAACTTTGGTTTAGTGGAACGAATCTTTCAGTGCATTTTAAACCACCGCAGAACCACACGTGGCCATCCGCGAGTTATAATCAGATTTATCACACTGGGAAAGAAAAGCGCAGTGAGACATTTCCATGGGGCTTTAGGGCAATAATGTGAGTCATTCCTGCACATCCGGGAGAGAATCCTGGAGCTACCAGGTAAATTATCCAAACCAGAATCGGAGAGTGGCAGAAAAGGTTACTGCTGTAAGAGGAGGCGTTAGTAACCCACGTGAAGGGGCATTAGTCAGGTATGAGGTGCTGCTGCGGGCCCTTCAACCCTGTCACTGGAGGACCCCTTCCCATCCAGACTTCAGGCACTGAGACCCTTCCCTTCGCTGAGTCTTTAGAACCTCTCACCCTCACAGAGCTCAGGAGACAAAGCTAGGGGGAAGCAGCGATTCCCTCCAGGAATAAGTAGATCTGGGGTTTGGGGAGAAAACTGCAAATGCCACAGTGACCCCCAGGGCTGGCCAGATGGAACAGAGACCACGGCAGAGCAAATAGACCAGAGCCTCTCAGGCCAGGACTGCTGTGCCCACAAAAAGGAGGGGCCCGTCCCAGAGACTCCTGAATCACAGGCTCACAGCCCTCAACACTGAGCAGCCTCCCCGGGGCGGTAAGGCACCTGCACATCTCGGAGACATGTGAGGCCCCAGTGGCCCTGCGGGTTATAAAAGCAGAGTTCCTTCTCTCCCCTTGTCACATATATGGACAGTGAGATTCAAAGAGATGTGCCCAAGGCCAAGTGGCAAAGACGGGATGGGTGTTGTGTGCACAGTCTGAGGACACGGAGGCTAGCTCGACCCTAACTCTCCTCTAGTTCCAGCCCTGCTCTTCCTGTTTACCTTACTGCCCACTCACCACCAATGCTTAGAATCAAATGCCTGCCAATCACAGCCTTCACCTGCCGATCACAATCCATTCTCCCCACACAGAGACCCCTCCAACCCTTCCTGGGAAGCTTGTTGACCTCTGAGTATAATGCTCTTTTCCGTCCACCATTGGTGCTTTCACAATCGTGGGCTTGCTCCGACAACTATTTTTTGAACTGGTTAAAGAGTCTCCTTGACTATGGACCCTGAAGGTGTTGCTTCATCTTTACAATGTGCAATCCTCATTAACATCCCCGGGCTCAACACAAATTGTTAGGAACAAGAACATGGAAGGCAAGCCGCACCCTACTGCAGGAGCTTCAAGAGGCTGGTGTGAAAACCTATTTGCTCACAGAGTCCTAAATGCATTCTCTGCTCTGTACCTGACAGAGCTCCCTTTCACACAGACTGTTCCTCCACAGGGAGCCCCTTCTCCTCATTGAAGGAGCTCAGAGGCTGAACAATCCAGTTTGGAGCATCTCAGGGAATACAAGGCCTCCAGCCTTTTTGGGCTGCCTCCCCTGTGTCCTATAATGAATGCAAGGACCTCAGACAGTACAATAAAGACCTACAGCCCTTACATCTGGGAAAGCACCTCTCTATTCCCATCAACCTACAGTGTACCAGCTTCTCAACAACTCCCAATAAAGGGCAAACTTCCACTCCTTTCCCCTCCCCTCCCCGGGCAAAAATCACCCAAACAAGATCTAAGTCTGTCAGTCCCTCCTAAAATCCTCTTACAGATATGTCCCATGGTTCTCCCACACTGCAAACAAGTCATAAACCCACCTTGTGCAACTACAGCTGTGTTCCTGGTGGTCTTTAGCTAAAGAACATTGACACCTCAGAAGAAAAGCTTTAATTCCTTGGCCTGATACAAAACACTCTCCATGACCTGGCTCCAGCTGAGTCTACCTCCACTTCCCTCATCCCATATTGTGCCACAGCACTAAGTTATTTCCAAGCCTTTGAACCTAAACTTGTCAATCCTGTTACCTGCAAAACCCCATCTCCTTGGTCCTCCTAGAGAACTACTTTGGGAAACCTTCTCTGACCCCAGATAGAATAAATAAATCCTTTCTCCTCTACCAGTTACCTATGCCATATGTACTATTATTGCTCATGTCACACCAAACTAACCACTTTTGCCCCTTTGTATCCTTCTATCAGACTGCAAATCTCTTTGAAGGGAAGAGGAAAACAGTGTCCAGTGCAGAGACTGACAGAATAGAAACTCGAGACACTGCTGTTTATATTTTTCTGTAGTGAACCAAATATCTTTCTTATTAGATTACTACCCTATTTCAAATTATATTCCAAATAAGAGTCAAAATAATCTGAAAATACACCTAAGGAATATTGTAATAAAGGATAATTTCGTAGGCAGAATTCTAAGATTTCTTCCAAAATTCCAATCCCTGGTGTAAAACTCTCCATAATTCATGAGACTGTGAATATTATGGGATATCACACCTGTGATTAGGCTATGTTAGAAGGCAAGCTTGTCTTTAAGAAGGGAGATTATCCAGAGCAGACCTGACCTAATCAGGTGGGCCCTTAGAGGAAATGGGGCTCTCCTTAGCGTAGGAGTGTCGAAATGTGAGAGGTCTTTTATGTGAAGGAGATTCTTGTTGCTGGTTTGAAAAGGGAAGGGGTCATGTGACAAAGAGCATGGGTGGCCGCAAGGAATTGAGTGACCCCCAGTTGACAGCCATCAAGATGATGGGGACCTCAGTCCCACAGTCAGAAGGAATAGAGTTTAGCCAACAAAAAGAATGAGCTTATTAGTCATACTCACTATAATGTAACCAGCTCATTCTGTGGTTAGCAGAATATGAGAGTCCTCTCATGAACTATAACAAGTATATAATACTAATACAGGGTGCCATTAACTGGCTGGTTTGGGGAAAAATACACCAAATCTAAGATATTGGCTATAGTTATTAGTAATGTTTTGATGAAGCTTTTCATAGATGGTAACAATTGTTTCACAACAGTGAAAGGTGTTGTTGGTGGGGTAATGCATGGGACCCCTGTAAGATGATAGGCATTTTTGTTTTGTAAGTTCACAACTTATATGATACACTTATTGTTTATGGAAATTCATGTATGAATGATAAACTATAATTTTTTAAAAAGTTAAAAAAAATGAGACGTTAACAGTCCTATTATGTTACCAAATATAAGAAATGATAGGCTATAGCTGAGAAAATATCTTATTTTGGTTAAGTTACAACAATAAGTGCAGGTTATTTTCACAAATGACTATTAAAATTACTTTTACAAATGTGGAAGGATGCCAATATAAAGTTAATGTTCAAGGAAAAGAATGAGCTCAGAAGCAGATCCTTCTGGCACCAACAGATAAGAATTCAGCTCAGCCAACACCTTGATTTTAAACTTGTGATAACCCTGAGCAGAGACCCCATCCTGCTGTACATGGACTTCTGATCTACATAAGGTGTTCTTTTAAGCAGCTACAATTGTGGTAACTTGTTATGCAACAATAGAAAAATCAAAAGAGGCAGGTATATTCACTGCCTAAAGTTTTATGCAATTTTTAAACATAAATATGTGAAAGACCATTAAGGAACTCACAAAAAATGTGCAATATAATATTAACTTAAAATATGTGAAATATAAACAATACTCTCCTCTGGCATCTCTGCTAAATATATACATTTGGATGGGTTTTTTTTTTTTTCAAATTAGAGACTAGACATCCATGCAAATGATGTGCTAGGGTGATGGGTATTCAGTTCCCATTACTCCTAACCACTGAACAAACTTTCCTCTGCTTCCTGGCTCCCAGGTAATCTGAAACAGTGTTCAAGTGGAATTGGGGATGTGACAAGAGTCCCACTTCAAAGTTAGGAGCATAATGTGCCTTTCTTTAACTGGACTAATGAGTCAGTGGCAGTGGGCAGACAGCAAGTTTGAGGGCATTTTGACAGGACTGGGTACATAATTAAGAAAAGAGTCCTGCATGACATCTGCTTTCTCTCCTGAAGAGACTCCTCTTGCTCAGGTGCCAGGGTGGCCCCTTTCACCAAGTCTCCCAGGGTCTAATTGTGAGTGCTCCTCAACTTGGATGTCAGATTAGTTTCTCTTAGACCACAGCTAGCTTGCCGGTGAGTAGATCAACCATTATTTTAAGAGAGACAAACATCATATGGCAGCCCAGAAAAGAGGCCCCCACTGAGAGCTTTGAGCATAGAGTCAGGTTCTGTGCACTTTAATGAGTAGAGGATGTAGAGTGAGAAGACATGCTTTGCCAGGGACAGTTCAACTCTGGGCAGCTCAGAAGTCTGCAGAACAATCTGGCTGAGCTGTTAGAATACCCAGATCTAGGCACCCCTCTGCAGCTCACCGTCAGTGTGACCATGGTTGTCTCTCTGAGCCTCAGATTCCCTAGCCACAGCACAAAGGGATTGGAAAAGGTGACATCTAAGGCAATTTCCAGCTCAAAAATACAATGGCTGAAACTGAACCAGCTCTCAAATGTTGCTGGTAGGCATGTAAATTGGTACAACCCCTATGGAGAAGAATTTGGCAAAATCTATCAAAGTTAAAAATGTTCAGCACTCTTCAGGCCTAGGAAGTTACACTAAAGATATGCTTGCACAGTGAAATGATGTTTTGCATAAGGTTATTCATTGCAGTATTGTTGTGCTAGCAAAAGACGAAGCAATCCAAATGCCCATCCATAGGAACAAGTTAAATTATGTTACATCCATACAATGGAATAGCCTTGATGGAGCTGTTAGAAAAAACAAGGAAGCTCTTTATGTCCAAATAAAGAAAGTTATTCAAGATACATTTAGTAGGAGGAAAAAGGAAGACTCAAAAGAGCTTTGTAATATGCTACAATTTTTGTAAGAAAGAGAAAATGGAACGGGAATTTGATTAATCTACCCATAAAATATATCTAGAAAGCTACACAAGGAAAAGGTAACACTGATAATCTCCAGGGAAGAGAAATATGTGACTAGAATAAGTGGAAAGTGGAATTTCAGTGTATATTCTTTTGGGTCTTTACATTTTTGAACCACATGAATGTATTATCTCCAAAAAACAAATGAATAAATATTAATTTTTTACTTGCTATCAGCCTAGGGTCAAAGAAAAATCAAGAAAATTCCTGAGAGCACATTTTGAAGAAGGAAGAATCTCAAGTATCCTCTCCCTGGAACCCAATATCCAAAGGCTTCTCACGGACAAAAACTTTCTTCTCTTTTCCCAATGAGAATTGTTCCCTCTGCATCTGTTAACCTCTGCTCTTTGGAACTTTCACCAGATATCTTAAATGCAACTCTTGGATTTTTTAATGTTTTCCTTACAATTTTGAAGAAATGAATGGAAGTATAAGATAAAAGAGTGAATGAGGTTTTAGACAGGGCTCCAATTCCTTGTGTGGCTATTGGACAAACTCCTTGCCCTCTCAGGGCTTCAGTTTCCCTACAGGTTCAACAAGCACTATGGAATAGGTAGAGCCTTGGGACCCCAACCTCACAGTTCCATCTTTCTAGGGTTCTAAAGGGCATGAGGAATAGAGGAAAGACCATACCCTAGAAGAAACAATGGGCCAGCTGACTGGCATGTATTTCTATATCAGCTGTCATCAGGCAACATCCCAGATGGAGCAAAGAGTGTCCAGACAGTGTCAGAGCCATGAGCCAAGTCAATAAATGCTCATTTATTTACACATCAATTCCATGTCAGGTTCTGTACTCAAGGCTGGGTATACAACAATAGACAGGAAATACTCCTGACTTGATAGCAATGGCAATATAGTATGGAAAATGGAGACTAAGATGATTTCAATCTCCTATATCCTATATCTTATAACAAGGATTCCACACTGGGCCAGTACTAGGTTTGAACTCCTGCCAGAAAACTATAACACTGCAAAAAATATATAAGTTGTTTTTCAGCTTGAGAGAAGGAAGATGCACAGGTGGGCCTTACATTTATCCTGGCTTTCTGCCTGGGGGCACTCTCTAGAATCCAGCACAGGGAAATAAAGCCCAAGCAGAGCATGCCATCTTGGTGAGCTGAGAAGGCAGAAACTAGAATTTTCAGGCTGTGGAAATGGTTGGAATGTGTATGACAGGGTATTAAAGAGGAGAGAGCTATGTAAAGGGGTTCTAGAGCAGGAGTCCTTAACCTTTTTTGATCCACGGACCCCTTTGCCAGTCAGGTGAAAACCATGGACCTCTTACTAAGTCCACACTATACTGTGCATTATTTAATAAATATATAACACCCACACCAACAAGTCCCCACAAGAATAATATATATTTTTTTTAATTTCAATTCACACTCACAGACCCCTGGTTAAGAACCCCTGTTCTAGAAGTATATGGTGGATTTACTTCCAGTCTTTGGCTGATGGCTGGGCTGAAATGTATGCAAGGAAAAATTCTAACGTCTAGAAGAGACTAGTTGATGCATGGTTGAGAGCCGAACAGAAATACCAGACATTGTACAATGCTGGAAAATGTGTGATCCTGGCCCAGCTGGTGTGAAGAGACCTCACTTAGCACTGGGCAATCAATTGAGACCCCAGAGAGAAAAAGTCACAGTAGTGAGAACCACATCGTAAAATAAGGATCATATATTAAGATGATAATATATCAACATAGACCTAATTAACAAAAAGATAAAAGAATCCTAGCAGTTTCAGAAGGACACACCAGTTATTTAACTACCTGCCAGGATAACATTCAATAGTCTGTAAAGACTCAACATAATCCAGAGTACCCACAGCCTATTAGCCTATTATCCACAGTACTCACATGAAGGAGAAAAACAGGAAAAAAAAAATAGTCAAAAGATGAATCAGATGTTAGAACCTAAAGAAAAAGGACTTTTAACAAGTATTATAAATATGCTGATGGATTTAAAGGCAATGTGGATGTAAGAGGAAATCTCAGCAGAGGAATAGAAACTAAAAAAATCTATGACTGAAAAGTACCATAATTAAAATGAAAAGTTTACTTTATGGGCTTCACAGCAGCTTAGACATTGCAGAAGAAAGGGTTACTGCATGTGAAAACAGAGCAACAGAAATTATCCAATCTGAAGAACACAAAAAATAATTAAAAAATAAATGAACAGAGACTCAGTAACTTTTGAGAAAATATTAAGTCTTCTAATATATGTGCATTTGGTATTACAGGGAAAGAGTGGAGAAAATGGATAGAAAAAGTATTTGAAGAAATAATGTCACAATAATGAAAACCAAAATTAAACATCTTCAAAACATTGCTGAGAATTTTTAAAAAATCAATGTATTAAGAGATAGACCATATTCATGGTTTGGAAGAATCAATTTTATTATGTGATAAGTTCTCTCAAAATTGCTCTATAGATACCATGAAAATGTCATTCAAAATTTCAATCACCTTTTTTTCTTTTTGGAGACACTGACACATTGATGCTATAATTTATACATAAGGGAAAGACACCTAGGATAACAAAAACAATCTTGAAGAACAAAGTTGTAGGACTCAATTATTTCAAGACTTACTATAAAGATACAGGTATTCAAGACAAATGAGATATAGGAATAATGATAAACAGATGGATCAACAGAAAAGAGCAGAGTATTTAGAATGGACTCATACATTTGTGGATACCTGATTTATTACAGAGGTTCAACATCAATGAACTGGGGGAAAATTGCATCTTTAATAAATGATACTGGGTCAACTAACATTCATATTGGTAAAATGAACTTTGCTCTCTGTGACAGTTTGAGATTATTTTGTGAATCCCAAAAAGAAAAAGATTATGTTTGTAAACCAAACTATTATTCTGGGTGTGATAGCTTCGATTATATTGGATTCAGTTGAGGGGCCCTTGATTAAATTACTGTTAAGATTAGGGCTTTGATTTGACCATGTCAGTAAAGTGTGACTCAGGTTGCGTCCCCACACCCTTGGTGGGCCTATATAAATGCATACTCACTCGAGAAGACACCAGAAGAGAGAGTTCTGTCATTTTTGATCCTGGGGCCCCAGGGAGAGATGAGACATTCACTTGATAGTTTGCAGCTGACCTTGAGAAGAGACCAGGGCAGCTAAGAAGGCTGGGAAGGAAATGAACCCTATATCAGGAGAGAGAGGAGGCCCTGAGAAACAAGTCCTATGCCAGCCTATAGCTGAGAGAGAGGAAGCAGAAGGGAAGGCTTACCCCTCTCAGAGTTCAGTGACCATCTTGCTTCAACACATGGCAACTGACTTTGATGAGAAAGCAACCTTGACTTGGACACTATAGGGTCTTTAATTGTAAGCTTTTACCCCAAATACATACACTTCATAAAGCCAATGGATTTCTGGTACTTTGCATCAGTATCCCTTTGTCAGACTAATACACTCTCTATATTACACCTTATACAAAAATCAATTTTAGATGGCTCTACACGTGAAATAGACATACATGTGAAATGTATAATAATTAGGTCCTAGAAGATAACAGAGTATTTTTTTTTAATTTGCAGGAATCACGAGTATTTCTTAAATATGGCAAAAAAAAAAACCCTAAACAAATGAAAATATTGCTAAATGGACTTCAGTAAAATTTAATAAATTTTGCTCAAATACCATTAATTAAATGAGAAGGCAAACCACAGGGTGAGAAAGGATATTTATGATACATATACTCAATAAGCACTCATATCCAGTAAATATAAAGTACTCCTACAAATCAAGAACACACAACCCATTTTTTTTTAAAATAGCAAAAGACTTTAACAGGCACTTCACAACAGAGGATATTCTAAATTTCCAATAAATACATGAAATTGTTCTCAACATCCCTCGTCAGAAAAATGCAAGTTAACACCGCAATGAGATCCAACATACTTACCAGAATGTTTAAAAGTAAAAGATTGAAAAGATGGCACATTAGAAAGCTGTTTTTCAGTATCTGTTCTTTTTTTAGTATCTGTTTTTCAGTATCTAGCTCAAGCAACAATTCCACTCCTAGTTATCTGCCCAAGAGAAATGGAGTGAACATAACTACTAAAAGACACACAATATGCTCATAGTAGCAAGGTTCATTATGGTGTGAAACAGGAAACAACTCAGCTATCTTTCAGGAATAGAATGGATAAATTGTGGTATATTCACACAATGGAATACTATTCAAAAGTGAAATAAAAGAAGAACTGTTGCTACATAACATGAATGAGACTTAACAAATATGATTTTTAATGGCAGAAATAAGATATTACATACATAATATGATTCCATTTATTTAAAGTACACAGAGGCAAAACTCAGGATATTTTTGGGGTGAGGAATTAGTGACTTGGAGCAAGGGTAAAAGGCTTCTGAGGTGCTGGTGATAGTCTACATCTTGATCTGGCTATTGTTCATATTAGTGTATTCAGTTATGATTTGTATTCTTTTCTATATTTGTTATACTTCAAAATAAAAATTTAGCTCTCCAAAAAAGCATTGCAAGACTCCTGTTGAGAAGTGATGAGAGCACAAGGGAGGGCAATGGCAACGGTGATGGTAGGAAAGAGATACAGTCAAGAAATATTTAGGAGAAAAAGTAGCAGATCCATTCTGATTGATTAGATGTGGGGAGTAGGTGGATGGAGGTTTGAGGGAGAGGTAGGAATTTAAGAGGAAGCTCAATTTCTTTCCTGGCTTCAGTGATGAAATGAATGGGGGCCATTAAAGGAGATCAAAAATTCAAGAGCATGTTGAATTTGAGGTGCCTGTGGCAATCCACAGGAATACCTCTGGCAGCTAGTTAACTGGGAGTTCAGCCAAATTGTCTGAGCAAAACTTAAGGGGGTAGGAGTCATCAGCATCCCTGATCATAATTAAAATAACAAGTCTGGATGGACTCACTCAGAGAGAACATGGAGCAAGAAAGGACACGTAAGGCAGAACCCTAGGGTACACAACACTTCAGGGGAAGGCACAGAAAGTGGAACCCATTACCAGGACAGAAAAGGTTCAGCTGTAGAAATAAGAAGACTCAGATTCATCACTTACAGTAGTCCTATCCAGAAGGGATGTAAAGAAGTGTGGCCAAGGTTGGACAGCTCTCTCAAAAAGCTTGGATGGAAGGCAAGGTGTTAGCTCTACTGCTGTGTTCTTTGGGCAAGTTATATCCCCTCCCTGAGACTGAGTTTCTTCAACTTGCAAGTGGGATTGTACTATCAATGCTAAAGATAAGAAATCGGTGACACAATGTATTGAAAGTGATCAGCACAGGGAGGTGAAGATAGTCAACCACCACACCAGGGAACCAAAAGTGCCTACAACTCCAAGCAGGAGAACTGCATCAATCAACCTTGTGGGTCTAAGCCTCCTCTCAATATAGAGGTGGAGTGGACATCACCATCCCAAAGTCCACAGGATGGAGGAATAAAATAAAGATTAGAGTGGTCTTACTTTTATTCACTATAGAACTATTGTGACTAGTAATGGAAAAAAACTGCAGCATTAATCTAGATAAAGTGGCCATAGTAGTTGCTGAAGGCAGGAAGAGAGAAGAAGAGATGTGATGTGGGGGCATTTTCAGGACTTGGAGTTGTCCTAAATGATACTGCAGGGACAAATGCTGGACATTACATACCTTCCATAACCCACTGAATGTACTGGGGGGAGAGTGTAAACTACAATGTAAACTAAAATCCATACAGTGTTGCAGTGCTCCAAAATGTACTCACCAAATGCAAAAAAAATGTGCCACAATGATGAAAGAGGTTGATGTGGGAGGAGTAGGGGATTGGGGTGTGGGGTATGTGGGAACCTCTTATATTTTTTAATGTAACATTTTTCGTGATCTATCTTTAAAAAAATACACTAAATTTTAAAAAGTGATTAGCAAATAGTGAGAGTTCATTACCTAGAGTCACACTTATCCTTGCATATGCAAATAAAGCAAGGTATTCTTTCTCAGAATGAGGACCTCATGTACAAGTTTACAGTCTAAGCAAAAGCAGGAAACAGAGGAAAGATACTGGATAACCCAGTGAGGAAACAGAAGGAAGCAGGCCCCATCACCAGGGTATGAAGACACCTGTTGCTCTCGCCTGTGGGGTAAGAAGCAATGTGGAAACAGACACATCTGCTGCAGTGGTGGGCTTTGCAAGGTCTCCACAGTGATCTTAACATGGATTTGGGCAGGGCCCCTTCCTTGGGGCAATCAGCATAGGCATCAGGGTTATTATAGGCAATAAGCTTCATTTATTCACTTACCATTCATTCACACATTGACACTTGACAAACGCCTACCTACCAAATGCCTATTAATTGGTTTAGGGGACTAAGAAACAGCCCCTACCCTGGAGGAGGTTACACTCTTCTAGGGTAGGGAATAAGGAAGAAAGGTGTTAACAGTTATTGAACATTTACTATGCATCAGACTGTGGTTTTTACAGGGGAGATCACATTTATCTCTTAGCAGGACTGGGAAGCATGACTCCATCTCCATTTTACATACATAAGTGAACACTGAGACTTGAAAAGTTAAGTGACTAGCCTGAGGTCACACAGACGTATTGAAGCCATCAGTAGAGGAAAAGTTACAACAAAAAAGTAATTGCAGTACAGTCTGATTGGCTAGGTGCTCTGCAAACTGCTGTGGGAATTAAAGAGTGGAGAAACTGACATGAGCTAGGTTTGGAAATAAGAGTTTTCGCAAAGAAAAAGGGTCAAGGGCAAGAACATGTTGTACAGAACATATGTATCTACTGTTTACTCCTTCAAAGAGAGATAGAGAAAGAGGGAGAGAGGAAGAGAGAGGGAGAAAGAAAAAAAGCGTAAAAAAGAGAGAAGCAAGAAAAAGAGAAAGAATAGAGAGGGAAAAAGAGAGAGAAAGAAAAAGAGAGAAAAAGAGGAAGATTACCTGCAAGTCTTAATTCTGGCCCCATCATTGAAATATGGCTCCTTTCTGAATAAGCATAATTCAGTTCTTACGACCAAAATTACACTGGATTTTCTACAAGCTTTCCTGAGTACACAGAATTGTCCTTCTGTACTGTCGAATCCCCAGATCACATACTTAGCAGCTGTTTTCAAGATATTTTGTCAAAATTGCATGTCATATAGGCATAAAATAATTTGTCGCAGGCAGTTTTACATCTGGTTGACTCCAAACAAATCATCCAGAGATTAGGTAAAAACTCACAAATTTTATCAGTTTTAATTACTTAAAACAATTTTGATGGCCTTTTGAGTTTCCCCAACCCCCAGATACTCAATACAAAGTTTCAGAAATAAGGAACAGATGGCAGAAATATTTAAGACTCTGGGTTTTGTTTTGTTTTGTTTTTTTTGAACAAAAATGATCAAGAAAAGATTTCATCTATTTTGATTTTTCTTTCCATTTAACAGTAAACTGTTTTCCATGGAAAAGAACGTCTTTATAACATCCAGCCTAACAAAAAAAAATTCCCTTAATCTAATTTTAACCAAAATGAAGCATTCTTCCCAACACAACTTTGGGCAGGATGGACTTGGCACATAGAGACACCTCAGATGGTTTTTATTTTTTATTTTATTTTATTTATTTCTCTCCCTTTCCCCCCATTATATTATCTGCTCTCTGTGTCCATTTGCTGTGTGTTCTTTTGTGTCCACTTTGCATTATCTGGCAGCACTGGGAAACTGCGTCTCATTTTTTTTGTTGTGTCATCTTGCTGGATCAGCTCTCCATGTGTGCGGCACTACTCCTGGGTGGGCAGTGCTTTTTTATGCAGGGTGGCTCTCCTTGCTGGGCACACTCCTTGTGCATGGGGCACCCCTACGCAGGGGCATCCTGGTGTGGCACGGCACTCCTTGCGTGTGGCAGCACTGCATGTGGGCCAGCTCACCACGTGGGTCAGGAGATCCTGGGTACCAAACCCTGGACCCTCCATATGGTAGACGGATGCTCTATCAGTTGAGCCACATCCACGTCCCCAGATGGGTTTGTTCAAGGGCAAATGGCTATGGGTAATTTAACCCAGTGTCTGAGGGACCTCCATAGAGTCAAGGCAGCTGACCAACAATTGGGTTAACACTTGTGTGGACCTGAGCTCATGCTGATGTCTTCAGTCAGTCAGAGCATGGCTTGGATATGGTGTGGTAGATACGGAACACCCAGCACCCCAAATAAAGCAGGAGGGGAACAACAGGGAGGAGCCTGACGGTTGGGTGCTGCCTAGATTCCTCTAGTAAATAGAATTCTGAAGCCAGAAGTACAATTCTGAAGTAGCATCCAAAGCTTCTGATGGAGGCGAGGGCTAAGCGGCCTCAGGGCTTCCTGCCATCTATGAGTTCTATGATCCTTAGGTGCTCAGGGCAAGAAGCCACTGGAAGAAAGTACTCTGATACCAAAGAAAGATGAAAACCCACTTTTAGAGTCAACTCTAGATCAACTCCCCTCTGCAACTACCTACCTGTACAACCTGGACAAGCCACTTATCTCTCTGACCATCATTTTCCTCATCCACAGAACTTGATTTAATGTTAAAATACCATAATATAGTGTCTGGCACAAAGTAACTAACTGGAAGAGGAGACAGCCCTTCCCTGCCAAGCCCCTATTAAATACAGCCCCTAAATCACTCAATACTCCAACTAAGTCATGAGCTGCTCTTCACCCGTCTAGCTCCTTCTTGTGTTTTATAGAGGCTTCTGCCAACCATCCTGTCCAGAATAGCGACTAACCCAGTGACTGAGGGTCCTCCACCATCACACTGCCATGGATGGGCTCAGACATTATTTGATAAATGGGTAAAGACCATCTCACTGAGGCAGAAACTGCCTTACTGTTCACATGCCCGTGTCCTTTTCTCACTGGGCAGAGTGGTTCAGGGAATAGTCACAAAATAGGTGGCAAGATCAGGTGACAGAAAGCAGTTAGGGAGAGAGGATGAGTTAGCTTAGTGTGAGGCAGGAGGATGGAAGGCCTGTGGGCCTGGGACTAGTGTCCCAGATGATGGGGCGGGGGCCCCATCTCACCCTTATTAAGAACTGGCTTCATGACTGGGGGTCTGGCTTTTTCCCAAAGGACTTCTGCCACCATGTGCACCCACATATGCATGCACACACCCAAGCACAGGTATGCACACCCACCGCTACCTTGTCTCTCTCACACAGGTGCACCCTTACTTGTAATTCCCAATTTCATAGCTGCCTGCCTCCATCCACCCTTCTGGCCAACTCATTTTGGCCAGTCAATAGTAAGTCATCTGGCTAGCACCTACCCCATGTCTGAACCTCCAAAGGCTGCTGCCACTTCGCTCAAGGAGCTCACTATCTTATGTCTGCCTTAATGTTCTACTGAAGCACCTTTCAGGAAGGACACAAATGACCCTGTGTTGTCAGAAGGTCTCCTCTTTATCCCCTTCCACTTCCTTTATGCACACAATACTTTGTTCAGCCTAATGAGGACATCCCCCAGCCCTCCTCCCACTCATCACGCTCTTCCTCTCTGCACATTCCTCCTTATCCAACTCAGACTCCATCGTCCATCAATCTACAACACTCTTACCAACCTGTAATTCCCTTTGTCTTTGTCACCTGTCAGGAAAAACAACCATTCACTCAAGCAGTGCTTCTGGAAGGTTGCTGGGTCTATAAATCACCTGGAGAAACTGGCAAAATGCTTTCTGATTCAATAGGTCTGGGATGGGGCTGGAGGGTCTGCATTCTAACCTCCAGGTGCTGTCAATGCTAAGAATCCATGGACCACACTTTGATTAGTGGTGTTTTTGTATTTGGATAGCCAAGAACATCTATGTCTACACACCAGGGTGGACCTGTTATTACCCGCTTGGGTGTGGCCTAGATACTGTGGGCAGCCCCTAGGTTTCTAGTAAACTCACTCTCCTCAATGCCTGTTTTGACCATACTCTTTTCCTTCATATGCTGCATTTTCCTCCTTACTTGAAGGAGAAACCTTTACCTTCCAGAGAAGAAAGATGTTATTAGATGAGAACTCCATTAGTTTCCTACTACCAAGTCAACAAGCATCCTCTCTCCTCTTCTCTTTTGCTTTGTTTACAATATAGGATTTACTATTTCTGTCTATGGCCTAGTTTGCAATGCCTGGATCTTATGCTCTTCTGCCATCTCAGACATGTTACCCATGTCTGTTAAGGCTTCTCTCTCATAAATATTCAACCTCTTTCTAGCAATGGGATTCTTCTCACTAAGATATCAGTGTCCCTCAACTGCCATTACCACCTCCTCCACTTTGGAATCTGTATCCACCATCAGCCAGCATCATTCCTTTATGTCTTATCTCCTGCATAGTCAAAGTTTTCAAGCAAGAATTATCTACCTCTCAGTCTGTGCTGCCTCATGCCTCACTTGAATTTGAACTCCACCACCCACCACATCACCAGAACAGCTCTAGCATAGTTTACTAATAGCCTCTATATTGCTAAATCCACTGACCCCTCCTCCTTCTTGAAATATACTCTAGACTTGTGATATCGGATATTTTTTGAGACTTCTGCTTCTAATTCTAAATGGGCTAGTCAAGATACTTCCTCCACAAAAGGAATGCTGGTTAGTTTTATTCCCTCCACCATAGCTGGGACCTGGAATTCTCCTCACTGTCCCACTTAAACATAGAGTCAGTCTGTCCACTCTCTGCCCATCCTCACTGCTCTGCCATCATCCATAGCAGTGTAGTCCAGTGGAACTTTCTGTGATGATGTAAATATGCTGTATCTGTGCTGACCAATACACTCACTACTAGCTACATATGACTGTTAAATACTTGAAACATGACTAATGCAACCAAGAAAATTAAATGTTAAATTTTAAGTTTAATTAAAACTGCATTTAAATAGCCATATATGACCAGTGGCTGCCATATTGGACAGCTCAGATCTGCAGGAGCAAATACCTCAGAGACTCATTAATCAGCAGATGTTCCTCAGGTCTATGGGAAATTTTTCACAATTTTGCAAAGTTATCATAAAAGGCAATAAACATTAGAGAATTAAAAGTATGCCTGGCAGACACAAAAGACCTGGCTCAAATCCTGCCTCTGATACTTTTTTATTTTAGCAAGTATAATCTCTCTGAGCTCAGTGGTTTCATATATATGACAAGGGTAATAATAGCAGCTCTGATCGCTGAGTGTCCCCTTCCACCATCCTTAATCACACCTGAAAAGTTCCTTCTGCTCTATAAGATAACACATTCATATGTTCCTGGGATTAGGATGTGGACATCTTTGGGGGGTGAGGGTGCATATTATTTAGCCTGCCACAGGGCCTTAAGGCATTAGAGTAGTCAGAAATTTGTTCATCATAAAGACTGAGTCTTATTGCTGAGGTTTTACAAGCAATAATGTTGCCTACATACAAATCCACAAAACCAGGATTCTAAGACCAAGTGGTCTTTGGCAATAGAAGCTGGTCTAGTCAGTTGGCAGCTGTGTGACCCTGAGCAAGACACCTAACCTTCCTGAATTTATCATTGGGAAAATGGAGACAATGTCTACTCCCCATGCTGCGAGGACTACATGAGCTGGTACATGTCAAGAATCCAGCACATGAGAGGGCTCCCCCCTCATCCATCTCCCCTCTTGGCCTGCTTCTGCCTTCCATTCTGAGGACACACACATGCATCCCACACTCAGTCCCTTGGCATCTGGCATCACTATTCTGTGGGGACTGATGAGCTGTTACTAATGGGATTTTAGGGGAGGGAGGGAGAATAGAAGAGCTGTGGTGCTTCACTCAGCCTGCTGAGATTTTGACACAGATCTTAAGAGAATTAGGCAAAGAAGGAGAAATGCTATGTATAAATGTCAGTGCCCCTCACAAGATGTTACCTCCCAAGACCTCACTTTTTGCCTGCAAATACTGAGAAGTCAGAGCATCTCTCCAAAGTGGCTCTGAACATGTCCCTGCCTTTTTAACATCGTTTAAAGACTGCCCTGCTGCTGACAAGATAAAGTGAGGCCTCCTTTGTCTGAAACCATGGGCGGCCTCGTGTCTATCTTCTGACTGCCCTTCTAGCTTTACCCTGCAATCCCCACATTCCAGCCACAAAAAGGCCTCCCTGCTCTTAACATCCCCTTTGATATCTAATCATTGGCATGTCGTGATCCCTGCACCTCTGAGTGAAGTTTCTTTAGTTGTGAAAGGGTCATTATGAGGCTTGAGATTATACTTGAGAGGCCTCAAGAACATTGCCAGGGGATAACTAGCAGTAATTATATTAACAGATGTACATAAAGTATGCTAGGTATTCCATAAAGGTTGGTTCATCTCCTTTCACTGTCTAGGAATTGCATTTATCTTTCTCAGGAGACTGTGGATCAAGGGAGGATATGCATAATGTTTCCTTTGTTTTATGCATATATCCAAGTGTGTAGAACATCCTACATACACAATGAATGTTTGTAGGAAAGCAAGTAAAAGACCGAAAAAGTAAAGGACAACTGGTATACCAGTCAATGTTGAATTTAAGTAGAAATTTTGTTCTGAAGACTCCAGGGACCATCATTTACTCTGGGCCACTGGGTATTCCTGCTGTCACACTGCAGCCTGACTGATTGATCTTCCCGATGACAAATTTAATCTTGTCACTTCTGTGTTCAAAATCATCCAGTAGCCTCCTAGACGAAGTCCAAAGTCTTTGGCCTAACTGAACCAGGCTATCACATCTAGCTCTTACCAAGTCTACCTTTGCCTTCGCTGTGCCTCCACCCAGCAGTGCCCTTTCTTCTCAAAGACTCCCAATCACCTTTCAAGAGTCAGTTTAAATTGAACCTTTCAAGAAAGACTTCTGCACCCTTAAAGAGGGTTACTCACTGCTATTTTTTATTTTCACTACAACATCTGTATACCTTTTTTTGAGCATCAACATTTGGGCAGGTTCTGCATTAGACAATTTTCACACATTATCTTTTAACTCAGTGCTTCTGAGATTTTAATTTGCATCACAGTCCCCTGGAGGGCTTATGAAAACATAGATTCCTGAAGCCCATCCCAGATTCAGATGCAATAGGTCTGGGGTGGGTCCTGAGAATTTGTTTTTCTAAAAAGCTTCTTGCAATACTGATACCACTGGTTCAGGGACCACACATTGTAGCACTGCCTTTACCTGTGAGTGAAAATATTCCACTTTTACAAGGGAGTACAAGTTAGGAGACTTGCCAGGGGTTAAATTATTCTGTGATGCAGTAAAACTTTGAACCTCGGTTTCTGGAGCCATAGCTTGAAATTTCTTAACAATGGGAGCAATAGCAGCTACTTTAACATTGATGAAGAAACAGGCACAGAAAGGGTATATAATTTGTACTAGGTCACACAGTATTTGCTAGAATTGAGACCTAGACCAAGGGACAGTGACAGCATGTCTAGCCACTTAACAACGGCCATTCTATAAATGTGTCATTTTGACTGTTGGTTTATGAGAAAGTCTCCCCAGCCAGACTGTACTTAACCTTTGAGGTTAGGGAAATTGTCTCATTTAGTTTCACATCCTAGTCACTGCAAAATGCAGGCAATTAGCAGGTACATGGTTTATATGATGAGTGACTAAATACACAAGACTGAAGAAGTAAATAAAGGACATGAAAATAACCTAAGTCTGACACCTCTTGACAAGCAGATTGGCCTTCTCTATAAATGGTATAACTAGACCCGCAAAACAATCTGTAGAGGGGCACTGAGAAGCCCAGTTTGTCTTCAAATAACAATATCAAACAAAACAATCAAAACAACAACAAAATACTTTGTCCCCAGAAGCTGTGGGCTGGCATTCAAAGGCAGCTCTGCAGCCAGGCAAAAGAATGCAGGTTTGGCAAAATGAGGATCCCGCCCCAAACTAAAAAAGCTTCTCTTGTTTCCCTTTTAGCTAATTTCTCTCCTTTCTGAGCCTACTAGGGGGGTCGGTCTAGTGGATGCTATTCAAACCAACAGCTGCAAAGGGGGGGGGGCGGGGGTGAGACAGAGAGGAACTTTCTGTTGCTTGTAATCACGGGTAAAAATAAAAGAGGCACAATGAAAATTAAGGAGAATAAACAGTGATCAAGCCTTTTCTTTTCCATTTGCCGATAGAATCCTGCTGTGTGTGTCCAACAATGGGGGAAGAACAGGACTCTGGGATGTGGGATACCATGTTGGCTGCCATCGTATGTGAGGACAGAAAGATGCCTACACTGAACCAGAGATATGAAATGGAAAGTATGACTCTTGAAGCCCCCTTTTTATGCATGAGTTGAGGCTGTAGAAGCCCAAGGGTGGGAGGACAGGACAAGCAGAGGAGAGGAGTAGATGAGGAATGGATGTGGTCCTTGGCTGTGAGATGTGGAGTTGCACTCAGATGAGGTGCTCAAGTTCTTGAGTCATTCAGAACCCCTGAGGGGTGATCTTGGACTGAACCAGAGACCCTACAACAAAATCATGGATAAACTGGCTTTGTCATGAATATCACCAACCCCTCTCAAAGCTTTCTCCTATACTCAAGGTTAGATTCTAGTACCTGGGTTCTAATTTAGGTGCTGAGATTTAACCTGGACTCTTCTCGGGCAGGCTGAAACTGACCACAGCTTTCAACAAACCCAAAAACGATGATAACTATCATATGCCAGGAGCTATGGTGTGGGCTTATCGTACAACATCTAATCCTCATTACAGCTCTGATAGGTAGACAGTTTTATCCCAATTACAGATGAGAAAGGTTCAAAGTGATGAACGTTTGACACAAAAGACATGAATACATGTCTACGCCCCCATGATGAACGGATAGAAAGACCTCCTTTCCCAGCATTGCTTATCTGGAAAGCTGGCAGTGTGGGATCCTCATTCTTGTCTATCTTTATGTAGATCCAGCATATTTCACCACCACACCAGGAGGCTCTGATGGATGGTGGAAGTTATACTTTCAGACTCCCTGCCAGGAGTTAGACCAAATGGGAAGAATCATGGGAGGGTGATGAGTGCAACAACAAGCTACCGTCAGACATAACTGGTCAGTCGTGGGGAACAAAACCAGCAGGTAATAAGAAAGGGTACTGGAGGTCAGTGAAGCTTTTAAAGGCAAGTAGGATGGAGGAGATAGGGTAAACTGAGGTTCAGGTAGAGAAGGGACTTGCTCGATTTCACCCAAAAGAAGTGGAGGGCAGAGTAAAGAATTGGAAGAGAGGAGCAGAGGAGAATTCAGGGTGTGGAGGTGCCATAGCATCAGGAGCTGAGGAGGCTCAGGAATTCCCAGGATACCATGGGTGGCTAGTTCTGGCTGTCCTTGAAATGGCTACGATAGTGTTTTGCCCATGTGGAAGTAGACACCTCTACACCTGCTGCTGATAATGTCAGCTGCTGCTTGCTCACAGCCTTCATCTCTTCCTGGGATTTACTCCCCAAAGGTTATATTTCCTGGGGATGTGAGGGGATGCCAGTGGCTGGTTGATATGGAAACCAAAAGGCCCATCCCCTTGCCTCAATTCAGAACAGCTCTGTAGTGCCCCACAGGATGCCTGGGTCCTAAAATGTAAATCTTGAGTCAGCATCTCCCTTGCTCAATCCAGCCTTCTTCACTCCCTTATAGGCAGTTTCTTGAGTGCTATCCCCAATAAACCTTCTGAACTCAACTCTGTCAGACTTTTTCCCCAGGGGACCCAATCTGAGACACTCCCTCTGCCTCAGGACCCCACACCAGTCCTTTCTGCAAGGAACCTTCTGTAAAGAGGACCCAGAAGGATGCAGGGGGCAGGATGGGAGGACCATCAAATGAAGAAAACACCTTCCCCTGACCCCAAAGCACAGATGCACAGCCTGCTCCTGTTTGACCAGGTTTGTCCATGGTTCCATGAACCAGCTGCAGAGTTCTCACACTGGGTCTGGCACCAGCCGTTCAGCACAGTCTAATTGTACCAAATTTTATTTGAGTCTTTGCTGGGGCTGTCACTTTATCCAATTAAGTGGAGGTTACAGAAGGATCCACTTGTCATTACAACAATTCTGCCTTGTGCTAAATGCTTCCAGAATCTTAACTACCAAAGAGACATGATCAGAAAAGATGGCTCCAGTAGAGAAGGAAGGGTTTCTCTTTCACAGAGACCAACATGGGCAGGCCCTCAAGGCTAACATGCACTTCCCGTGTACAGCAGCTAGATAAATTAGACAGGCCTACATAAGTCAGGCTGGAGATGGGATGGAAAGAGAATGCAGATGAGGTTTACCACCAGACTCAAAATTGCCCACGATGGTTCAGAGCCGAATTTACTTGGGAAGCATGGTGCAGCAAAAGTAGCACCAAAACTGATGACAAGGTGATGCGGGCTCAGTGTCTTGCCCCTTCTCTGCCTGATGTTAGGCTTCTAGCAAGTCCCTTTCTCTCCCCCATGGGCTACAAGCTTTGAATGATTTGACTCTTGGCTCTCTCTCTACCCCTACTTGTACTACTCACTGGCCCCATTCCAGCCACACTGCCCAACTTCAACCTGTCACACTCAGTTCACACTGGAATTTCTTACTCACTGTTCTCTTTCCCTGGAAAGATCTTCCTGTTCTTTAAATGGCTGATGTCTCATTCTTCTAGTCTTAGTACAAATGTCACTTCTTCCAGGAAGCCTCTCTTGTCTAGTCTGTCACCACACTCTATTTGATTCCATCATAGTCCCAATCACAATCTCTAATAACATATTTGTCTCTTTCCAAGTCCATCTCTCTAGAATGGTTCTGTCCAATATGGTAGCCATGCACACCATGCAGCTAACTTAAACTAAAGAGTTAAAATTTCAGTTCCTACATCATAAGAGCCAGATTTCCAGTGCTCAGTAAGCACATCTGGCTATTGATACACAGCTATTGGACAGCAAAGATATAGACCATTTCCATTATCACAGAAAGTTCTACCGGACAGAGTTGATCCAGAATATAATGTGAGAACAGAAGCTTTGTCAATTTGGTTGACTCCTATATCCCTGGTACCTACATAATAATACATAATAATCATTCAAAAAATATTTGAGTCCATGAATTAAATCACAGTATGTTTAGAAGAGCTAAGAAGGGATGGTCACATCTGTTTGGAAGTAGAAGTCTTCAAAAAGGTGACATTTACACTGAGCTTCAAAAGATAACTGTGCAAGAAGAAAGTAAAGGGACAAACACAGAAAGAGAATGGCAGAGGTAAAGGCCTGCAGGATGAAAGGCCATGCTGGTTAATGTTCAGGGAACTGGCAGGTCTCATTTTGTAGCTCTTGGTGGTAGAGCTGAGATTAGAACTCAGGTTTGTTCTACTTGAAAGTCTGATGCTTGGGGACTCATGACAATTACTGGCTTCAAGGCCCAGAATTACAAATGTGCTCCTAAAGCATATCTTTGAAAAGAAAAATATACTGATTTTGTTATTATTCAAGGTGAAAAAAAGCAGACGTTGTTTTAATAAACTGTATGAGAGCCCTGTTTCCTTCTCCTCTTCGGAATCCTCCTTATTTCTGTGCTGAAGAGAGACTTGAGTACACACAGGATGTACAGAAGTCAAGGTGCCAGGCTTAGGATGGAACCATGGATACATGGAAAAAGTGACCTCTCGAGAAGGCTTCCTGGCATGGAAACACAATAAGGCAACCCCACACAGAAGGCCAGGGGCATGTCAGCACAGCCCTGCTTTCAATCAACTCCTTCCCTGGATACATTTAGCCACCTGCCTTCCATATGATGTGTGCCTCCTTACACTTGCATGGAAACAGGGTGACTCAGCCTTGGGGAGCTGGGAGGATGGTGAGGGTATGGGAGCACAGGGGGAAGGAATGAGGCAAACCCTTGGCTTTGATGTTCCTTTAGAGGAGGTGGGTTTGCTCTCATCTGAAAGGCTGGCTCATTTATACAAGCAAACAGATCAGAACATGATACAGGGGGGTATTCCCAGTGCAATCCTGGCCCTTTGCTTTGCCATGTGAAGATAAAAAGAAAAAGAAACAAAATACTTAGGGAGAAGGGCTGGTATGAGCTCATGAAGCTGTTCTGCATTAATCACCTCTGTCACCCCCTCTCGCTGGTCCTCTCCTCGACACCAACCCTGGGTCTTTTGTCGGGAACATGCAGGCCAAGCTGGAGCTGGCTGGGGAGCTCATTAGCACCTCGCCGGAGCCCAGGGCTGCCTGCCTTCCAGGAGGCATTTGAACTCTCTCTTGCAATCAATGTACTGTTTTTGGAGTCATTCCATCTACTGCCCTTGCAGCCATCGGAGGCTGCAAATATCTTCACTTCATAGAAAACAGCATTTCTTCCTTTGCACATTGGTCCTCTAGGCTCTTAGCACAGCATAGTCCAGATCTGGGGAGCAGTAGGCTTCAGTGATGGGCTAGGAGTGGGAATCCAGGTTTCAACTGGGTGCTAGTGCAATACGGGCGGGCAGAAAAAGGCCCCAGGGCAGCAGATGCTGCATGGGGAGGTGCCTTAGGCAGTTGCAAAGATGCCTCCGGAGTCCAAACTGGCAACCAGATCCTGAAGCAGGTCTCCCACTGAGATATAAGCCTTCAGGAACACTGAGTCTGAGATATACTTCCCTTAATGTTTCCTTTGCTGCCTGAGCTGGTTTTGAGCTGCCCTGCATCTGGCCACAGGGCCCAAGAGCAGCTCAGTTGCACATATGGTCCTGAAGGCTCCTCTGGCAGGCCATTGCTGCAGCTGAGCCACAGGACTCTGCGACTACGTTCCACTGACTCACATTCTGCAGGTACCGCCTCCCAGAAGGCAGTTCCTCCCTGGAATGCAAATGACTATTCTCAGCACTTCCAAATGCTAGTGGGAAACCAAGAGGCACAGTCATTTCTTGCCTTCAGAAGGTCTCTCAGTAGTATTAGCCTTAAAATCCAAGCCCAAGAGAGTGACGCTGTTCTTCAAGGCCAAATGACCACAGCATGAGAGGGAGCAGATGCCTGGCACATCTCAAGGCCTTGGGATCACAGAAACTCAGAGCTTGGCAGGATCTTAGAAGGAAAGGATATAGTCCAACCCCATACGTAAAATAGGGGAAAGACAATACCTATCTCAGGAGTTGCTATGAGTTATCTCAGCACATCCTCATTTCTTGCTTTCAGGTATATGGCTTAGCCAGACTCATTCCAGGAACCAAGCTAAAGGAGCAGTTGCTACCTAGGGCAGCTTCTCATGATGGAAGGTGGCAGGCAAGAGTGGGAGCAGAATCATGGGAAACCTTTTGAAAGCTCTGCTTTCAAACAGAGCGAGGAAGTACACTCTGCCCGTGGGGTAGGATTAGGAAAAGCAAATACCGGCAAGACAACAAGACACTCTTCTGGAAGTGCTTAGCAAAAGGCTTATTACAGAGCAATCTCTCAGAATGTTAGATTTGTCAACATTATTACGATCATCATTACCAGTAGTAGCATTTTGCATATGCTACACAGAAACACAAATAAAATAGGGCAAATGAGATACACGTCTTTGACTGCTACATGGGGATGGCTCTGGGAAAGGGAAGACTGGCTCTAAGAAATGTCGCAGGGTCAACTGTCACTAGAGAAGAGAGGTCCAGGCCATTACCTGCCTAGTTCTGACCCTGTAGCTGGCTTTGGGTCTAGCAGGAATTAGAAAAGGCAGTGTCCAATGGAAAGCTGAACTCATGGCAGGGCCAGGATTTAACCCCAGGCCTCCCAACCTCCTGTCCTAGATTAAATTCCCATTCTACCGTCATAGGAGGGCAAGCATTTCGAAACAGAATTGAATCTTTTTTACATATTTCTCTTTAAAAAAAAACTTCTATGTTTATTTTTATTTCTTTAGGCTGAAGCTTAACTCCAAAAATAGGCAGTCTTTTTCAGTAGCCCTGTCATTAGCAGTTGCTACAAACACTATGTCCCCCACACGTTGAACTACAAGCAAGACACTTGAAAAGAGCAATTAGAACAGAAATCTCCTGAGAAACATGGTGCTGGCAATGGCTGTGGTTCCTGGTATCTACCAGTTTCCACAGGGTGTGGCGAGGAGAGAGGCCTCCCCCGGAGCTTCCTGTGGCTCCATGTGGGCTACCCACAGCCCAGCAGTCCTTCACGTGGGCCTGAGCGTGACTCTCACCCATGGAGAGCTTGGGCCCCTCGCCCACCAACTCCATGCTAGCTATGTGTGCTGTTAGCCACTTGACTTAGCCTCTCTGAGTCTCTGAAAATGGAAATCATAGTAATTACAGGCTATTTTAGGCACCTTCACCATTTTGTACATGTTGAAGAACTACTTGATTTCATGCAAGCAGCTATGAGCACAGTGTCTCCTCGCCACAGTGATCCTGGGAATAGAGAGGTGGATTGGACACAGCTCTTCTCTTCAAAGAGCTTATAGTCCAGCAGGGAATCCGACCAGGTAGATAAGAGATTTGGGTCACCAAACCTAATGTGAAATGGAGGAAAAGGTTTCCAAGGAAGGCTTCCCTGGAGGGCGCATGCTTGGGCTAAGCTATGAATGATTAAGTAGGGAAGAATATTCCAGGAAAAAAAATAGCATGTGCAAAAGCACAGAGACTGGCTATAAATACCCTAGAATGGGGAAGCAGACTTGGCCCAGTGGATAGGGCGACCGTCTACCACATGGGAGGTCTGTGGTTCAAACCCTGGGTCTCCTTGACCCATATGGAGCTGGCCCATGTGCAGTACTGATGCACGCAAGGAGTGCCGTGCCATGCAGGGGTGCCCCCCGCATAGGGGAGCCCCATGTGTGAGGAGTTCGCCCCATAAGGAGAGCCGCCCAGGGCGAAAGGAAGTCCAACCTGCCCAAAAATGGCGCTGCACACACGGAGAGCTGATGCAGCAAGTTGACGCAACAACAACAACAACAACAAAAAGAAACACAGATTCCTGTGCCACTGACAACAACAGAAGGGAACAAAAAAAAAAGAACATGCAGTAAATGGACACAGAGAACAGACGACTGGGGCGGGGGGGGGGGGGCGGAAGGGGAGAGAAATAAAATAAATCTTAAAAAAAAAAAATTAAAAAACAAAAATACCCTGGAATGCAGGGTAAAGTTCTAGAAGAAAAGAGACTGGACCCAGATTGTGAGGGGCTTGATCCACACTTTAACAAGGCAGTAAGTAATTGAGGACTAGAAAAGTCTTAGAATTGGGACATGTGTAAAACTAACAGCCACAGAGTGCCCACAATGTGCCAAGCTCAAGCGACACTGGATGAACATGCACTAGCCCAGCGTGTTCTCTCGGAGCCCACAGATTTATACATTTGACATGTTTTCTAAGATATTTGCAGTTGGGAGCGTCACCCTTTTATGGTAAGAGAGGGCAAGACAGAATCAGAAGGCAGAACCAGGCAAAATGGCTGGTCATGTGCATCGTGATGCCACTACCCACTCTCCCAACAGGGGCAGTGGCAGCTTGGAGGAACAAAAGCCCATCTGGCATGGTCCAGGAAGGGGGCTCATGGAAGGGGCCTGTGAGAGTTGGCCTGGAGAGGCAAACAGGGTCTAATGTACATAGCGGGTCTCGTTCTGTGGGCTAAGGAGCCGCTGATGGTGAGGCGGGCAGGCTTTGACAAGACATTAGGGTACACAAAGGATCTACAAGAGGAGAAGGGGGGTGAGCCCTAAGAGATGGAAGAAAGACGGGAGGTAAAGAGCCAGCCACTAAATTTCCAGTTATAGCCCGTTGCCCTCTTGTCTGCTCTCACCTCCCAGGTAAGTCTGTGGCAATGCTCATACCTGGTAAGACTTACACCTCCATTCCATCCTAAAAACAGTATCTGTATTCTAGAGAAGCAAAGACATATAAGAATAATTCAGAAAGTGTTGAAGGGATGCCTCACATCTATAAAACATATACAGGAGATTGCATTTGTCCTGGCTAACAGGCTTAGGGGTGGCAATCTGAAGTGTGCCAAAAAACTGCATTCAGATACATTTCACTCCACCTTGTGGGAAAGGGGCAGGAGGTGGCTGGTGTCAGCCCTGAGGGTACAGCTACCAGCTCCTGCCCTGACCACATCTCTTTCACACCTCACAGGCACCCTGGAAGCCAAGCCCATTGTGCTCATTTTGGAGAAGGGACAACAGGCTTGCAGAGGCACAGGGGCATACCCACGGAGCTGGCAAGTGGCAGAGCAGGGCTTGGAATGCAAGTCGTTCCACAGCTTACTGCTGGGCCGTAGAGATATGCACATGCAGTCCCCATCCACAAAGCACTTGCTAGTCACAGAATTTAGGACCACATTTTTATCTCTTGCTGAGATGATTAACTCATTACCCTCCTTTCTCCTCCTCTGGAATGTAAGCTTAGAGACAAAAGATGCCCTATCCATATGGTTTTTTGGTGTGTCTAGAAGATTCCTGGAACATAGTAGGCATTTGGAGATTGAGACAGTACTGTCCAGATATATATTTTGATACTGGATTAACCAAGGGCAGATGGTGCTACCTGCTTCCCGCCCTCAGTCAGAGTACCGTCCCAGGAGGCTGCTTTTGCCATACATTTGTGAAGCCCCTAAGTCCCCCACCCTAGCTATCAGAGGCGGGCTGAAGGGGAGCTGCTGCTAACAGCTGCGTTGGCATGGACAAGGCCGGGCACGCCCAAAGCCCGGGTGTGTAACGAGGCACTGCATGGTCCACGTGAAAGGGAGAGACAGGAAGTGTGGGAGCCAGCAGGAGTGAGCAGGAGGGGAGGGCAGAGGGAGAAGGAAGGGAAGGCACGGGAGAAGCTGTGCCTTTCAGGAGGAATATCAGCATCAGGGGACAGACAAGGACGGCAGGGGTGAAGTGGCTATCTGTTCATGGCCTTTTGGACACAAAGGCAAGGCAGCAAGAGGAAGTGACGAGAGCAGGGCTGGACAGGCCTAGGTGAGAAGACAGGGGGGAATAACAGAGAGGAAGGCAGGAAAGCAGCAGCACAGAGATGGAAGGAAGGGATATGGAGAGGGACAGAGACGCACACAGCAGCCACAGGCACGACACCGGGCAAGGCGGAGAAAGAAGAGCCAAGATGCCAAGTTGGGCAGCAAGGAGGACTCTGCCTCCCTTCCGCCTCCTCCGACTCCCCAGTTAGCACCTTGTTATCATCCACTGCCTGTTCCTTGCTGGTTCAGACACTTCTGAGCATGACGACATCAGAATGTGGGGTTCTGTTAAACATATCTCAGAATCATACAGGGCGAGTTTCCGAGAGGACACCTGGAGGCTCTCTTCCCCAAACCTTTGAGCTTGAAGGCAGTGCATCTGATCTGGAGAGGAAAGGGCACTGGTCCAAAGCCAGGTAAAATTGCTGCTAAGATGTTTGTTCCCTAGTATCCGTATCCCACCACAAAAACATCTGTAACTTGCTATAGGTTGAATTATGTCTCTCAAAATATGTTGAAGTCCTAACCCCTAGGACATCAAAATGTGCCTTACTTGGAGATAGGGTCATTGCTGATGTAAATGATCAGTTACTGTGAAGCTATCCTGGCGTAGGGTGGGCCCTGGATCCAATATGACTGGTGTCCTTATAAAAAGAGGAGGACAGACAGACTCCAAGACAGAGACAGAGAAGGTCCAGTGGAGACAGGCAGAGACTGGAGTCACACAGCTCCGAGCCTCAGAAAGCCACAGATTTCTGGGCATCAGCAGAAGTTAGGAACAGGCAAGCTAGGGCATTGGGGAGAACATGGCCCTGCTGCCACCTGGATTTTGGACTTCTAACCTTCAGAACTGAGAGAGAATAAATCCCTGTTGTTTTAAACCACCCAGTTTGTGTTCCTTTGTCCAGTAGCCCTCAGAAACTAACGCACATCCTTTCTCATGCGCTAAGCCCCTCCACGTTTATCATCTCCCTTGGTCCTCGCACCTGTGAGGTCAGCATATGTATCTAAAAACTAGTACTGGGAGATTTGAGATGGAGAAGGTCTCCCCATCCGAAGTAGGGTAACTGCAGAACAAACAGAGGCTCTGGCTCCTCCATCCTGCTTGGTGTCTCCACTGAGGTCTGGACCATCCATCCTTAAAGGAAGAGGAGGCTGAGCTCTGAGCACCCTGAAATCTAAGCTTCTCCCAAGCTCACACACATCAACACACATACTCCACCATCTAGTACACAACGAAGTCCCACAGGCCCCAATTCCAAAATCCCTTTCAAACCCGCTTTCTCCTCCACGGCTGCCACTCAGGTCCATCCCTCACTTGCATGAGTCTAACTCCCAGTCTGCTACCATCCTAGTCTCCACACGATAAGTCAGAGCGAGATGGGGGGAAAGCTCTAAGTCGCAGGCTTCTTCCAGGTACTCAACACCCCACTCAACTCACTGCCCAGCTAAATCAACCCTGCAAGGAAGCCATGACTACCTCCAATTTACAGAAAATTTCTCACCTCTGGTCACCTGTCTGTAGTTCGGGACATGCAATAAAAACTCCCCTATTTGCCTCTGCTATTGGACTTCACTGTGTGGGTTCTGGATGAGAAGTTCATGCGTTCATGAAAGGGGACAGTTGAGCCTTGAGGTCAGAAGTCTCTAAAGTGACTCCCAAGAATCTCTGCCTCCTGGTATCCATACCCTTGTATAATGCCCTCTGCTTGGGTGTGGGTGGGACTTATTGATTTGATTATAATAGAATATGCCAGAAGTATCATTTATAAGATAGGTCTGGTATTTTGTTTTTTTGTGTGTTTTGTGTTTTTTTAAAAAAAGACTATGGTTTGATCTTGGCCTCTCTCTGGCTCTCACTTTCCCAGATCACCAATCACCAGCCTCCATGGCATGAGGCACCCCCGTGAAAAGGCTTGTATAGAAAGGACCAGGGCCTGCCTGCAAACACAAGTGAGCTTGGAAGCAGAGTCCCCCACCAACCGTGCCTTTCGAGATTGTGGCTCAACTGACAGATTGGCAGCAACCTCACAAGAGACCTTGAGCCTGAGGCACCCAGCCAGGCTGCACTCTGATTCCTCACCCTGAGAAATAAATGGTTGTTGTTTTATGCAGCTAAATTGAGGTAATTTGTTACTCAGCAATAGATAACTAATACAAACCCATTACCCAAATAGTATATAGTAAATGAGCTAGAAAGTTTACAGAGACCAGCAATAGATTTCAAACCTCCTTAAATCTTAGAATCTTTGCTTAGAAGAATCTAAACATGAAACTGCTATAGAATGATGAAAGCATTTTCTGGGATGGGAGTGGTGCTTCAAAACATTCCGTGCCCTCAGTGGCCCCCTCAAGATACTGCTTCATGCCTTCATGAGCCCCAGGGTGACCTTCACTTTGGTAATTTTCCACCCAGATGCTTGAATATAGAAGTAGAGACTGTAGACGATTTTCCGAGAAGTGTTCTTACCCCAAATCTAACTCTGGGCATCTCAGTTCAAGCTATTTCATGGTCAGTAACTTAGTTCTGAAACATGTTTGGCTCTAAAAATGGCTTTACATCAGTGCAAAACTCATTAAAACAAGCAAAAAACAAAAAAAACAGAAAACAAAACAAAACCCCAGAAAACAAAAACAAAAACAAAAAATTAGGCTACTCATTTGAGTCTGAAACCAGAGGACCCAAATAGTAGACCAGAACCTACCAGTCAAACCAAAGTCTTTCTGTGGTTGACTCCTTTCCCTTCTCTGGGATAGGAAGCCCAAGCAGGAGGTGCATATGCCAGGGTGTGCCCCACCTATGCCCCTCAGGTTTTTGTCTGTCCAGAATCCCTGCTTTAGGGGAGGGTCTCCTGCCCCATTCTACATGTTCCTAAAGGCTAGGACTCCTCGGACCCCTCCCCTCCCCCACAGAGTAGGGCACCTGACTCTGGGCCCTTCCACCCCCCGCTGGGCAAAATGACTCATCTTAACTTGGATGCTCAACCCAGGCAGCTGGATCAGAATCCTTTCCTGGGCTTGACATACAGACACAGAGAGGAGTAAATTCTCCTAACCCTGTGGTTAAGTAAGAACGTGGATTTGGACCTGTCAGCCGCCAACTTACTCCCAACTGCCCCCATGGCCAGGTATGAGAATAAAGTCCAGGAGTAACAAGCAGAATGGACAATAAAGAGAAGACAGAGCCTGAGTACCCATTTTGAGAGTCCGCTCCATGCCCGGGCATTCCAGGGATTTGTGCCCACAACCTCCCCCTGGGGCTTTATCACCAGTAACAGATGGTTTCTGCCACTCACCACTGAGAGGGCCCAGGGGAACTGCTCCTCATCTCTATCCTCACACTTAGCAGAGACCCTGCTGGGCCCTCCAGTCCTTCTCTATGTCAATAGCTGCACAGCTATTGCAGGACAACAGCAAGAGTGTGGGCAGGGCGGTAGCCCCCAGAGAAGTCCACACCAAAGCAGGAACCAAGGGCCAAGCAGGGTCGGCTCCCTCACAGAAGTGAGAAGGGGCCCTGCTTCTGAAATGAGGAGGAAAGTTAAAGGGGAGCTGTGCATCTGCCAGAGGGAATCCATCCAAAACCAGTGGGGGAAGAACCTGGCAAGTGGAGCTGGCAGAAACGAGCTGTGCAAACAGGTCCCAAGGCAACTGTCTGCTGCCAGACTGCTCTGCCTAAGAGCCTCCAAGGAAGGGAAGAGAGGGGAAGAGAAAAGGCATCATAGCAGGTGGCCAGAGCCTGCAGAGAAGGCAGCAGCCAGCAAGGACTTTCTGATGGGGCAGCCAGAGTACTCGTAAGAGCAGGGATGCCTCAATCCCATTCAGAGGCATTTCTATGCCATCAACTCCTTCCCTTGTCCTAAATCCTCAAATGTCTGATACACCACAAAGAACTTATAGGGTGGGTGGCATAGGAAAAAGATGAAGAACGATTAAGGAAAGGAGCCTGAGGTCCAAATTTGGATGGTGCAAGCAGAGAGAAGCTGAAAGGAAGGAGATGTAATTAAGATTGAATGTTAGTGGGCATGGAAACCAGATGGAGTCAAAGGTGACCAGAAGAACAAGCCCCCAAGGAATTTGAAAAAAAAAAAAATTGAGAGCACGGTAACTAATTATGCCTAAATCCCAAAGACCCGGGGAACTTCTGTTGGCATTCTGGTTACAGATAATGTGGGTCTGGGAAGCTCTTCTCAGGTCCAGCCCTAAGAACACATGCCACAGGTCCTCTTGTGCAGAATCAGTCACCACAGTGCATCCAGGAGGTGGCTGGAGAAGGCAGGTGGGCAAGATGGAAGCTTGGGGAGGAGGTCATAGGGCAGGGCCCTTAGGCACAGGGTCATAGGACCAAGTCCATCGGCAGCACACTGCTGCATACGGGCCAGGGCCTGTGAGAGAGTAACCTGCAGTTCTTTCATCTCTGCTTATCACAGAACTCAAAGAAGAAAATCAACAGAGCCTAGGATTCAGTGGAGATACATAAAATACCTAGAAGGGTCACCCTTGTCTCTCGCCCTCCAAGCTTTGATGGCTAATTGACTGCATTAGTCTAATGAGGGAGAGAAGGTGAAGGGCAGAAGGGGATCATCAGCTCAGGGCCCCTGACAGGAAAGCCACAGAAGCAAGCACTGGCTGGCCTGGAGCAGCAGCACCACAGATGAGTTGGTACTGACGGTGGGCTCAAAGAATCAACCCACTCCTTGCAGTGGGACCAGGCTCAGCAAATTCCCTTTCGATTACTGTCTCCGGCAAAAATGCCAAGCAGGAAAGATGGCACTGTTCTGCTGTTCAGAGGGCCAGATGGAGGTTTCTAGGCCATCAGGGCAGAGAGAGTCAGGGCTCTGACCAGAGAGGTAACCAATGTCAGGACAGAGTCTTCTAGCAGCACCCTCAGCAGCACCCCGTTTTGCCCTTTACTTCCACTCCCCAGTTTCCACCCATCCCACCTCATGGGCTGGGTTAGCCATGGTTGTTGGTTCAGCTAGTGCTGGCTCACATCACAGTCCAGTGACATTACTGGGAGTAGAGGGGTGGTCCTGGACTCCACGTGACCCTTCAGGCTTCTCTGGGGAGATGCTGCCCACCTCCACACATGGCCTCCAACATTACAAGGGGGAAAAGAGGAGGCTCCCACATGGCAGAGTTCAAAGGCCAGGCTTGGAAGGGATTGATGGCACTTCAGCACACATTTCTCTGGCCCCACCTGAATGTGGGAGGCTGGGAAGTATAGCCTTCCTACCCACGCAGGAGGAAAGGTAAATGTACAGAGAACAAACAGCATTGTCTTGTCATCTGAGTCTGGGATACACTTGGATTTCGGTACTTTCACGAGCCTCAGAACATGTGAGGCAAGTAGCATAATTCTGCTCATTTTTACAGGTGGAGAAACTGAGGCTGTCACTTGCAGAGTTCAATTCAACAACAAAAAGTGAGCAAAGCAGAGTCAGAGCCAACCCTGCCTGCTTCTCAAGCACAGCCTCTGCCCATTCCCTTCAGGAAGATGTTATCAACTGCTTTCTAAGACATAACAAATCACAGCCCTGCCTCCTATAGGGCCCAGCACTTCCTGCTTCTAGGTGTGAGAGATTAGAAGAGCAAACCACAGAATTCACTTTGCCACTGATTAACTCTAACAGGAGGCTTTCCCACATGGAGAACAGACATCAGCTGCTCTGCCAATAACTGCCTGCTCCGTACCACCAGGCCACATTCCATCAGAAAGGAACAGTCTCCATTTACTGGGTTGTAAGCGAATCACATCTGCCTCTAGATACACATAGAAAGCTACAGACTTGCTACTCTGATTAATAACGAAAAGCTAGCACAAGCACATTTCATTTTAAGAGAGAACAGGCCAACCCCCAGAGCCTTTGCTACCAGGGGCTAAGAAAGCATAAAAGAGGATGACCGTGAGGGTAAAATAATAATAATCACCTTTAAAGGAAGAGAGCAATCCCACCTGCCCAGGTGATGGGGAAACAGTCTTTATACTAGTCTAGGAGTCCCAGGATTCTGTAGCACAGCCTTGTTTGCTTTATGTACTCTCTTAGGAAAGCATTCTATTGCTTATGGCAGGAAGAAGTTTGAAGCACACCTATAAAATAACCACCTCTTTTTTGACAAATAGGGAAATCGAGGTCCAGAGAAATGGTCACACTAGTCTAATTAGCAGCAGCACCAAGGCTGTATCCCTACTGAGATAAGCCCCCACCATCTCCATAAGTATAGTTTCTGTACTCCCTGGACCAAGATGCCAGTGCAGCTCAGGCATGGCACATGTACTTGGAGTTTAAAATCAACACAGCACACCCGTAAGTTAAGAAGACCTCACCAATTACAGCAGGAGCTCAGCTGCCTTCTCAATGACTGAGATTCCACCTTTTGGCATCTGTTTTCTGCTAACTGCTCTATCCAGATTTGTTTTCTAAAGGTTTAAATGTGTTGCCATGATTTCTTCACTAGGAACATTTTTAAATGATTGGTGCTGTTTGCTTTTGAGGTACAAAATACCTTACTCTATTAGTCAGCCAAAGGGGTGTTGATGCAAAATACCAGAAATTTGTTGGTTTTTATAAAGGGTATTTATTTGGGGTAGGAGCTTACAGATACCAGGCCATAGAGCATAAGTTACTTCCCTCACCAAAGTCTATTTTCACATGTTGGAGCAAGATGGCTACCAATGTCTGCCAGGGTTCAGGCTTCCTGGGTTTCTCCCTTCCAGGGTATTGCTTCTCTCTGGGTTCAAGGTTGCTTCCTTCACAGGGCTTGCTCCTTCCTGGGTTCATGGTTCCTCTCTTCCTGGGGCTGGCTTCTCTTTTCTCTGTGAACTTACTTCCGGAGGCTCCAGCTTAAGGCTTCAGCATCAAACTTCAACATCCAAACTCCAACATCAAAAACCCCTCTACTGTCCCTCGCCATGCCTTTTATCTGTGAGTCCCCACCCATCAAGGGGTGAGGACTCAACACCCTAATGACATGACCCAATTAAAGCCCCAACCATAACTTAATTACACCCAGGTACAGACCAGATTACAAACATAATCCAACATCTATTTTTGGAATTCATAACCATATCAAACTGCTACATTCTACCTCCTCTCCCCACCCACCTACCTCTAGTTGGAGTCACTGGACTCCACCGGTAGGTGAACCTACTTGAAAAGATACATCCTGAGTGAGGCCTGGGGACGAGGACAGTTCCCATGACCAACTGTGCTGGCTTTGACTGTCCACCTAGTACTTCATGTACTAGGTCCTTTTAGAGCAAAAGCCCTGACCCAACCTGTCTACCTCTTTTGCTTTCATATTCCCTTGCTTACGGCTGGTATCCTAAATGTTGATACCAAGTCCTGCCTGACAGTGATAATACCAGTCCTTGGACTCCTAATGCATGACTACCCTCCTGGATTGGACTTCTAGACTGTCATACTGACCAAACTCTACCTGAGCTTCTGTAGTTTCTGTGTTTCTTGTACGACAGGCAAGGCCATCACCAGTCCTCTGCCCCAACATAAACATATAGCTTCTGCCCTCATGTGCTGTTCTGGAATTTGTAGACTCTGCAGCAATGAAGGTTGGCAAGAGACACTATTTTTTTTTAAGGAGAATCTGTCAAAACATATGATTTTTCAGTTTCCAAGTTGTATAGAACCTAGGACTTTGAGCACAATAGCAGTAGAGAAGGAAAATGTGTCTATTTTCAGGGATGCTAGGAAACTTTGCCTCAAGAGGTCAAGTCTGGAGAAGTTCCTAAACGGTTTTTCTTGATCCAATTTGTGCTAAATAGGATAATACTAGAAGCTGTAATGAATAAAGGCATGGCTTAAATCATAGGTCTGCTTGACACAAGGTGATTCAGGGACCCAGGCCTCTTCAATATTTTGACTTGCAGGGGCTTGGAATCCTCTCAATCCCAGCAGCAGGAATGTGAAGAATTTCTTAAAACATCTTACCTCCAAAATAATATACATCATTTCTACTCATGTTCCTTTGACTAGAATTAATTCTGTGGACCTACTGGGAACAAGGCAGACTGGAAAATGTAGCCCTTGGTTATTCAGTTGCTTCCAAGTCACAGTTCTGCTCAACAGCAGGAAGGCACACGTTTCATGGACATGTAGCCAACTCTGTTGGTCTAAGAGTGACCTGATGTTTCTCACATTCTGGCACTAGGTAATTAGTCTGCCTTTTTCTTTTACTGGGTTTCCATGGGTATTTGGTGGAAAATGGGAGAGAAGAGGCTTATGGCAACAAGTCTGAGTAACCAGAAGTCAAATGTAAGTATTATACAGAGGTATCAGAAAGTTAAGCAAACTCTTCATAGAAACGCAACTGACTCTACATTTTGCTCCCTCATCTCACACCCACCTGGCCAGAGGTCCACGTGATTGCAGCAGAACATTAGTGCATCCGAGAGAAGCCTGTCCATGGGGAGGGTGTGGGCCAGGGTTTCTCAACCTCAGCACAATTGACCTTTGGGGTTGGAGAGTTATTTCTTATAGGGGGAGCTGTCCATGCATTAAAGGGTATTTAGAAACATCCCTGCTCTCTACCCACTAGATGCCAGTACCACCAATTCCTGAAGTTGTGACAATCAAATATCTCCAAATATTGCCAACTGTCCCCTAGAGTGGGGGTAAAATCACCTTCAGTTGAGACCTACCAGTCTAGACAAAGGTCACACTATCCCGGAGGTTATTTCAGAGGGGAATTAGGCTCCAGTGAGGGACAAAGGTGTCCCTTCCAAATCAGAAGCCCCATGGTTTAAATGAGTTTAACTGAGTCTGTAACTCAGGTGATCAGAAACAATATTCTTTGCATATCTGCCATAAAATAAAACATTACGGAAAATTGGCATTAGGAAGATTAGAAAGTAGCCAGTTTCAGGCACAGTAGGAAGAGGAAGGCCACGGACTGCACAATTCTAAGCTGGATAATCAGACTTCAGTAGCCTCATCTGCAAACTGGGACAGTGGTGAGGATTAAATGCAGTAACGTGAAAGTAGTACAAGAAGTGGTCCACAAACATTAGCCAACTACAGACCTTAGAGCTCATTCCCTTCATCAGCTAATTCTTCCATTTGAACACAGGAGGGTAATGTTCCAAGCGAATGAGGATTTAATGCAATTGCCGTTTGATTTAATTTCCAAATGCGTTAAAAGTGTTAATGCAACACATCAGCATGCAGCTGATGAAGTAGTCAAAATAATTCAAGGAAACCAATACTTGTCAGGCTTTATTTATCCACATTTATGCTTTTTAAAAAAAATAAGCTGGTCTTTGTGCCCATATACAATACAATATACATAGATCTCTCCCAGCTCTCCTCCCTTCACACATATGCTCAAGTTAAGTTTCTCACTTTCTTCCCATCTGTCATTTTTCTCTTCCCATGAAAAGCTAACAGTGATGTCATCCAAGAGTGAAAGAGTCAGAGGCTAAGGTTGGGCAGCTGGCAAATATCATGATGATGGAGACTGATGAGGAATAAACATATGGAGAACACTTTATTTACAAAAGGTTTCCATACCCATGCTCCCTCCTGCAAATCTAAGGGAAATGACTTTATTATTTTATTTTACAACTAGTGAGTCATAAAATAACTTTCCTACTTTACATAGCTACTAGAGTGCAAAAGCAGGATTTGAACCCAAGACACATGGATTGGCAATTCATGTGTTCTTGTCAATGATAACAATGCAACTCATTAAAAGTTACGACTAAAGAAAGACAAAAATAACCTAGGCATCAGGATATTTTGGAGAGTGAAGCCTGAAGAGAAGACACTGAAGTTGCTCTGTTGTGAAACATGGTCTTCCACGAATGCCAAGGTCAGAGGTCAGAAAGCAAGGTTGAAGGAAGAGGTGGGCTAAGGTTGACATTAAAAGTTGTTAAGGCAAGACTTCCCTTGACAAGGCTTTGCAGAAGGTCCAGAAATGTGAAAAACTTGAATGACCATTTGGGGGGCTGGATATTTAGCATGGCTTTGGCAGATTCACTTAGACTACAAAATTGCAATCAAAGCAAGACAAAGGAAGACCACAGGAGAAATACAGGAGTTTACAAAGCATAGATCATCTATAACTAGGAAGTAAAAAAGGGTGGGGGAGTAATACTTAAAGGAAAACTTAGCGACACATCCAAAGGGGACAACTTCCAGAGGTGGGATGAGAACCAGGTGGTCAACAGTGAGCGTCTTAGAAAAGGAAGGAATGGTGAGGGGTTTCAATGCTACTCCATTCTTGTGAAGTCAGGTTTGGAGAACCGTCTGTACATTGGAGATAGCAAACTTCTGAGCACCTTCCATATACCAGGTACTGTCCTAGATGCTGTGGATGCAGCAGTAAACAAGACCTACAAAGCTCCTGCCTTTATGAGCTTGTTTCCAAGAGGGAAAGACACAAAGAGATGTCAACAACAGCACCAGGTAGTGACAAGAGCTAGAAAGAAAACCAAAGCCAGTACAAAATACAGTCACGATACTAGAATAAAAAACAAACATAGGACTGTACAACACAAGCAGTGAATCCTACTGCAGATGATGGACTAGAGTTAATAGCACAATTACAAAGTGTTCTATCATGAATTGTAACAAATATACCACACTAACGCAAGGTGTTAATAATAGAGTAGTATATGGGAACTCCATGTTATGCATGACTTTTCTGTAAACCTACAACTTCTCTAATTAAAAAAAAAGTTACAAGGAGCAGAGGAGGGAGTGAGAATGGGTGCTATTTCAGATAAGGTGGTCAGGGGAAGCCCAACTGAAGAGCTGATATCTGAGCAGTGACCAGAGGGAACAAAACAAGTGAGCCACATAATTATCTGGAAGAAAAGCACTTCAGGCAAAGAGAGAAGAACAAGTGCAAATGCCCTGAGGTCAGAACAAGCTTGGCAAGGTTCAAAGAACAGGAAATGGACCAGTGTGCTAGAGAAGAGAGTTAGAGGACAAATATAGAAGGGGGGACGGGAATCAAAGAGAAGGGGACCAGATCATGTGGAGTGCCACAGGTCACGTTAAAAAGTTTGGATTTTATTCTGAATGTAATAGGATATCAGCAGGTCTAACTACAAGTTAGGCTACCGTGTAGGGAACAGACCTCAGAGAGGCAGAAAAGCAACAGGGAGGAAGATAGAATAGTCATCCAGTTGAGAAGGGAAGGGGGTTTGGTACAGGGTAGGTGCTAGAGATTTCCCCCTTCCAAGGTTTGCAATGATTGACAGGTCATAAGACTGCAACTCCATTCCAATCAATTGAGCAAGTTGCCTATGTGCAGAGAACAGCATATTTCCCCCTAGAATGAGCCATATCATGTGGAAACGGAGCAGATAAGGACCCTCATCCCTTCCAGGTCATCAAACCCTCCCATATTCCAAGAACACCCTACCTCTTAGTCTGCTACCCCCAAGCCAAACATGAAAAGAATTTACTTTTATAGCCCCTTATTGACCTCAGGCTATACTTAGACTCTAACCCCCACCCCACAGACTAACATTTCCCTGCCTATTGATGTGCTCTATAGTCACATCCACCAACTTCCATGAGTGGGCTGAAGTCTAGTCTTCAGTCCCCCTCCACTGAGAGAGCTTCCCAATAAACTTCCTGCCTGCAATCATGTCAGTCTCTGTCCTAGTGAGCACTGTTTTTCTCTAACAGTGGGGATTGGAAAACTATGGCCATGGGCCAAATCTGGCCTGCTGCCAATTTCTGTAAATAAAGTTTTATTGAAACACAGTCATACTCATTTGTTTCCAAATTTTCCGTGGCTGCTTTTGCTACAACGGAGAGCTGAATAATTATGACAGACACCATACAGCCCTCAGAATTGAAAATATTTTACTTGCCAGCCCTTTCCTAGAAGAATTTGTTAACCCCTGGTCCAGGTATTGACAGTCAAAGTGGTGGAGGGGTTCTAGACAGACTTAGGAAGTAGAGCTTATAGGGTGCAGGCCAGATTTTAGGCCCAGCTCGTCTATCCTACCTGCTCTCTGACCATTGAGTTTATGTACCCTCAAGTCCATTTCTGATGGCAGGCTTGGCAGTGGCTTTCTAACCTGACCTCTCAGTGGTTACTGGCTTTGCCCCTTCTTCTAGTATACAATTGCTCTCCACAGTAACTTTCACTGACGTGGCATGAGCCAGGCATCCTTGGCTTCCCCAGAAGGCTCAGATGCTGTGGGATCCCTCTAGGAGAAATGGTGCATTCTACTGCCACCCTCCAGGCCTCCTCATACTGAATGCAGGCCCACTTCCAACCACCAGAGCTAAATCTCAATGCCCACGGTTTTCTCCAAAGCCTCAGGAGGCCCCTCTGCCCTGTGCAACAGGTCAGAAGTTCCAGGAAATTAACACCCAGGAGCAGCCCTCAAGCAGGACTGGTGGGAATTGGGATACAAATACCCCAAATCCCACACATCTCAGGGGTGCTACACTGGTTCCCAGCATTCCCCAATAGGACTGAGATCCAATTATACACAGTGGCCACTTACTTGAAAGTATATCCTTTGTTGATAGTCTCCTCCTCTGTCTCACCTCTCTACATGCCAAATAAAGCTCTTGCACTCAAATCCCTGCCTCAGATCTGCTTGTAAGGGAACCCTATTCCATCTGTCTCTCATCCTCACTCCCTTTCATAGGCTGCTACTTTCACAGAGCCAGCTGCCTGCACTGCTCCCACCTGGGCACAGGCAGGAGGGAAGGAAGAAGAGATGGTTACAGGGCCCTGGACTCAAGGGCGTGTGTGCACGACTGTCCCTGGACCATGCCCCTGACTGAGTCAGTGCCCCTGGCTCCTACAGAACAAAGTCCCAACTCCTGTTCTGGAACCAAGACTCTGAAAATGCCCTCCTACTATATTTCCAGCCTCAAACACATCACCCACTCATGTCTCTGAACTGTGACCCAAGCCGCCCCTGCTCACTGGCCTGCTAGACCACAGGACCAGCTTAGATGGGACTGATTGAGAAGCCTTCCCAGATTGGATTAGTTGACCCAGCCTCTATGTCCTCAGCTCACACCCAGTTATAGGACCTAGCAGACAATATTTTGCAAGGGGTGTGGTACAAAGAACAAGGGCTTGGGCACACATGGGCCAGAGTTTGAGTCCTAGCTGTCATGGACAAACGATGTGACCTTGGGGCTGTTACTAGCCTAAGTTTCCATTCTCTCCTTTGTAAAATGGGGACGCCAACACCACCGACATTCTAGGGTTATTGAGGGTTAACCTAGCATCGGAAGTGCCCCATGTGGTCCCTGTAGGGTGCAGCTTCTTTCCCGCTAGGCCATGAGCTTCTCATAATACCTGACACATAGTTGGGGCTCGATAAACCCTTAATAAATTAAAGAACACAGGACTGAATCAGCTACTCTAGCCATTCAATCTTTAACCAAAGGCTGTAAACTCAAATGCCTGCAGGAACCATATACCAATAACATGAGCAAAATTGGCCAAGTTAGGACAGCAGATACCTGTAGAGCATGTGCTCCCAAGACAAGTGGGGCCACACTTGAGATGATTAAGGGAGTTTTAAATATTGGAACAACATGTGAAAGATGGGAAACAGTGAAATATCAGTAAAGCATTTCTTCAACTGTATTTAACCAAACGGCTGCGATTGCTGACCTCTATCCCATTTCAAAGGGTGCAGACCTTAAGATGATCGACATTTAAATTTCCCCATAGTGGCTTTAAGTCAGACCAGGAAAAATGGACAGTGTCTTTTGGGCACTATTTCTTAATAGTAAAAATATGATTGACAATTACAGATATCATTGTTTGGGTGCCTGTCTTGTACTAGGATCTAAACACATATTACATGGTCTCCTTTCCTAAGGATCTGATTGGATACAACCACCCCCACTGTACATATGAGGAAACTGAGCCTCAGAGTAAATGCGTGACTAGCCCAAAGCCACACAGGCAGCTGGGGGTAGGGCTGGATTGAGGTGTCCTACTCTTGACCCCGCCAGGCTGCTTCTCCTATATAACACCTATAGGAAATCGTGACACTATTTAAATTCAGAACATCTACTGGCACCAGCATTGTATTTTGGGAGGGCACTAATCCCACCATTGATAAGAGTGGGCTGAACACACAGGCTGTTAAATGGAGTTGAATGACTTAGAAATCTCTGTCACCAGCAAACTTACATGAGTTAGGAAATTCTAATTTGGCCAGCCTCTGCATAATTTTGGTTGCAGCCCCCTATGTCCTTGGGTGATGCTAAAACACCTTAAATCAAAGACATTAGGAAAACCAGAAACAGGGAGAGAGAATAAGTACATTTACGTGCACTGGTCTGGAACAGGCAGGTTGAGGGGCCGGATTGTCAATTGAGCGAAACCTCAATTACAGAGTAATCTTATGCGAACCCGGTACATTATCACAACTCAATAAACAGCTCTTTAGAATTAAGAAATCCCAATTTGCTTTCATTTCAGTCTGCATGTCAGCCCAAAGAATGCAATATTACCTACACTCGAATGAGGCGGCATCTTTCGGAAGCACTGAACCTCACAGGCCCAGGGCAGCACGCGTGCTGCGAGCCAGTTTGTGGCAAACATGCCTTTGGAGGGAGGGACAGGGACCTGGCCTGGGCCTCCCTGCAGGGCTCACAGCGAGCACCTGCCATGGAAGGAAGGCCTTCACCCCAGCACCCCTGGCCGATGTGAGATGGAGGTGGGCCCATGTGAGCAGGTCGCTGAGGCCAAGGAGGAACAGCTGCTTCTCCTTGTTCCTCAGATTCTGGGCTGGGCCTCCTGCCCCGGGGAATTCTGACTGGCCACAGGCCCCAGGTCCCAAAGGATTCCCAGCCCACGGGTTCACATCACACTTTTCTACGTCTTCCCTCTTTCCTTACACTCGCAGTGTCCACGGGGAAGAGGCTGCTTTGCAGAGGCCTCTGATTTCTCCAGGCCATCAAAGCAGGAAGGACAGGTGTCCCAGCCTTCCTTCCTGAGCCCCCGCCCCCCAGGAGCCACCGCCACCTCTTCCTCCCTTGCAGCCTGTGTCCTAAGCTCTGTTCTAAGAACGCCTCCATCCATGATCTTATTTACTCCTCAGGTCAGTCCTGGGAGGTAGGAAACCCTATGTTCCTGATTTCCAGGTCAGTCACCTGAGGCCCTGAAAGGTGTATATCAGGCTCCACAGCTCACAGCTGGGCCATCATGAAGTGGCATTCAAATCCCACAAGCACTGAATCCCATTTCTTCTGCCACTGAATGGGAACAAAATGGAGGAAACCTATGAGGAAGAAAGTTCCACACATGGTTTTCTTTCTCTGATGCCCCAACATCCTGCTTTGAGCTCACACCACCTGTGCTGCATGTACAGCTGTCAGCACTCAGGAACAGGAAGTCTGGTGGCACTGCCATGCCCCAGGGGAGCATTTAGTCCTTGAGAATTTCCTTCGCTTCTCTGAGAGATCTCAGAGAATGGCCCTTAAAAGTCTACTTTCAAAAGGGTTTCCCCAAATGCTCTGGTCCACCATCTGAAAACGGGTCCTGGTCACATGCTCCAGGGTGACAGGTTTCCTCCGTCTGCTTCTGTAGGTTCCATTTCCTGTTTTCTCCCTTCCAGTTTGTTTTGCTTGGATACCACTAGTACTTTAGGAGTGTGTGTGTGCGTGTGTGTGTGTGTGTGTGTGTGTATGAGAGAGAGAAAGAGAGAGAAACTGGTTGGTCTTTACAAAGGGTATTTATTTGGGGTAGAAGCTTAAGTTACTTCCCTCACCAAAGTCCATTTTCACGTGTTAGAGCAAGATGGTTGCCCACATCTGTGAGGGTTCAGGCTTCCTGGGTTCCTCCCTTCCAGGGTCTTGCTTTTCTTTCTTCTGTGAGCTTATTTCCCAGGGTTCCAGCTTAAGGCTTCAGCATCAAACTCCAACATCAAAAACCCTCAACTCTGTCCTTTGCCATGTCTTTTATCTGAGTCCCCACCAACCAAGGGGTAGGTACTCAATGCTCTATTGACACAAGAGGTTTACTTGATTAAGTATAAATATAATCTTATATGCCCAGACAAAAAGACCAGTTTACAAACATAATCCAATATTTATTTTTGGAATTCATCAATAATATTAAACTGCTACAGGTAGTAAATTGAATGGTGTTCCCCCAAAAAATTGTGTCCCCACACTAATTCTGGATCCTGTGAATGTGACTATTGGGGAAAAGGGTCTTTGCAGATGTAATGAAGGCTCTGGAGATGAGGTCATCCTGGATTACCTGGGTAGTCTTAAATCAAATGAAAGTTTCCTCATAAAAAGAGAAGACAGAGCAGGGAAGCCCAAATGTAGAAGGGCAGAGGCTGCTGTGTTGAAGTTCAAAGCCAAGGCACACCTGGAGCCAAGAGAGGTGGGGGGCGAGGAAGGTACAATAACATGGGGCCCATTTAAGGGAGCTCTACCTCACCCCCCACCCACGCATTGCTCACTTGTAAAGGAGATCTGGTACAACAATACACAGCCCTAAGAGCAGAGTGGCCGTGGAGGGGTTTTGGAGCAGGGCAGTGCCCTGGTGGAAGCAGCACTGGGTCCCACCAGGCTTAGCTAGGCCCAGGTGTCTAGCCAAGGACAAGCCACTGTCCCAGTAAACCCTGGCCACCTCTGTAAAGGCACAGAAGCTACATTCTCTGTCTCAACAGCCTCTGAATTTGGCTTTCCACCACCCCCCTCTCCCCCAGCTGAACGGGGACATAAAGAGAGGAAACCAAGCATCTTCTGGTTCCAATTGTCTATGTATGCAATGTTCAGCATGTGCTATACTAGGTCCTGCAATCATTCGTTCTGTTCTCATCTCCAGCTTTGAGCCAGATGCAGCATGAGACAACACAGTCCATTCCATGCAGGAGGCCACCATCCCAGCAATGTACATCACATACCTGAAAGTCCTGGCAAAGGCCACTGTATCACAGAAATCAATCTTAAAGCACCAAAAAGAAGTGAGCCTAATGTGGTCAAAATGGTGCTTTCTTTTATACACTAATGGCGTTCAGTGTATAAATGATTTTAAAGCTGCTTTTTTCCTACTTGTTTGGCTCATGATGGCCTAATATTTGTTGATCTTCAGCTAAGTATTTGTAGAATTATGCTTATGAAATGAATTCCTGCTGAGGCCAATCATTCATTCACTCATTTATCATTCAAATATTTTAAGGTTGAACCTTAAGAAATGACTGTGTGCAAAAACAAAAACTGGCAATTTCATATGGTCTCGCATTCTCAGCACTTGTGCCAGGGCTAAAAGCACAGGGGAATTAGCACGAACAAAACAGACAATGCCCTTCCTTTCAAAGAGCCTATATCCTAAAGATAGAGACAGAAAAGTACCAAATAAAAAAAGAAAAATATAAGTTTGAATTATGAAAAGTGCTATGTAGAAAAGGAGTCAAGGTAATATAACAAAGTGACAGCCAGGTTTGGGGGACAGGGGGGTGTGAGGGGTCAGGGAAAACCTCTCAGAGAAGATTCCATGAGGACACTGAAGCTGAGATTTGAATAATGACAAACCGTCATTCACGTGAATATCAGTAGAGTCAGGGTAATGGAGGAGTGAGAATGCCTGAGTGCAATCTCCAGTGCAGGCCAGGCTGTTCATTACCCAGGGACCAGCAGAGTTCCAGGGTTTCACGCCAACCCACACTCTGGCCAAGGACACCACTTTAGGAGACTTCTGGGGGTCCATCGGTGTTTTTACCTTCAAACACACTGGGTAACATTCTACAGCTGGTATAATATGAACAGCTTCATTACTTCATTCACTAAATTATGCTATATTAAAATTTTAATTGGTGAACATAATGTCGGCAAAACTAATACATCCATACACTGCTGTTGGCAGTGTAAATTTTCAAACCGTTTTTTGCAAAAGCAATATTGCAACACAAAGAAAAAGCCATAAGACGCTCAATTTGGCCCAGCAACTGTACCCCCAGGGAATTTATCCTAAGAAAATAATCTGGTTCAATAGAATAAAAATGTCCTCTGTCTGAAGAACTCCACTGAGGTGATAATTGTGGTAAAGACAAAAACAAAAAACAGAAAAACTAAAACACCTGGAATTACCTAAAAGACAGCAAAAGGGGAGATTTTTAAAAACAGGATAATTCACATGATGAAATACTATACAACCATTAAGCACGGTAACAAAGATTTTATACCGTTATAAAAATAAATAGGAACTAAAGCTCCTTGAAAGAAGCAAAAAAGCTAACAATGGGCATATTTAGTGGAAAGTATGTGAACGATACCTCAAGGTGAACAAGAGCCGGGGAGTTGAAAAGAACTGATATAACTGATGGGGGATTATTTCAAAAGTCCTTCCAAAATAATTACATGGCGTTTTCAATGAAAAAAATCTCTCAAAGCCAATAGTACTCTCTGAACACTGCAATAGAAAGCCACAAAAGCACAAGGACATGTGTTCATTATAACTTGAAATACAAAACAAATCCAAATTTGGACATACCTTCTGTTATATCCCCCACAATCGTTCACGTATGGATGTGGGGCTCAACTTAGAATAAGATAATGCATGATTTTACAACACCTTTCCCTCTAACCTGGGGGCAGGGGTGGTGGTGAGAGGCCATTGGAAGGCATCTCATTCTGCCTGATCAGGGGAGGACCAGCAAGTGCGAACAAGGGGCCTCGCTCATCCCACCAGAGCACCCCTGCGTCAGGAGCCGGCCGGTGAATCCCAGGAAGACCAGGTACTGGGGAGCAATGCCCGGGCCGCCCAGGGACCGCTCACCTTTCACGATCAGCTCTGCATAGTTGGACACGCCGGAGCCACCGTCGGAGCGGATCACGCAGCGGTACTTGCTGACGCTGCGCTGGGCAGTGTCTGCCACGCTGACCGTGGCCGAGAAGCGCCTGTGGTTGACCACACGGGTGACCATGAGGGCTGTGTCCCGGCCGTTCCATTGCTGCGAGAGAGGAAGAAAGAGAGAAGAGAACGCCTCACGTTGTCATAGGCACCAGGATGTACCCCAGCACGAAGCTCCGCCCCTCCCCACACCCTCAGGACCAGTTGCCACTGATGCTATCAAGGCTGATTTTACAAGTGAGCTGATTCAAGAGGGTGGGTAAGAGAGGGGCCAAGGGTGCCTAGGAAATGCCTGGGCTCCTTGCTGAGCCTGCATTTGGGACTAACACACAGCTCCTTAAAACACCCCCTCTTCCATTTTCTTTCCTCCATTAAGCAGAACCCACAGCCTTTCCCGAAAGACAGCCCGGGGCCAATTAGTAAGAACCCAGCCCATGTGAGCTGATGATAAGCAGCCTGGCTCCCAAGCCCTCAGCCTCGTTGCCCACAGCTGGCACCCTGAAACCCACCCACAGGCTTCTGAGCCCCACCACAGGGACCCATCTGCCCCCAATGGTAGGATGTGAGCAGCTCTCCCCCTTGACATATATTCTTCCCTCTGCCTGGAATGTTCTGTCTCCCTGGGGATACACCTCTCAGGTTCAGCTCACCACTGTTTCTGAAAAGTTCTCCTGACTGTCACACCACCAGGGTGCAAACTTTCAGAGCGCTTTTGCTTAGAGGTATTTCCCACGTGACACTGGGCACTCCCTGAGGGTAGTGATCTTGCTACATTCCTCTCCAGAACCTTGCCCTAAAGCCTACCAGCTTGGTAGGCAATTATGGAAGCAAGGTTATAGCCCAGGCCCAGGAGGTTTTGTCTTAAGCATCCTGATTTTTAGGCATGATATTCTGAGTTTGAATAAGACCCTTTTACAGTACCAAGTTAGGATAACTGGCAAGGCATAGGCACATGGATGCAATTTGAGTGAATATTTATTAAGCACCTACTATGTACCAGATCCTGAGCCAGGTATTTTTTGCAAAAAGAATCTCCTTTTTAATCCTTACAGGCTTGTTTGAGATATGTCATATTACTGATCTTCTTGAAAGAAGATTTCAAGCATCAGAGAGGCTGAATAAATAGGTAGAGCAAATAAGACCCTTCCCCAGGTTTTCCAACTGCAGGCCAAGCACTCTTTTCACTAAGACCTTATCCTCACTGCCTGCCTTAATTTAAAATTTTTTTCTCCAGAAAGGAAATTGAGTGTTTTAATTGTCTGGTCACATTTAGGGAAATCTTGTGATTTATGAGTTTCCCCCTGCTCTGAGCCTTTTGAGACACAATCTGCATTGCTTCCTGCACAAAGTAAGCAGTTTCCCCGTGTCCACTGACCTACTTTCACTCATGTCATCTTCCATCACCCCCATCTGCCAGGACTGGACATGGGAGGTGAGTGGAACCACCATGCAGCCCTGGGGAGGGGCATGAGCAGAAGGGCAAGAAACCAAGTCATCCAGGCTTCCATCCTAGCAGTGGCTTGTAACACTGACTTCCTCCAGACTAGCCTAAGAAGATTGTAGGTGATTTTTTCTACTTCTTTTGACTTTTTGACATTCTTCAAATTTTCTGCCTTGAACATGTATTGCTTTTATAATTGAAAACAGTGCAATAAGTGGAATCTTTTAAAAAAGTCATGGCACTATGATTGCTGCCAGAACCCCCTCCAATTCCAGAAACTAACCCAAACGACCAGACAAAAGCAAATGCAAGGGTACAGAAAAGGGAAAAAAGTCATTAGAGCTAAAAACTGCCAACCACCCACCTTGATACATTTTTGCAAGAAACAGTACAACTTGGATCATACTATGAGAACCTACCAGACAGGAAACACAATTTCCTTTTACAAAAGAATAGCACAAGGAGACAGTGGAGGAAATTCCAGCAAACACCAGGAGAGCATTTTGCTTAGCAGGAGGGAGGGATTAAGGTACATGTGGGCCTCACAGGAGACGAGGTACCCAAAGGAATCCATTTTCTCCACTGCTGAGCAAGACACCATGGTCCAAATGATGGGTGAGTGGTGAGGTTTTGGGCAGACACTTTTTAACTGGATTCATTTACAGCATCTTAAGCATTTTATATTTTCCTCTTTTTTAAGCAACAGTGGCTAAGCACACTATGTACTATGCATTTTATATGCCTTCTCACTTATTTCTCCTGAAATCTCAGATGGTGAGCACACTTGTTTTCTGAGGAAGCTGAAGCTCAGAGAAGTGCAATGGCCAGCTAAAGGGTGCACAGTCAGGAAGTGACAGAGCTTGTACTTGAACACAGGGCACCCGACTTCAGAGCTTTAAAGCACCATGTGTGTCTTTTGGATGTGGGTGTATTTATTCCATCACTTACCTCTTCCAGCACCCTTGTCCTCAAATGTGGGAGTGTGTGAGCAGGGGGTGACCAGAAGCAACCTACTTGCTACCAGTTCCTTAGTGGAGGACAAAAAAAGCAGCAGCAAAGGAAGTGCTGGAGGGTGGGATGTTGTATAAGGGATGAGGAAAATAAGCCAAAATGCAAATGGGCCAGTCCCACAAACAGCCTAAGAGACTACAGGCTTTTCCTCAAACAGGCAATACTTTGAGAAGCCAGGAAATCAGGGGGCTAAAAAAGGAGAGATTGAGGGTGATACAGGCTCTAGAAAACATCAACAAAGAAGTGAATGGATTGAGGTGCCAACGGGTGAGTTGTAGGAAACAAACAATGCCATTTGCAGGATTCAGAATGATATTAGAGCAGAACTGACAATGCAGAAATCAGGACAAGTTTTCAAAACGTGGCCCAGATAGCAAAAAAAGCCAAGATAAAAAGAACTGATCAAAGACAATTCAATCATCGACACTCCTGAAGAAGCCTAGTAAATGGAAAACAAATTGTATTCCAAGTTATATTAGGTTCCTTTGATAAACTCAACTAAGATCTGAATCTGTAGATTGAAATGACTCACCACCTCCGTTTTGCTTTGAGGCTTTTATGGAACCCAGAAAATTTGTGTCCTTAGAGCTAATGCATGTCTAGGAGTGTGACCTATTGTAAGTGGGAACTTTTGATTAGGTTACTTCAGTGGGGTGTGACCCAGGATTGGTCTTACTCCTCTTAAAGAAGTCCTTTATAAAAGGGATGAATATAGAGAGTGAGTCAGAGAGAAAGCCAGAGGAAGGCAACGAAACCCAGAAGAGAAGGGAGACACCAGCAGTTGTTATTCTGTGCTCTGCCATGTGCCTTGCTTGCCATGTGAGAAAGGAGTCCAGGATCGCCAGCAGCCAATCTTCAGGGAAAAAGCATCGCCTAATGGTGCCTTGATTTGGACATTTTTCTCAGCCACAAAACTGCAGGCTTGCAGCCTAATAAATCCCATTGTAAAAGCCAACCCATATCTGGTATATTGCATTTCGGCAGCCTAACAAACTAAGACAACTTAATAAAATTTATGGAAAGCAAAATAACTGAGAATAAATGTTGATGAAAATTCTGAATTTTAAGGATAAAGTACATAAAAAACTCTAAACAAACAAACAAAAACCACAATGTACCAAAAACAAGCCCAACTTGTATAAAACTCATCTGCAATGAGTAGTATTTCAAAATCCATGTGTATTTCTAATAAGTTTCCAGTGATGCGCCACCATGCTTTGAGAACCACTACTCTAGATTATTCTAAAAGCATGCTCTTGCCACACCAAACCTTTCTTCCTCTATTTAAATACTTGAATTTATGTTTATATTTTCTCCTTTTTGCTGTTTTGTTAGACTCTTAACCCAGCCAGTAAATTCCTCTGGGCAGAAATTATACCTTCGATGTTTCACACACACTCTCATTTTCTGTTTTGTAAAATAATGAGTACATTTGCATTGTGAATAATAATAGAATAAGGAAAGCAGAAAAAAAACTCCAACTACCAATCCCAATAAACAGTATCCACAAATGGATATCTACCCTGGAATTCTCAGAAAGATTTGCATTTCTACCAAGTTCCCAGGTGACGAAGATGCTACTGGTTCAGGGACCACCTTTTGAGAAGCAGTTTCGTAGAGTTCTTAGGATTAAATGAATTCTATACTGTAAGCCAATTAGCACAGTGCCTAGTCCAGACTAAGCACTCAAAAATATTCATGTTACTTTTACTTAATAAATGCTCGGACAAATCCCATTAAGTTGAACAAAATATTTCTCAAAGTCAGTTTGTTATGCAATTCTTTACTTATAGGAGATACACTGACTTTTCGTAGGAAGCAGTAACTTACTGCAGAAGGGTCTGTGTTTTCTGATGTTGACAGTGATCTAAAGGGGTCAATTCCCAACTCCACTTTTTAAAAAATATAGATTCAGGAACAGACTACCAGCAAGTCTCCAGACAGGAGTTTAGGGTATCTTTGCAGTAGGCTCATTGGATTTCAGGAGACCCTATGTATAATGTACTGTAGAAGGAGGCACAGAAAGTGCTGGATAGAATGGATATTATTGGTATCCCTGACAAATCCCCTTTACAAGCCGGTACCCTCAATACCCTGCCACTGTGAGTGTTGGCTGCTAAAGGTCCACATCTCCCCCTTCTCCAGAGAACTGCCCTGGGCCAAACAGCAGTTTTCCACCTCCCCTGCCCAGCAGTCCATGACCGATGACTGACATGTAGGATAAATGCTTGTCCCCTTGTACCAAGGTGGCATGCCCTCTAAGGTTTAATTGATGCTCCAAATCTCTCCAGGGGATGAGGCTGAAACTGGAATCTGGCTGTAATCCCATCTTCGCTTAGCTCCTTTCCTTGCCCTGTCTTTTATTCCTTTCTCCTGAAAGCACTCAATGAATCACTGTATCTGAGACTCTGCTTTTAGGGGCCCATCCTAAGATACCACAGATCTGGTTCATAGAATCAGAGGAGCTAGAAGATGACTCCTCCTTGAACAACATACATAGATGCTTGAAAAACTTGTTACAAGAAGAAAGGAAGGATGCTCTGACATTTCAGAGGAAGGATACAGTTGTGTCTGAAAAATACTCCAGGAACCAGAAGAAAATTTCCAACAAGCCAGAGTGGTAAAGAGAGCAGCAGCAGTAGGGTATCCATTCATGTCATAGCTCTCCCCAGGACTTTGACTTCCTTTCAGTGGCCTGCACCTTTTTCCTAGCATCTTCCCTGCATCTCTGTTCATTTATATTCTTGGCTTTCTCTAGATTAGGATCCTCTTCAGTACCGTGGCACTTCCTCAAAGTTCCACTCCTCCCATGCCCACCCAATCCTGCCCAGTGCCTGGATTTCAGCAGCCCTGCCCTGGTCAGCCCAACCTCCACACCTTGGCTTGTCTTCTCTCCTTGCATTTCCTCTTTTGCCTCTGTCTAGGGCTGAGATAATGCTTCTTACACATCCACTCTGCTTAAATCCCTTCTCCATGCTGCTGCAGCATTCTCACTCTGAGCCTCTCACCATCCAAGCACCCACAAACACTTCTAGTGTCCCTTTTGATCTGTTTCTGGCCCCCTGGGTTCCTGCTTACCAGCCTTGGATGTCAGCACCTGCCTGCCCTTCCCTGCCTTGTCTTGACCAATCATACTTATGAGATACTCCTGTCTGGGCTCATCTCTCTGGACTTGACCTTCATTTCTCCTTGCTCATGGTCCATTACAGCACTGTTTTCTGCCATGGCTTTGAGCCCTCCTGCTCATCCTTGTCCAGTTGATGCCTGCTCTCAATATGACAAATGTGATTATCCAAAGGCCTATTTTCTAGAGATGTTATAAGACAACCTGCAATTTCCTATTCTTCAATGGGAGAAAGCCTGTTGGTTCAAGAGCTATACAGAAAAATGTGATTCATTCAAGGGACACACTTAATCTCCTCTTGTTCTGCTAGGATCTGACACTAAGAAAAGTCAGTAAAACCGGAAGATACATCAAAATAAAAGTTAAAGTAAATGTGACTTTTGCACTTAGTCAGCCCTTTGTTCTATTAGTTTCCTATTGCTGATGTAACAAAGTACCACCTTTGTTATAGTTTAACATAACACAAATTTATTGTCTGATAGTTCTGAAAGTCAAAAGTCATAAATGGGTTTCAATGTCTAAACCAAGGTGTCAGCAGAGCTGTGTTACTTCTGGAGGGTCTAGGCGAAAACCCATTCCCTTACCCTTTCCAGCTCCTTGAGGCATTCTGCATTCCTTGGCTTGTAGCTCCTCCCTCCATCTTCAAGCCAGCATCACATAACTCTGAACTGTGCTTCCATTGTCACACCTCCTTCTCTCTAATGCTCCTGCCTTCTTCTTTCACTTATAAGGACCCCTATGATTACACTGTGCCCACCTGGATAATCCAGAATAATCTCCCCATCTCAAGGTCCTTTAAGTTAATGACATCTGCAAAGTCCCTTTTGTCACATAACATAACCTCTCCACAGGTTCTGGGAATAATCAGAAAGTGAACATCTTTGGGGGGTTATTATTTTGCCTACCCCAGCCCATACTCTACTGGCAAAGCCATGATTCCTCACCATGGGCTGCTTGAGAGTGAAGGAAGGTCATCTTTTTCTTTGCCTGCTTGCCAAGCCTTACGGCAAGAGGACTGCATCTGCCTCGAAGGTGAAACTTGCCCCAATTCTCACATCCGGGGGAAATAGTTCTAAGTTGCATGAAGTCATTTTGTAGCCTACCCAGTTACCCTCATTGAAGCAATGGTTCCCTTTGAAAGTTCTCTATTTCTTTTTCTCTTTTTCATCTACTTGCCTTCCACTTTTAAAACAAACAACTCAAATTCTGTCTTCCTTGACTTGCACTGGAAGTCGACTTGGTTTGAGAGCACATACTCCTCGGAAGACGAGGGCCTACAAATACCTACACTTACTATGTCTGCCCTAGCACCTGGGCACCCCTCCAGCCCCCAGGCAAGACCTCTCTACCTTCAGGAACCACTCAGAGAGGAAAACAAGAGACACACCTGATGCCACGGAGAGTCTGCTGCCTTCCAACTACCTGAAGGTATTGATAACGTCCTCACCATTTGTGAACCCTCCATCCTCTCTGCACCTGTGTCGTGACATTATTCCCTTCGTGAGGAGATGAGACATAGCTGCAAAATGGTTGTCATTACCTTAGAACAGGCAAACTTGGAATTGATTTGTAATTGGCAGAAGTGTCTTCATTAAAATGAGACTGTTTCTAGTTTTACTCAACAGACATTATGCCTGATTTACATGATATTCTTTTTTTTTTTTTTTTTTAATTTTTTTATTTTTTATTGACTTTGTAATAATATTACATTAAAAATATATATGTGAGGTCCCATTCAACCCCACCCCCCCCACCCCCCCTCTCCCCCACCCCCCAACAACACTCGTTCCCATCATCATGACACATCCATTGGATTTGGTAAGTACATCTTTGGGCACCTCTGCACCTCATATACATTGGTTCACATCATGGCCCATACTCTCCTCTATTCCATCATGTAGGCCCTGTGAGGATTTACAATGTCCAGTGATTACCTCTGAAGCACCATCCAGGGCAGCTCCATGTCCCGAAGACGCCTCCACCTCTCATCTCTTCCTGCCTTTCCCCATACCCTTTGTCCATTATGTCCACTTTTCCCAATCCAATGCCACCTCTTCTATGTGGACACTGGATTGGTTGTGTCCATTGCACCTTTATGTCAAGAGGAGGCTCAGATTCCACCTGGATGCTGGATGCAATCCTCCCATTTTCAGTTGTAATCACTCTAGGCTCTAATAAAGGTTCCTGGAAGCCTTCAGTGTACTGATTTGAGCCTCTCATAATAAAAAAATAAATAAAATCGGGCTCTGCTGAAAATTGTTATGATTGTTCCAGGAATCTCCTGGCCAGAAAATATTTAGGGAGATTCTTACAATTCATTCTTAATGAATATTCTTTTGACTTCTAGCCATACGGCTTCAATGGGATGACATTTGGAAACTTGCTAAATTCTTGCCCATCAATTCTCTTAAAGCCATATTTGCAGCTTTTTGGCAAACTCTAAAGAATAGCTTATGATTATTCTTCATTAAAAGTTTAAAGGAACAGAAGGAGACATAAGTCATTTTTTATTAGCTATGCTGAAATTCTCCCAGGGCCCACTCCACGGATGGCTGACTGCACATTGTGTGTTACTTTCTGGGTTCTGAGTTCCTGCAGAGTCGGGAGGGTCCTGGCCTAAGTTTTGCAGGGATCTTTAAGCCCTGAGAAAGAGGATGAGCAGGCAGGGGAGCCCAGTGGAGGGCCCCCCATGTGTTGGTCCCCTGCATGGTCTCCCTTTGTCAATACCTTTCAGAACCCCTGCTCAAGCTCTGCTTCCTCTAAGGGCTCTGCTCTGATATGGATCTGCCTCCCCAGCCCCCTCCTCTGCACTCACCAGGTGTCTCCATAACCTGTAGCCTTGTCAGAATTTAACTCTGTGATCAGTTGCTTAAGGCCTGTCTCCACTGCGTGAAGGTAAGTGCCATGAGGGCTGGAAGCTGGTCTGTCTTTCTCACCACCCTTTCTCCAAGCTGCTGGCAGAGTGCTGGGGCCTGGATGAGATGGAATCCAATCCTGAAGAGCACAAACTGAGGCTGCACTGAGGGAATATACTGAAGAATAAAACTAAGAAGGAAGAGGGGGAAAGACTACCTGTGTGGGGGGAAATTTCCAGGTCAGTGTGAGGTAGGGTCCTCAGAGGTGAGTTGCCCAAGATGGGGGAGGAGGAGGCCCATGCGTTAGACCCAGATGAATCTGAGAAAATACATCCTTTTGCAGATCTAATGCCCAGCAGAATTGTCCTCCCTTGGCCTATCCTAAAGGAGCTGTCTTTGGATCTAGGGTACCTACAGGTGGAAAATTGGGAAGACAGCACATGCCCCCTTACACCTGCTTGCCCACCCTGGCTTTTAGAAGCTGACAGGAGTCTTATCTCAGGAGAACATGCTGCGGACTTTTGAAAAGCTTCCGTCATCTATTTATGTTCCTAAAATTTCCAAACAGCTCATTGTCATAAAAAGCTGGCTTGGAGGAATATGAGTTTCCCACTTTGTAATCCCTCTAAATGTTTGTTCTCATTTCTGCTTGTTTGCCAAGATACAGATTGGGGGTTGTCAATACAGAGACGATAGCTGCTGCCTTGGGACAGAAGAAATAAAAATCCAACTTAAAACAACCTTTAAAAGTGAGACACAGAAGGTAGAGACCCCAAATGAGCCAGAGAAGGTTTTGCCAGGGAGATGGGAGAAAAACCAAGAGATGGGCTAGGAGACCATTTTCTATGATCTCCCATGTTTCTGTATCTTCTGAGCAAGGGACACTGACAGCTTCATTCTGGACTGTCTTTTAGAGGATGTTTTTATAGTGGGTGGCATTAGAAGAGAAAGAGAGAATGATCTCTTCTAGGGCAAAGACCAGATTTGCTTCCTGACCAGTATAATAAAGATAATGTCTCCCTTTGGGGCAAAGTATGGGCAGGTTTGCCAGCAGCCTTTTAAAAGATTGGGGTTTCCTCAACCCATATGTTCATCAATTAATAAATGGGTAAACAAAATGTGGTATATCCATGATATGGAAAACTATTTGGTAATAAAAAGGAATGAAGTACGGATACATGCCCACATGATGAACTTTGAAAACATTATTCTAAGTGTAAAAAGCCAGACAAAAAAGACCACACATTATATGATTCCATTTATTTGAAGTGTCCAGGAAAGGCAAATCTATAGAGACAGAAAATAGATTAGTGGCTGCCCAAGGCTGGGGAAGGAAAGTAGAAGAATAGGGGTGACTGCATAGGGTCTCTTTTTAGGGTGATGAAAAAGTTCCAAAATTAGATTCTAGTGATGTTGGCCCAACTCTGTAAATATACTAAAAATCTCCTTTAGGACAACATTGAACTGTAGACAACGAATTTTTATGCTTTGTTAATTATATCTCAGAAAAGTTGTTAAAAAATATTGTGGTTTCCTAAGCATGGGGTTCTTCAGCTATGACACAGATCTACTGTGTGCACATATCCAACCGGATCCACTTCTACATCATCCTCATGGGGCTTGGGAGAGGACAAGGGGAACCAATGCTAGTATGAAGCTCATGCTACGTGCTGTGCTGTGAGTAATAAAGTCCTTTGTCTCTGACCCGGGACTCACGTATCTTCTGCCGGCATCTATAAAACAAGTTAGCCAGTGAATAAAGTGAAATCTCAGATCCTTTATAATTCTTTTTTTTTTTAAGATTTGTTTATTTATTCCTCTTCCTCCCCCTCCCGCCCCCCAGTTGTCTGTTCTTCTGTGTCTATTTGCTGCGCGTTCTTTGTCCGCTTCTGTTGTTGTCAGCGGCATGGGAATCTGTGTTTCTTTTGGTTGCGTCATCTTGCTGTGTCAGCTTTCCATCTGTGTGGCCCCATTCCTGGGCAGGCTGCACTTTCTTTTGCGCTGGGCGGCTCTCCTTACGGGGCGCACTCCTTGTGCGTGGGGCTCCCCTGCACAGGGACACCCCTGCATGGCATGGCACTCCTTGCGCGCATCAGCATTGTGCATGGGCCAGTTCCGCACGGGTCAAGGGGGCCCAGGGTTTGAACTGCGGACCTCCCATATGGTAAACAGATGCCCTAACCACTGGGCAAAGTCCACTTCCCCCTTTATAATTCTTGACAGTCGGTGTCATGGAACCAAGAGGAGAGAAAGATTTTCAAGGAAGGAGCAGTATCACCAAATGCTGAAATAGAAGTCTAGTTGAAAGACTGAGGAGCTTGGCAACAAAGAAAGCACCAGTGATGTTCGTAAGGGCCACTTCTGGGAAGAGATGGCAGTTGAAGAAAGTCACGGTATAAATGTAGATGTCACATTAAAGAGAAAGTTACATTGCAAGTGTGGACATCATGTTTAAGAAATGTGGCTAAGAAAGGGAGAAGAGAGGTAGGAAGGCAGTTAGAGGGACTCCTAGGGTCAAAAGTATTTTTATTTCATTGCTTTAGTTTTTATATTTGAGAAAGCCAAATATATTTAAGTACCTAATACAGTGCCCTGTAACTTAGAGATATGTAAATATGTGTCAAATAAGTGAATTTGTCTTTTAATAGAAAGCCACCTGTATAGAAGGAAAGGACGAAGTGGTGACACAAGGTGACAAGGCTGTGAGGTAGGCAGGGAAGGATGGCTGCAGGATTTAAGATTCTGTCTCCAATGACATGCACACCTACTTTCAAATCCCACCTCTACTGCTCACTTGCTCTGTGACTGTGGACATGTCACTTCCCTCTCAAAGGCTCAGTCTCCCCATCTACAGAATGGGGTTAATAATAACATTTACCTGAAAGACTGGTTATGAGAATTAAATATATCAAACGTGTAAACACTCAACAAATGTCATCCATTCTGAGCATCATTAACTTATTGTGTATTGTGGTGTGGCTGCTTGATTTTCAAAGGATTCCACCGGAGGGGACCCCTGGTTCCGGTGCAGGGAGGCAGAAGGAGGAGCTGGTTCCTGGCGCGCGCACCTGGGAAGAGCTCTGCGGGAGCAAGGAAACAGGTTTACTGGAGGAATTCCGTGCAGCCAGAACTGACGTGCCTCCTTATCTCCTCAGCCCTGGCGTGGCTGCTGTTGAGCTGATGAGCTCACGGGGCACATGCCTTTTCCTGCCAGAGTTGGTTCTGTTCTCTGTCAAATGCATGTGACTTGTCCAAATGCATCCAGAGCCCCCACTGAGACCTGTGCAGACTCTTCACACGGCATTTGTTGTACAAACCCCACGTGGACAAATCCTTTGGAAGAAGGCCTGGAAGTCAGCTCTATGGTGGGTAGCAGATACTGCTTTGGAGAATGGCGGAGTGCAGGGATGGCTCCCTGGTGGGTCAGGCTCTTCTGTATAGACCAGGTGACATGCGAGATATTTCTGAACACCCTCCTGGATGAACAGAATCTGATGGTGGTGATGGGGTGTGAGGGGAACCTGAGGATAATTTTACCCATGTCCTCACCATGGGGTCAACACTGCAGCTTCTATTGGACCTAGTTACCCCAATCCCCTGCCAAGGCTTCCTATCATCCTCAGAGTAGCCTGTCTCAAGGAAAAAGCGACCGTTTTTCCCATTCAGCAACATTTTTTTTGTTTACACTTTAGTGGATTTGGATGAAGGTAGATGAAAATAAAAAGCATGCATAAGCTACCATCACACTCAACTACTACGTGCCTTTATATGGGTTTCAGAGTGTTACATGCATGTGTATATATATGCATATAAATATGGGTATGTGTACATGTATATATACATATATATGCCTGTGTATGTATTTATCAGTATTATGTATTTGTGCGTGTGTATTTATATATGTTTGCTTTTTTCATAGAACTAAATATATTGAATTTGTTTCTTGGTTTATTAATTGCTCTTTTCACATAAATACGTTTACTGTGAAATGTCATTAAATATACTTTGCCATCCTGATACTTAAGGCCTCCATTTTAGCATTTCCTTAATCAAGCCCTTTTGTTGGGCATTTAGGTTGTTTCCAGTTTCTCCCCCTGCTGACTATACTTGCAGATACATTTATGCCCGCCACCCCCCCCCCCTCTGGTTATTTCATTAGGGAAATCCCCATAAGTAAAATTGCTCATATTTAAGGTTTCCAATACCTACTGCTAAATTACCTTCAAGAAAAGATATAGCCAATCACATTTTCACTGAGCTACTCTGACAATTTGGTTGATATAGTCCCACCTGATTGTACCCTGAATATATATATATAAATATATATATTTCCTTTCTTTAAAAGGATAACCCAAACTCCAGGCTGTTCTGCTTACTGGGCAACCCACTCAAAATGCACACTGAATTTGCCAGCTGGATTCCTCAAGCCAATGTATCACGTAAGGAATAGGTAAGTTACAAGCCAGGCCCCCACAGACCACCAGATTAGCCTTCTCACATCGAGGAGAAGCCATCCCAGGACCAGAAGAGCTGGTTTATAATTTGTTTTGGACTTTGATCAGCATTTGCCCTGAAGCACTCAAGCTGGTTCTAGACTAAGAGACAGGTATTTTCACACAGATCCTGCCTTTCGATGCTTATGTAGAACTTGCTCTGTAACCTTATGAAAGCCAATGCCAGCAGGTGGTTTTTTTCCAAAGACCATATAAAGTTACCAGAAGGGGGAAACAGAGATATGGGCTGGTCCTCCTTTTTTGTAAGCTTATTAATTTATGACCTGAAACCACCTGAGGATATGCAGGCTATAGGACCCTGCTTTACAGTAAGGAAAGAAAGCATTCTTTCTTTGACACAAGAGACAATTTTATCTCCAATGATCAGTCTACTGACTTCTCACTGATCATTGCCAGAGGGAAGGGCCACTGACATGCTATTCTGAAAGCTAAGTCTTTATAGGGCATTTCCCTGACTTAAAACTAGCTGATATATTGTATGGTATTTGTAATAGCAGCCTGGCAAACTGAGATACACCCCTTTAACCTACAGCTCTGTCAACAACTCAAGTTTAGCCCACTGAGAACTGTAGTGGGCTTCTAAGATACAGAGCTGTAAGATACTAATTTTGCATTGTTTTAAGCCACTAGGTTTATGGCAACTTGCTACAGCAGTAATAGAAACTAATAAGTTCTCTTTCACTGGTTAAAAAAAAAAAAACTGGCTGATAAGGTACCACCTTTAGTGACTCAGTGAACTCACTAGGCTTATCTTGGAAGATACAGCAGGAAAGAGCATGGTTGAGAGCTAAACCAGCTGTAGGTATCTCATGGAGATGCTGTCGGCCAAGATAAGCATCCCATTTTACCTGTCTGAGAAATTCTCAGGCTTAATCACCCCAGTGCTGACATGCAGGACAGAATTTTGGCAAGTTTGTCGGCCACTCCTCAAGGAGCTGGAACAGACCCAAAGTCCGGAGTGATGTCTCATGAGAAATCTGCCATAGCCTTGGTCGTCTCAGAGCAGGGCTGTGGTTGTCTCCTGCAGTGGCAGGTGTCACGGACAGGCACCTCATATTTTGTAGGAAGATGGTAACCTAAATCCAACTCTACTGCTGCATGTAGGCGGGGACTCAGCCTGACACATAGCCACTTGCCAGAGAGCACAATGGAAGCTGTCTAACTCCCAATATTTTCTCATATAGGTGAGGGAGACAATATCCAAGCAGGTTTCCTTGAGAAATAATTATTGAATCTATTCACTTACCAGCTATGTTTAAGGTATCCCAGGACAGAGATGGAGCAGCAGACAGCTGGTGAGCTCAGCCGTATCGCATTGCCCACTTTTCTCCCTCCTTCTCTCTGCATCCACCTCCCCAAATCACTTTCACACAAAACATCAGGATGTGAAAGAGGGCGATGAGATTCACTTGTGTGCCCTCAATAAGACTCTGGTTCAGAATGCTGTTCGTTACATCACATGATGTTTTCTCTATGAGGATTCCCGGGAACAATGCACTTCTGGCCTTTGTACCAACAACAATTCGAATTTTCCTAGCAATTGGTTTGCATTTATCTTGTGGTCATTGTGAGCTGTCCAACTGACAAGCAGCCTTTATTCCACTGGTGGCTACAATGCAAAGCTGTGGGCTCTGCTTCAGACCCACCAATAAGTAGCAGGGGAGGAGAAATGCAGTTTTAACATTATTACCAGCTCTGCGGTATTCTTTTCCTCCTATCTTGTGTTGCTTCACTTTTAATTTATGCTATCTTGTCATGTTTTATGTCCCATTGGAAGCCACCTGAAAGCATTCTGTGTAATAAGATTAGGTTGACATTGGAAAGTGGATAAATAAATGAAATGTGGAAGAGCTCCTCATGCTAGGTTTCTACGTATTGTCTTCAAAACTTCAATTACATTCTGCTTCAACATCCTTCCTCTGACAGACCCAAGGTTTAGCGCATGAAACACAGTACTATACCAGTAATGATCAGAATGTAATTGAGAAACCCAAGTAAAGCTGCTGAACATATTAGGATCCGCCTGACTCATTCCCTTGCCCCATGAGAGGAAGTGCCATTGCACTTTAGTACTAATGATAATGCAAAAAGCAAAGAACACTACCTAATACTTCAGGAGCACTTAACAGTTGAGTCTACCGGGCTCTTCTGTGATCTGCAGGCAGCACCAGGAAGCAGCAGAGGCAGGCATTAGTATTATTTCCATTCTACTGCACTGCTAAGGAGCAAACAGCACAAACCATAGCAAATATTAAATGAGCAAGAGATCTGATCAAACACTTCACCAGAGAAGGTATTCAGAGTTTGAAGGAGCAGGTGAAAAGATGTTCAACACCATTAGCCACCAGGGAATAGGAAATTCAAACCACATTGAGGTATCACTGCACATCTACTCAAGAGGCTGAAATTAAAAAGAATGGCGGGAAACGGACTTTGGCCCAGTGGTTAGGGCGTCCGTCTACCACATGGGGGGTCCGTGGTTCAAACCCCGGGCCTCCTTGACTCCTGTGGAGCTGGCCCATGCGCAGTGCTGATGCGCACAAGGAGTGCCCTGCTACACAGGGGTGTCCCCCGCGTAGGGGAGCCCCACGCGCAAGGAGTACACCCATAAGGAGAGCCACCCAGCGCGAAGGAGGGAGCAGCCTGCCGAGGAATGGCGCCGCCCACACTTCCCGTGCCGCTGACGACAACAGAAGCGGACAAAGAAACAAGACGCAGCAAAAAGACACAGAAAACAGACAACCGGGGGAGGGGAGGGGAAATAAATAAATAAATAAATAAATCTTAAAAAAAAAAACATTCTTTAAAAAAAAATTTTTTTTCTATAAAAAAAGAATGGCTATGCCAAGTGTTGGTGAGAATCTGGAGCCACAAGAAATCTCATATACTTCTGGTGGCAATGTGCAAAAAATGGTTGGCACTTATTTTAAAAGTTAATGTATAACTACCATACAAATTAGCCATTCCTCTTCTACATATTTATAAAAGAGAAAAAAAAAACACAGAAAGGCTTGCCCATGAATGTTTCTGGCAGCTTTTTTATAATAGCCCAAACTAGAAATAATCTACATTTCTACCAATAGGAGTGGTATGCCCATACAATGAGATATTACTCAGCAAAACAAGCCTAAAAGGAATAAATGCCACACAACACAAACAGAAGTCATTATGTTAAATGAGGGAATAATACATACTATATGATTAACTTATATAAAATTCTAGGACATGTAAACTAATATAAGGAGGAAGGGATTACAAAGGGTGCAAGGAAACTTGGAAGTGATGGGTATATGTCCATTATTTTGATTGTGGCACATCTTTCACTTGTATATATGTGTTAAAGCTTATCAAAATTATATAATTCAAGTATGGTATATCAATTATGCCATTAATAAAGCTGTTTAAAAATAAAACCACCAAAATAGATATAGGTGGCTGATAGCTGTTGTATTAAACAACACAACTCTAACATCTGTGCTGTCCCAGACTTTGGTATTTCTACATTAGCATTGATGGGAGTATGCTTAATGCAATAACACTTTGTCTGTGTTCTGTGTTTCACCTCCTGCCCTCACCCTTATCAAAAGAGATCCTTTCCCATCTTATTTAGGAAGGAGGGTCATGAGCAAAAACAAGAGGGAAACAGATTCAAACTTAAAACACTCTATTGGTAAATTTTACTGATGGAACTGTTCAGCCAGAGAACTGACTGCTTTGCCCATCTTAGCAAATATTCCAGTAAAGCGTAACCTTCTGATTTTATCCAGATGCTGTGAAGGGGTATCATCCACCAGATAGGAAACTGCTGGATGACTGGACATCCAAGCTCCTTCCACTCAAGATTTTATGATGTCATATGCCCAGAGCCTAAAATATTCGGCTTTCCTTAGACCTGGGAAGCTGGGTTTAAAGGAAAAAGTTTGTGAAAGGGCAGTTGGGAGAGGCAATAGGTGTAAGTTCTACTTCTGACACTGTAAGTTTTGTGGCCTCAGTTTCTCCAACTGTAAAATGGAGATACTGATGCCTACTTAATAGAATTGTAGTTGGGAATTGACAAGATCTTGCAGAGCACCATGGGAGGAGCAGGAATACTTAATAAGCCTTCCTACCTTACCCACCAAGCCCTTCATTGCAGCACACTTCCTTTTCTTACCAAGAAATGGGCATGTGTGAGCAGAAGGCCTCTCCCATCCTTACCTGGAGCCAGAGTTTGTCATGCTGAGACCACTTCCCACCAGCAATGCATTGAAATGTGGCATTCTGCCCCACGTTGACCTCAACATTTTGGAGCCGTAGGAAGTGAGGTGCTTTTCCTAAGAGAGAAACCAAAAAGCATATGAAGATAGGATTCTGCACCACCTGCACCATTTCCCTGTCAGTGATGGCAGCTGATAATGGACACTAGACAGGGTGATATTTGTGTCTGGGAAGTGGCCTGGGTCAGTGACGAGCTAAACACGCATTTGATTGCTTACTATGAGTCAAGCACTGTTCTAAGAACTTCACATATTTCATCTCACTTAAACCTCACAGAATCCCCATTTTGCAGGTCAGATAATTAAAGCTCTCAGGGATTCCATTGTTTGCTACAGTCAGACAGCCAGAAAGTGGAGAAGACACGCGTCCAGGACTCTGGGACGCCCAAAGTCCTTATTATTAACTGCTTTACAATGCCATCCTATCACATTGGCACACAAATCCCTAGAATGCATCCACATTGACTACTGCCCCTGGGGCTGGCACTGGACAAAAGGTGGAACCAGGGAAATGAAAGCTGTAGAGATTCACCATAGAGGATTCTGCACTGTGGCCTGGGTGGGCAGAAAGAGGAAAACTGAAATGAACATACTTGGGTTCTTGCATACCTTCCCTTGCTGGTGATGCTGATGATGAATCTGAGGAGGAGGACATAAAAGAGGAGGAGGAGATTAACAGTAGTTAACATTTATTTAGTGCTTACTATGTGGTGGGTACCATGTGTAGTCTTCATGCACTAACTTGTTCAATCCAGTGAAGATGGTGGTAGAATTATCCCTATTTCACAATGAGTGAATGAACTGAGGCATAGGGAGGTCAAGAAATCTGCCCAAGGTCACAGAGTTGGTAAATGGCAGAGTCTAGAGTCAATCCCAAGTGGTCTGACTCCAGAGTCTGTACTCTTCACCATACGCTATACCATCTCTCAAGCATGGGAGACAGGTAGGGAATTGACTCTGGAGATTGGGCCTATCAGGGAAAAGGGCATTCAGGTGAAACTCACCATGTCTGTGAATGATTCAACCTAGGATTAAGCATGTGTCTTAGGGATTATCATCTACTTTAGTTCCCAGAGATGGGTGGACTAATAGCCTAAATCTAGAAGAATGAGTTTCTTTATTGAGACACAAAATTTCCAATAATCCCTACCATCATCCAACAAATCCGTAATGAAGTAGACATAGTAAGCTGACTTGGAAAAAGCTGTAAGCTCTAAGGGGATCAAAGAGGTTCAATCAGGGTCCTTGGCCTGCTTTCTAGAAAGAGTCAAATATCCAGAGAGATAATCAATGGCAGTAATGTCATTTACTGAAAACTCCTATATGCCAGGCACTGTGCTACATGCTCTCCATGCCTTATATAATTCAATGCCATTACATCCCTTTGTTATAGATGCTGTTATTATCCTCTTTTTAAGGAAGCAAAAATCAAGGTTCAAATAACTTAATTTGCCCAAAATGCCATAGTGTTACTGAGAGAGACAAAACCACAAATCAGTTGCAAGTCTGTCCTAGTCCAAAGCTGGGCACCTAACAGCACATTCTCTTATTAGATATGTGGGAAAGAAAATAGAGTCACCAAACAGACAACAGAGAGGGCTCCCAGGAAAAGCAGGGCTGACTCTTCCAGGCTCTTCCCATTGCTCCTAAATATCTTGTCTCGAGTGGTCCCTTTACTTGTTCTTTTCCCCCATGGGCTCCAGGCTTTGAACCATCTTGTCCACCAAACCGTGTTACTACCTGTGAAGCTCAGCAAAAGCCAAGATCCTTGGTGTGATAAGACTTGCAGTGAGAAAACATATACTTCTTCTTAGGTTTTTCCCTTAATGACAACAACTCAGGGACCCCGTCATGTTGCCCTCAGGACCCCAGCGCTAAAGTGGTATCAAGGGTGGAAACCCAGGGAAGACCACTTCTCTCAGGCCTCTCCAAGCTTAAGATTCCTGCATGTAGTAAACCTGAAAAATGTCATGCTGCTCTGATTGTCTGAAATTGTTTCCTTTTTGCTCTCCTGTATAATTTTGTAAAGCTATTTTTGGAATTATCAGTTCAAGTCAGTTCTTCAAATGGGAAAAGAGTGAACCTTATGAGCTCATGCATGCCACAAGCTTGAAGGGGGAAGGAGCACCCACCCATGCAGGGTGGGAGAGCAGAGTCTTAGCGCCCATGACGGAAGGCTGTATGCCTGTCTGCCCAAGGGTTGCTCTTCCCTTCAGGACCTGGGGCCAATGGTCTAAGCTCTGAGACCATTAGAAATGGGTCTTCACCAGATCCATGGCCTCTGCTCACTTCTAACTCCTCGCCTTGTCTCCATTCTCAGCAACAGAGCTTTTGTCTTGATTCTTGAATTTTCAATTGTTCTTCACCCTCCTTTCTAGGTTCAGTGGTAGAGAATTTAGCTATTGAATGGCCCCTAGTCTAAGTATTCTGGGTGGGAAACACTGTTGATTTATGACAGGGAGGTTGAACATACATGCCTACAGGAGCCAGGCAGTTATGTAAATGACGAAAGTGGTTCCGTTAGAAAAACAAACAAAAACCCCACCTCTTTGCTCTGTCTTTCATTTCCCCACTTCTAATAGAAATTTGGATACAACAAGGATTTCTCTGATATAATAAAAGCAACGTCATAAGCGCAATAATAATTGATATCTGACACCAGCCTCAGCATGGGGAAGGTAGTAAGGAGAGGTATGGCTTTCAGGAAAATGGAGAGAGACCCTGTGCTCCATTGAAAGGGGGCAGCTGCTGCTCAAATCCATTAGAAGGAAGCCACGAGATAGTATGCTTCCTCATGTTGCTGATCATCTGAGTTGGGAAGGCAAGTAAGACATTAGATTTATGTTAAATCCCTCATTTTAAAATTTTGACTGAATTTTATTAAAGTATCATACAGACATAAGAAAACATGTCTGCAGGCATGCTTTGTGGTCTCTGACATGAGCTCTTAAGTGAGATAGATGTATGGAACAATTTCCATTGGAGAGTCTTGCTCTTCTTGGGCCCCATAAATCCAGTAAACTTTCAGCTCCCACCCCTCCTGGCATCACTCTGTGGGATCAACATGAAAGCTGGCCCTGCATCACAGCTTCTGACCCCACAGCACTCATCCAGGTCACCTCCTCTTGCTCAGCGCTCTCCCCACCTTCCCTTACTCTTGTGCCCTCTCTCTGAGCCCCTTGCTTCACTGCTGCACTCATGACCAATCATCTCTGGAGATGTTCAGTATGTCAGGGTTATGTTCGATCTCTTCCCTGGGCTCCTGGCCTTTGACCCTCCTGCCTCCAACCCCCTTCTCCACTCTACTCTGGAGCCACAGACTCTCTCAGCTCTTATTTTCCCCAAGTATCTACTGCTCTGCAAACCCCCCAACAGTCTGCCAAACTGGTCCCAGGTCAGCCACAAGCTCATGGTTGCAGGCATCTCACACTTAGTCCCCACCAAGATTCAGCTCCCCCAAAATGGTTTCACTGAATGGTATCAACAGAAACCTGGCTGAGTATTTGGGGCAAAATGCCTCAATGTTGGTGACATTTAAGCTCCTGCAGATGTCAGTGCAGAATCTGAAGACATATTATCCTGCCCTTTATCTCGCTCTTTAAACCTGACAGTGCTCAGCAGGTAGACACACAATTGAGGAGAGAGAGTACGGTACATACATTAGGAATGGGTTACAAGCACTCTGTGGGCTCAAGGACATGGAAAAAAAAGATTCTAAGAGTCAACTTAGGAAACAGAAACTTTGAAACAGTAGAAAGTCCTCCTGACATTTATATAGTACCCAGGTACAACTAATGAGGCCTTGCTTATGGCTAATACCAAGAAACAGCGGCACAGGGTAACTATAGGTAAAATACTTTGAGAATAACACAAAAATGTTAAATGGACTATAAAATATAGACTAGAGGTTTCGGTTTGTAAGAGAAAATAATTTCCTTTGAGTATTATGCCTGTCTTTCAGTTACTTCTTTGGAAGCTGTGAGGCAAGCATTTAATGTCTTAACTTCAGTTCAAATCGATAGAAGATACAATTGAAAATCAGGCACAAACCCCCCTGGAACTTTTGGAACAAGTAGTAGAATCACCTATTGATAAACTCTGACCATATGTTAGTAGAAAAACTGTTCTGGAGGACAGAAGTGGAGAATTAAAAAGCCTGAGGACATCAAGAGAAGGCATATTTTTCAATTGAGTTAAATTTTTAACAACCTATGAGTGAAGTAAAAAATACATTAATTCACCAAATGCAATGAATGTCTCATGATGATGGAGGAGATTGTTGTTATGGGGGGAGGAGTGGAGGAGGGGAGTGGAGGGTATATGGGGACCTCATATTTTTTTAATGTAATATTAAAAAAATAAATAAAGAAAAAAAATACGCTAATGGTAAGGCCGGGACTGGGGAAAAATCAATGTCAGTCCAAAGGACAGTTGAGAAGCCACTAGCATCTTGCATGACCTTGATTCCACGAGTAGTCCCAGGGCCCACAATCAACCCTTGGAAGGCAGCACTCACCCTAGACTCGTGTCACCCCAGCCTTCACCACCCCATTGCTTAAGCCAGAAACCTAAGAGGTCACCATCATTGATGCCCCTGCTTCCCAGTCTAACCCATCAAACAAGCCCAGCTGGCTCTACCTCCTAAAGTTGTCTCTAACTTGTCCACCTCTCTCTATCTCTGTGTTCTATGCTTCTTCCTAGCACTGGTTATCATCTGTTTTTATATCCCATATTTACCAGATTGTTTGTTTTATTTACATCCTTGTGCATTTCAGCAGAGGTACCATGAGAACAGAAAATGAATCTGTTCTAGTTCCTCCCATAAACCCAGAATCATGCCTGGCATGTAGTAGATGCTCAGTAAATACTTGTTGAATGAATGAAAGAATGGATCTCTACCACCCTAGCTCCAGGCACCACCGTCATTTGCATGGACTCCAGAACTGCTTTCTTCATAGGTACTTTTTCCCTTTCAATTTATTGAAGTGCAGCCCAAGAGTAGCTAAAGTGATGTTTTAACAATTAAATGAGGTTATGACATTCCCCAGTATAAATCCCACTAATGTTGTTCCCTGCCCTTAGATTAAAATCTAACCTGCTTTCATGGATGTCCAAGGTCCTGTTGTCAAGCCCTGGCTTCTTTTCCCAATGTTACCTTGGGCCATTTTCTCCTGTGCTCACGACACACTGGCAGCATCAAGTTGAATGTAATCGCAGGACCCCTGCACTTGCTGTTGCCTCTGCCTAGAATGGCCTCTTCCCCAAATCTTGATATAGTGAGTGCCTTCACGGTTCAGATCCCAGGCAAAGACACCCCCACTGACCACTCCATCCAAGTAGCTCTCCTGCATCTCAGTCACTCTCCCATTCACTGTATTCATAGCCTAATGATAGGAATTTACATTAGTTACTTATTTTGTGCCTTTCCTCCTTCTGCCCCTCCTGCTAAGTAAACATCATGAGGACAAGGACCCAAACTTTTTGGCCACTGAGGTATCCCCAGTGCCCAGGAAAGTGCTTGACTCATAGTGGGGGCTCAATAAGTCACTTGTTAAAGAAGGATGACTAGGGCAGCGGACTTGGCCCAGCAGTTAGGGCGTCCATTTACCACATGGGAGGTCCGCGGTTCAAACCCCGGGCCTCCTGACCTGTGTGGAGCTGGCCCATGCACAGTGCTGATGTGCACAAGGAGTGCCATGCCACGCAGGGGTGTCCCCCACGTAGGGGAGCCCCACGCACAAGGATTGCGCCCCATAAGGAAAGCCGCCCAGCATGAAAGTGCAGTCTGCCCAAGAATGACACCGCACACATGGAGAGCTGACACAACAAAATGACGCAACAAAAAGAAACACAGATTCCCGTGCCATGCTGCTGACAACAACAGAAGTGGACAAAGAAGAAGACGCAGCAAATAGACACAGAGAACAGACAACTGGGGGGGGGGGGGGTGGCGGGGGTGGGGAGTGGGGAGAAATAAATCTTTAAAAAAAAAAAGAAGGATGACTAAAAACATGGTACATATGGACTGAATATTGGTTTTTGGGAAGGGGTCTTTGGTAGGCACTCTTCAATTCCATAAGACTCATGAAATTTGGATGTACCTCTGAGGACAACACATATACTGGTATTTGTATATAGTGTGAAATGGATTTTTTTCAATACTAGTCAAAATCACAGGGGCTTCACATTTCTAGGAAGTTGCATAAGCTACCTAAACATTGAGGTTGAACTTGTCCTAACCCCATTATGCAGGAACACAGCCAGGTCACATCTTCCTGAATTATATCCCATGGTCCATTTACTGGGTAACAGGCATTTTAGCAATTCCATATGCATGCAATCCACACCTGCAGCAGGAGTATGAGGTTGTCAGGAGAATACTAAATTCAGGAGTAGCCCCATTGGAGAGCAGGATTCCAGGAGGAGTCATAGAACTTTGGGGTGCAAAGGTATCCAAATGTCCCCCCAGAGAACCCCCTTCCATGGATATTTATCAGGAAGGAGGATGCATGCACCTATTATGGCAAACTAGGGAACATCCTTACAGCAAAGGCTAAGCTTGTATAATCTGTCCTTGAAGGCAACTGGGGCTGGAACAAGAGGCAGATGTCAAGGCTGAACCTCAGGGTAGAGATGAAAAGTCCCAGAAGAGCAGATTTCTGGGAGTCAGGGAAAGACAGCCATGCCATATTCTCCTGGAAGAGCCAAAAGTCACCTCCTAGAAAGATGGAGTCCAAACACCCAGCACAGGGTAAGAAGCAGGAATGCAGCTGGATACAGCAAAGATGACAGTCCTCTGTGAGGCAGAGATGGGATGTGTACAGGGCTTGGGGAAGACTGAAGGCTGGCTTCAGAGGGACCGCCTCAAAGCTGGTAGAAGTACATGGTTTTATTCGGTAAATGGTGGGCCTCTGTGGTGTTGACTGTGTGGGGTTTAATGGACTACAAGTAGGGCAGACACAGTTGCCCAAGCTTAGGCTAGAGATCATTCTCCAATAGGTAGCTGACGCTGACTCTCAGGAGTTGAGGGAAGGGCGGCTCATCTGCACATCCACTGTGCAAACTCTGCAGAGTTGGGGGTTTCTGGGATTCTCTTCTTATTCAGTAGAGACATTTCCCAGGCACAAAGGAATGGACAGACCCTTCTGAGAACAACCTACATGTTCCGAGGGTAGCCCAGATGTTAGAGAGTTTAGGCTAGAGTAATGGAGAGTCTAATGGGATGAACTCACTCTTGAGGCGCTAGCTGATTTCTGGTGAGGCATAGTCTTTCTTGCACAGACAATGAATACAATTTTCCAAAATACTGTCTTGCCCCAACCTGCAGAAATCTGTCCCAAATTACTCCAGAGGAGGTACTCTAAAACTGGGGATCAGACAATGTCATTTCAGTGCCAGAGAAAGGAGGTCATGTTTGAGGGCCTGAAAAGTTCATTGCAGAATATGTGAAAAGATCTCAATGAAAGCAACAAAGAGGGCTGAAAGGAGCATTGCCCCATAAGGGAGGAATGAAAGGCAAATAAGTCAGAGTACATGATGTTTCTTGAAGCAGTAGCGAACTGTACCTAGCTCGTAGTATGACTGATGGTTATTGGGGGAGTGGAGAGAACCCTGCCAAGGGTAACCTAGAAACTGATGTGGGAATCTCCAAGCTATAGAACACTTAAACTTTTGAAGCTTCCATCCCAGCTAGTCCTCCCAGTGTGTGGTAGTTTGGTATTGTTTATGAATTCCAAAAATAGATATTGGACTGTGTTTGTAAATTGGTCTGTTGCTCTGAGTGTACTAGATTGTATTAGATTCAGAGGTTTCACTTTTACTTTATTAAGTCAAGATTAGGGTTTTTACTTGACCATGTCATTAGGGCAACTTGGTTTGAGTCCCCGCCCCTTTATGGGCTATATGAATGGATGCTCAAGATGGGCAAGTAAATACACTGAAAGGGAGGACACAGAGTTTCGTTTTGGATGCTGAAGCCTTGGGGAGAGAGCCAAGCTGTTCGCCTGAAAGTTTACAGCTGAATAGACCAGCGCCCCGAACAATGGAGAAAGCCCAGAAAGAAATGAGCCCCAGGGAGAGAGGCGAGCTTTATGCTAGTCTACAGCTGAGATTGGAAGAAGCTGGGATCACAGAGCCTTAGGAGGAAGAGGAAGGCTGAACCCTTGGCAGATGTCAGCAGCCATCTTGCTCCAACACATGGCAACAGACTTTGGTAAGGGAAGTAACTTATACTTTATGGCCTTGTGACTAAGCTTCTACCCCAAATAAGCACCCTTTATAAATGCTAACAGATTTCTGGTGCTTTGTATCAGCACCCCTTTGGCTGACTAATACATAGTGGCTATTATAATCCTATGCATATCCCTTTGATTACTGCCCCCAATCCCAGAATGTGACTAAATATGATGCCATCCCAAACACCTGCACCCAGGATTTGTCCCATTTGAGATTTAGTGAACATGGGAAACACGGCTCCCTGCAGAAACACATTCAAACATCTTAGACTAAATACAGCAGAGAGAAGATCAAGGAGAAATTGGATGGGGATGCATTTGAGGACTCTTGATGCCATACTAGAAGTACTAACCACTATGTAAAAATCTCTCCCTACGCCTACATGGAGCTAATGAGTGTATTTAAAATTATTTTTAAAGAATTAATAGCTTTGGGGTACTTTTCCCTGTGAGTGAACAGTGTGCTAATTTGCTCAGTGTTTTGGTGTTGTTCTTTTTTTAAGATAATTTCACAAGATTCTATCCAAAGCTCTCTAATTCTTCCACTTCAGTGGTCTGAATCCCACTAATAAACAATCAGGACTTTAGACTCCCTTAATAATGGAGAGAGATTCAAACGAAGATGTTTTGCCACTCGCTGCAAATTCCAGTAGGTGCTGCCTGTTGAACAGGCCAGCAAAATTATGTATTTATTCAGGCCTGATTGCATTGAGTATGTAAGCATTTTTGAAGGATTGAAAGAGAGAGAATGAGAAATGTTTGTGAGCTGAATGAATAGAATGGATTGCAGACACTGAGCTAACCAGTCTGGCGTGGAGCTAGGCTGTGATGGGAGGAGGAAACAGACTTACTGCATGGATGAGCAAGGACCCGGACCTCGTCCACAGCGATGTAGCCAGGATGACCCTTCAGGGACACGGATTCAAATATCACCTGCAACACACAGGGCTGGAGTCAATTTTGCAGAAGTCATTGTAGGCCTTCATCATCGGGAGCTGTCCATCTCCCAAACCCTATATACTTCAGCTTCCCAGCAGAACCAACCAAAGATGCCTTACATTAGGACAGGACAATACCCTAGCCACTGACTTGGCTTTTCAAAACAAGGTAAAAAAGGCCACACACTGGTGACTAGCAAAAGAAGAGTCAGCCACAGGGAACATCTTAATGGATTTCAGAAATAATGCTTAGATGCAGGAAAAACACCCAAACTTGGCCTAGCGACCCCAATCTGTACTTTTATCACAGTGATTTCAAATGAAACACAGAGAAGAATTACTTCCTAATACCCAGAATTTCTTATGAAAGGTTGTGAAGAAGCCTATCTTGGAAGCTACCATAAGAAAAGGAGGATTTACCCTGATTTGCTTCTCCATCCACAAGGGACCACATACTCCATCTGAATTTCTTAATACCTCTTAAAAATGAACCTCATGCCTACCTGTTGGTACTGAGGAATCAGAGGGCAACAAGTTCTTTGAATTCTCTACTTTGACTTCCACCTATACTGCTTATTTCAGAAAGATTTTATAACTTACTTAAAGCTTTCCTTCTCGCCCAACCTCTATCTTCATCTAGAGATGTGAATATTTGCATGAACTGTGTGGCTCACACACTTGGCTGCCCACCCAACTCCAATGTCCTTCTCCTCCAATCAGCTTCGGCCACATACTCAGACTTGTCTTTCTATACTTCAGAATTTGGAAATTCCTTCTTGTATGTTTTAGTTTACTAGACTGCTAAAAGCAGCTACCATGAAATGGGTTGGCTTCTAGCAAGTGAATTTATTAGCTTGCAGTTTGAGGTCATGAGAATGTCCAAATTAAGGTATCATAAAGCCAATGCTTTCTTCCCGAAGACTGGCTGCCAGCAACCCTTGGGTCTTCTTCCACATGGCAAGGCACATGGCAGCATTGGCTGGTCTCTCCCTTCTCTTCCAGGTTTCATTGCTTTCAGCTGTTTGCTTCTGTGGCTTTCTGTCTTTGTCCAAATTTCATTTTCTTATGAAGGACTCCAGTAAGATGATTAAGACCCACCCTGGGCCACACCTTAATTGAAGTAAACTCATCAAAAGGTCCTACTTACAATAGGTTTATACCCACAGGACTGGATTAGCTTTCAGAACGTGATTTTCTGGAGTATATACAGTTCCAAACCACCCCCAATGTATTTTGGCACAGCCTTCTACTCCATAGTCCTCTCGCAACTCACTCCTCTTAAGCCTAGTCCTCAGTCTCATATAGAACTCTGGACCTCTACATGGCTATACTCTATATGCCTGTGTGGCCTTGCCTATATCCTAAACAGCCTGGACTCCCCTACCATGTTGACCTGATCCATTCTCTCCTACAGTCTCAATTCCTTCCCACCCTGATTTCATCTTTGCAATGACCTATCACAGACCTGCATTCTCTATTCCTATATCCCAGTCAATGAAATGCTCTAAGGAAAAGCACACTTATATTTCCTTCAACATCCACCCACCCACTCCCAGCAGCCTCTTTTTCTCCCACATCTTCAAGATATAAGGTGAAAAGAGAGGGACAGACCTCTAATTTCTCACTCATCAACCTGATCTACAACTTCACCCACCCATACCCCTCTTCTCTATAAGGCATGCCTGTGCTCTTGACCCCAAGCCCTGCTCTGTATTTCCCAGCTTTTTGATGCTAAGCGCTTCTTGAAGTTTCTCTCTCTCTCTCTCATCTCCAAACTTTCCTGTTAGTCCTTGACCTTGACATATATAAATGCTTGTACTTCTCTTATTTTTTCAAAACTACACGTTAGCAGTAAGTTCTTCTCTCGTATATCCCTAGAGAAGAACTGTATTTCAATCATGTTTAAAAACCCCAATAATCTAACCTACATTTACTTTCAACATTTCCTTACTTCCCACCACAAAACTTCAACCTACTATATTCTGGGTTTTGCCCAAAACCAACAATCACCCTGAAACTGCTTTCATAGCATACACCAATTACCTCCCAGTTGCTAAATTCAACACTTTTTTTCCTATCTTTATCCATTTCCTATACTTTAACCATTATGCCTTTTGTCAAAACCTATAGAATTGGGCAGGACAAAGTGTAAACTGTAATGTAAACTATAGTCCTTCATTAGTACAATGCTTCAATATGTGTTCATCAATTGTAACAAATGCACCACACTAATGAAAGATGTTGTTAATGTGGGAAAGTTGGGAAAGGGAGGGGGTGGGGTATATGGGAATCCACTGTATTTTTGATGTAACATTTACATAATCTAAAGCTTCTTTTGAAAAATAATTTTTAAAAAGGAAAACAGTGTTGTTACTGGGCTTTGAAGTCAGAATGCCTGGGTTTGAGCCCTGGCTGCATCACTTTTAGCATGTGGTCTTGGACAAGTTACCTTATACCTCTGAATCTCAGCTTCCTCCTCTGCAAAACCAAGATAATTAGTGTCAACTACACTAGGTCATTTTGCAGATTGAAGGAGGTAATATAGATGTTTGAACAGTGTCTGGCGCAGGGTAAATTTTCAATAAATATTTGCCAAAATTATTAGAACACTTGACCATTATTCTACAATTGTGTTAATTCTCCTTTCTTCTGGATCTCACTTCTATTTAGACTCACTTTTTTATTTCCTGGCTTTCCCATAAATCTTGGACTATTCTACCACAGCTTTCTTTTTAGGTACTCCTCTGCCTACACCTGCCCTATAAATGCCAGCCAGAACACTGTGGGAGAGCAGTCAAGTCATGGTGTCTGGAGGAAGGGGCTACTGGCTATAGGACATGGAGTGCTACAGGGTTTACATTATGTTTACAAAGTGGAAACAGGGGAATTCCTAGGGCCAAACATGCATGTACAAGACAAGAAGCTTGGGCAGAAAGGACCAGGGAGGCCCCAAGATTTAGCCTGGAACTGTTCTCTAAATTCTTTGTATGAATAAGCCCTGAAAGAGTGCATTCTCACAGGTCAATCTACAAAGACTGGGAAAGGTGCTCTTTTCTTGCCATTTGTTGTTTTATTGTTGTTGTTGTTAGCCTTCTGGTACTCAAGGAAAACTCTCCTAGAACACTAGTTGGATATAAGCTCAAGGAACAGATTGGACTGCAGAGTCCAAATTCCAGTGATAACACATTAAAATATCAAAATGTCCACGTTTCAATGAAAGATTACAAAACATGTAAAGAAACAGGAGATGATGGCCCAGGCAAAGGGGAAGATTAAAGCAGTAGAAACCGTCAATGGGGAGGACCAAACCTTGGACATTCCAGACAAAGACTTTAAAAAAATTGTCCTAAATATGCTCAAAGAGTTAAAGAAAAGCATGGACAAAGGACTAAAGGAAATCAGGAAAATGATAGATGAACACAAAGAAAGTATCAAGAGAGATGGAAATTATGAATACACTTTTTAAAAAAGAGAAACTAAAGTGATAATGGCAATTAGTTATAGTACATGATACTTGATGGGATCTAAGAATGGATGAGAGAAAAGGCTCAAAAGGAAATTATTAGGACTTTAGAAAAATGTGTAATATAGAACCTAAGTTTTACATTGATATTAAATTTCTCGAACTTGATAACTGAACTTAAGGTGATTACATAAATGAGTATCTTCCTTTATAGGAAATGTACATGGCAGTATTATGTGCTCATGGAGTATGATGTGTGAAACCTGCTCTCAAATGTTCAGAAAATAGATAGATAGATAGATAGATAGATAGATAGATAGACAGATAGACAAACAGATAGACAGATATCTGATAAAGTGATATGGCAAAGGTGGCAAAATGTTAAAATCAGTGGATGTGAGTATCCAGGGGATGGGGGGATGGGTGTGTCGAAATACCCTGTATGCGGTTTGTACTATTTCTGTGACTTTCCTGAAAGCTTGAAATTATTTCAAAATGTTAAAAAAGTAAATAAGGACAAGAGGGCATACTTTATTTAGAGAAGTCAGGAGAGACTTTTTTCAAGAGGGGATATTTAGGTATAACCAGAATGATGAAAGTGGCCAGTCAAATAAGAGGAAATGGCAAGTGCAAAGGCCCTGAGGCAGGAAAGAGCTTGAGGAACACAAGAATGAGGCTGGGCCCATCGTAAGTAGGGTAAAGAGGTACAAGGCAAACTGCAATGTACTATTATCCATGTGGTGCAACAGAGCACCAAAAGGTATTCACCAAATGCAATGAATGTGTCACGATGATGAAAGAGGTTTTTTTTTGGGGGGGTGGGGGGTGTATGGGAACCTCACATTTTTTAATGTAACATTTTTTTGTGATCTTTGTATGTTTAAAAAAAAGACAAAAATTTTAAAAAAAAGAAGTAGAAGGCAAGACTGGGGTAGATAATTTAAGATCTTACAGGGAGTAGGAATTTCCTTCTAAATCATAGAAGGATTTAAAGCAGGGAAGTGATATAATCTAATTTATAGTCTAAAAGGATCATTCAGGCTGCTCTGTGGAAATTGACCAAGAGAGATCAGCTGGATAAGAATGAAAGCAAGGAACCTATTGCTACCATACTGTATATTGTATTAATAGTCATCCAGCCAAAAGAGAAGCATGACTTGGACGATGGCTGTAGCTAAGGAGAATAAAGATATTGGTGATTTGTGAGCTATTTTGAAGGTACAGATGAAAAGAAATGCTCTTCAATTAAGATGCGCTTTCGAGCCCATTTCTCCCCGGCCCCCATCACACCTGCCATGAGTAGAAGGGGGCCAGGCTGGGGAGTTGTCAGCACATGCATAATGGTGCACCAAGCACCAAACAGAATCAGTCAACCAACAGCATGATTCAGATGTCAAGGAATTTCAGCCAAAGGAGTGGATGTATATGGAGAAGTTGGCTGGGACAGGGAGACTGAAGGAGGATCAGAGAGAGAGAGCAGCATCTTAGGCAGCGGCCTAGAGGTGCCAGGAACTCTTCAGAGGTAACAGCAAGCAGGTGGGTGTGGCTAGAGCTGAATGGTCTCACAGGGGAGTGGAGGTGATGGTGCTGGGGGTGAGAACAAAGAGGCATCAGTGGCCGACCTGCGAGGGGCTTTGAATGCCAGCTAGACAATCTGAACTCAAAGAAAGCAAACCGCACACCATGTTTCTAATCAAAGACAAGTGAGTCCTTAATATCAGGGCTCTACCTAGCAATTATAAATGCAGAATAAAAGGTCATTTAACCTAGGCAGGGGGTGGAGACTAGACCTAGCAGGTGGTTGCAAAATTGATAAAATTCTTTATTTAAAAGTACTGGGACAGAAAAGTTCATAAGTAAGAAATATAATTAATATCACCTGGAAAAGGACAGCATGCCGAAGCACAGCTTAACAGGCACTCAATAAGCCCCTGTTTTCCCTGAGAGGAGGCAGGTGCGGGGGGCAGGCCGGCCGAGGGGCGCTCCTTTCCAGGGCCCTGGTGAAGGCCTAACGCCAGAAAGGCCACTAACAAGCAAGAGGAAATGTCTGTGTTTATTACAGAGCTAAGAGTCAATTTTAGGTCTGTGAAATATGACTTTAATAAAGGAATACATAAACCATCAGATTCCGAAGCCAGGCACTGCTGAAAACCAAAATTTTATTTAGTCCACAGAATCATACATGCGGGACCAGAGCTCAGGGCCTGGTGAATCGTAAAACTCGTTAGGCTGGTGTCTCCCACGACTCCCGATGCTTCCCCTTTTCTCTCCGCTGTATGCGCGCACAGGTGCCCGTGAGTGTGTCGTGAGCCTGGGAGTATGCAGGTGCTTCCGCAATGTGTGTACTTCCGTGTTTGTGGCCACGCAAGTATCCATCCATGGCTGTGGGTTTGTGTGCGTGTGTGTGTCACAGGCGCTGATTTTCTAAACCACTGCTCAGCACGTTCAAGCCTTTTCCCCATGAAGAGCAGAGGAAAGGCAGCGATGCTGTAGCAGCCAACATGCTGGAAATCAGAAAATGGTCCCAGATGAGGTTGCTCATCATGGAGAGCACAGAAGTTACCGGGGGCAGGCTGAACAACGGTGGGCATTTCTTTCCAGGAGGCTTCTTCCCCACCTGCCGCCTTCTTCCCCTGTGCCTGCTCTTCCCTCCTCCCTCCCTCCCTCTCTCCCTTCCTTCCTTCCTATGTTTGCTGAGTGCCTACCACAAGCCTGGCATGGCACGACACATGTTACAGCATTTATTCCTCAGAAGGACCCTTCGCTGTGCCTGTTCACCCTCTGCATTTCACAAATGAGAGCCTTGTGTCGAATGACGAAGGTGCACACCCGACGTCACACAGGGAGTGAGTGGAAGGGCCTCCAAGTGGGCAAGCTCTCTTCCTGCAGGCAGGGCACTGCCTTTGGAGCCCCAGGACCTAGGAGGAGTTCTGAGACTTCAATGTACCGATAATAACCCCTGCTCTAGACAAGAGGACCTGTTGCCAGTTAACACAGCAAGTTACCTTACAGATGAGAGGTAACATGCCTACCATGTCATGGGACATAGAGCATACCTGAGAAATGCCCTTCCTTATCCCTATGCCTCATGAAAGAGCATGGCAAATGGTGGGACCATTTCTCTCCTGGGTCATACCTCCACCTGTAGTCCATCCTATACTTGTTTGCATCAGCCCTAGAGAGGGAGTTTCTAATTCAGACCCTCAGGGCAATCCTGGGGGTCTCTGTGGGCTTATAGAGCTGCTTGACATTTATGCCCAATGACACAGTGAGGAGAGTCTAGGACTAGGGGAGCTGGGTACAGGGGAGCTCCCTGCTTTGCCAACGATTCACTGTACACTCCTAGGCGTCATTGTTCATCTCCGGACCTCAGCTCTATCACCTACATTAGGGTTCGGCAAACTATGACCTGGGGGCCAAATCTGGCCCACCACTTGTTTTTGTATATAAAGATTTATTGAAACACAGCTGAGTTCACTTATTTACATATCGTCTAGGGCTGCTCTCACAATTAAATGGCAAACTTGAGTAGTCACAACAGACTGCATGGTCGGAAAAGTATTTTCTATCCAGTGCTTTATGGAAATTGTCTGCCTGATTTTTGAAATGGAGATGAACCAAAGGCACATGTGCCAACAAATATTCTGCCAAACTCTATGGATAGAGCAACTATGTAATTTATTGCCCAAACGAGGGCACCTTAGAGAGTGAAATGGATGCTCTCATCAATTTGATCAAGACAACAGGGGGAAACCTGTTCTATCCCAGGCAAGCCAGGGTACAGGGCCACCATCTCCAGAATGCTATTTCTATAGTGAGGTGGTCACATGACAAAACTTATATGGCAGAGAGTAAATTAACAATATTCAATAGGTTTCTTTCTGGGTCCTCAGAAATTGCATGTGGCTAATCCTAGCTCTCCTAGAAGGATGTACACCCTGCGGCTCTTCCAATAGGCATGTGCCCTTGACCACTTCACTCTTTGTCATGTAAGCACCTTGGAAGGAATGCTGTGCAGGGTGCACTCTACAAGTCATGCAATGGGGAGACTCCAAGACATGCAGGCCAGAACTTCTCCCCTGACGCATGCAACCATGCAGTGGTGATTGTAGGGCTCTGACCCCTGACAGTGATTCTGAAACCCAAAAAGCTCTGAAAACAAGGTTTGTCACCTATATGTTTTATAAAGTAATTTGGTGGCAAAACTGAACTGAACAAACTGGTCATATTTACTGTTTGTATTTACCCCACTTCTTGTGACTATGCATAAGTTTTTCTGTAGGAATATTAAGTAATTATATTGCTGGTTATGGAATGCTGTCTCAGATCCTACTGTAGGTGTTATGAACATATTGCGATACATACAAACTTATTAGCTTTTAAATTCCAATCTGAATTCTGAAATGGATTTGACATTGTGAATTTCAGATAAGAATAGGAAACCTGATTCTAGTAAAACATACTGCACAAAGGGGAAAGACACTCAGAAATAATGAGACCAAAGGACCATTGTTTATGTCAAAACAACTAGGACAAAACACATCACATCGCTGGTAGTACACATGTTAAAATCAAAATATTCACCCTTATAGTCACTTGATAGGTTATTGTTTTCCTAAAAGAGGAGGTGGTGGTTTCACTTGACACAAAACGATTACAGTTCACACTGACCACTGCAAGGCCCGTCTTTGCCTAACCCATCGGCATCCCTGACACCTGCCTGGACCAGAGAGGATGCCTGCTAAATGAATGACAAATGGATGAACAAGTTGAGTGAGTGGCTGAGTGATGGTTTGTGGAAACATTTATATAACCACTGTATTGTCCTCATCAAACTTAAAATGAGTCTTGTCGAGGACTCTTTCCTTTTCCTCTTTTCCCCTCTTCTGAACTTTCTTTTCTTCCCTCTCCTGTTTCTTGGCCACCCCATGGATGAGCAAAGGAGATGGGGGAGGGGGAGGACAAAAGGAAATGTGGTTCCAGGCATGGCCATTTTGGCCCCTCTCCCAGGCCATTCATGGCTCTCTGGGCTCATGGGGGTCACTTGAGCTACTTGGTCCCTGCTCCTAACATGTGGTTTGGAGTCTCCACTTCCTTAAGTCCACTGGAAAAGGCCTCCACAAGGTAAACCTTGGAAACTCCTCAGACCCTGACACAGAGTCTAAGAAATGCTTGAACTAGCTCCCATGAAGGCCCAATCATCTGCGGGTCCTGCCTCAGATCTCACTTTCCATGCCCTCCACCAGTAGGAGCACAAGGTGTGACCAAGCCCTCCAAGAAGTTGTACAGCAAAGTGGAGAAGAGACGACAGCTGTACTGGCTAAGCCCCTGGCCACATGGGATAATGAGCACTTGAAATGTGGCAGGGAGATGAGGAACTAGAGTTTTCATTTTATTTAATTTTAATTAATTTAAATTTAAGTACATACTATGAAATCTAAATACCCATCAAGTATTTCCAATGAAAATGTAGCATTTGAACTTGGATGGAATGTGAGTGTAAAATATATAATGGATAGTGAAGACTTATGGAAAAAAAGACTAAAAAATTTTATTAATAATTTTTATATTGACTAAATGGTGAAATGACACTATCTTGGATATGAGGGTAAGTAAAATACATTATTAAAATTAATTCCACTTATTTCTTTTCACTTTTTTTGAAGTGGCTAATGAAAAAATTTTAAATTATAGATGTGACTCACATTATACTGTTATTAGACAGTTAAATTATGGCTTAGACAGTGGAATCAAACAGAATAGGGTTCTGTTCCCCATTCTTCCCCCATGTGGAGCCTGGGCTATTGCTTGAGTGTGAGCCTCAGTTTCACCATCTTTAAAATAGGCATAGTAACACACCCTCAAAGGATTATTTGGAAGATTAAACAAATTATGTAAAATACTTCATACTGTGCCTGGAACATGGCAAACACTCACCTGGTGGGTATTAATATATTATCACGACTATCCTTACCATTCTCATCATCTCACCACTTTTTCTAAAAAGAATTTCAGGAAATGTACTACAAAGGACAAAGAAATCACAAGGCATGAGGATAAACTGGAAATATACATAACAAAAATCTAGGCTAAGTATTGAGGGCAATTGAGTATTAAATTCTGATTTCTAGCTACCAAGGCAGAAGAGAAATAAAGCTCAAATTGCCTCAATCATGTAACGTAACAAGTGATCCAGCAAGTCCGATGTATTCCTCGCACTGAAATCTGAAAGGACTGTGCCGTGGCTGCTGAACTGCAGGGATGTCCAAGGAGCTCCCAGCCATTAATCTTGCCAACCTCAGGTCCATCCTCAGGAGCACTCTAGAGAAGTTTCTCCAACACGCCTATCTGCCTATGTCACTGTCCTACTTAAAACTTTCAACAGTGGGAATGGTGATTCACTGTAAACAGGGGCAAGGGATCTCTATGGGGTGATAAAAATGTTCTAAAACTCGTTTATGGTGATGGTGGCACCGACAAAAAAAACAACTTTGTATTGTACAATTATAATAGATGAGCCCAATGTTGTGCAAATTGTACCTCAATAAAGCCATTTAAAGAAAAAAACAAAGCTGTCAACCATCCTGGGCTCTGAACCTCTAGTGTGCTTCTAAAAGCATGTCTGTGGACCGGGGCCATCTGTGCACTGCATGCCATCAATCCACAGTGAGATAAGTAGGGATAGTGCAAGAGGGCTCCAGGAGCATTTAAGCAACTCAGCAGTGATGTGACATTTCTGTTGTGGTTTATAAAAGAACTGGCCCCCAACAAACTGGGGAGCGGAGGGGAAGCCTGCTCCTTCACTATAGTTTTGGGTTGAATTGTGTCTCCCCAAGAAGTTATGTTGCGGTCCTAACCCCAGATTATTATGAATGTGAACTTATTGAGAATAGGGTCATCGCAGATGGAATTAGTTACCTTAAACCAGTAGGTCTGGTATCCTAATAAGAAGGGGAGAAGCCAGTAGACAGACACAGACATTGGCTACAGGAAGTCAGAGGCAGAGACTGGGAGGTGTGGAAATAAACCAGCGCACACCTGAAGGCCCCCGACTTTGGAAGAGGCAAGGAAAGATTCTTCCCTGCAGGTTTCAGGTTGAGACTGACCCTACCCACTCCTTGACTTGTAGCCCCAGAACTGGGAGACAATCAACTTCTGGTGTCTGAAGTTACTCACTTTGTGGCACTTTCTTACAGCAACCCTACCAAATGAATACAACCACAGAGAGATTGAGGAGCACTGCTCTAGATCAGAGAATAAATTCCAGTTCCTTAGCTTGGCATTCAAAGCCTCCCATGAGCTACTTTCACTCTTTGCAACTTAGTCTTAAACAGCTTAGAGTTTCCAGACTAAGCCATATTCTCTCTCTCTCTCTCTCCCAGCCCTTCATCTACACTGTCCCTGACAATCCAAATGGCTTTCCCTTCCTTTTCCAATAAATTCTTTTTCATCCTTCAAGACTCAGCCAAGCTATTATCTCCTCTTACAGGCCATCCTACTTGCCCCGCTATGCCTCCTGAAGGCAGAAGTAACTGTCGACTAGTCACTCATCTGTCTGAACCTCAATCTTTTCATCTATAAAATAGGAAGAGTAATAGAAACTCTCTCACTGGGTCGTTGTAAGCATCTAGTTTAGAAAAGGCTACAGTCTCTCCCTTTCCCCAGCATCCTGGAGAGCCCACATGCATCCCACTGTATTGTAATGTTTACATATGTGTGAGTCCCCTCCTCCAGCTGTGATCTCCAGGAGGCAGGGCTGTGTTGGACTGCCTCTGTGTTCCCGGGGCTTGGCTAAGTGGAAAAGCTCAGTATACACAAGTCAAAACAGCCAGTGGGTAAATGAAGTCCTTTTAAACCTAGGCAGAGCAAGAGGGGCATGGATTCATTATTGCTTTTTGTTTCTAAACAAACAATAGTAAAATACCATACCTGGTAGAAATGTGGCCAGAAGGTGCTGATGGCGAGCTCTGCCTTCACCCAGCCTTCAGTCACGACTCCAGACACGTTCCAGACAGGGTTCCCCTGGGGTCCACCATTCACCTTCACGTAGACATTCAAGGCCCCTGGACTGGACCTGTCTCGGCTGGAGAAGTAGTAATGGAAATCGATGCAGTGGGTGTCGTTCTCCTTCAGGGTCGGCAGCAGCAGGTGGGCCTTCTGGCCCGAGGCCCTCCCGGAGCTGTTCACCATCATGAAGGAGCCTGGAGACCCGCAAATGGGCAGGAAGCAGAGGCAAGAAGAGAGAAAGAAAATCCATCTGAAAATGAGTCGCGTCCACAAACATGGCAGCCAGGGGGGTGGCCAGAGAGCAATTCCCTCCAGGAGTGCCTGGTCCACACTGAGGAGGCCACAGCTCCTCTCTGAGGTTGAGTGTCCTCTTCTGTAACTGGGAATTAAAATATCCTACTCAACAAGGTGGCTTTAAGAATTAAAGCCGTGGGACAAGTATGAAGTTCTGTCCCATGGAGGCAGTCAACAAGCATTTGCAAAAGAAACTCTACATCCAATGCAAGAATCGAAAAACACAGCAGCTCCTGAGGGAGTATGGAATGAAAAAGCAGGGATTTAACTGCTTTTCATTTCACCTGTAGCAGTAAACTGCAACTGTAGTGAAATGAAGTGAAACGCAACCTTATTTGAACTTGGATGGGAAACCTCCCCAACACAGGAGGTGTCATTATTCCAACAAGTTCTGTCTGGCACCCTGCACTCAGTGCAGGCAGCCATACATGGAAAGGGGGTGTCCAAAAGTAGAGTTTATTCATGTAAGCAAGGAGGACTCTGAAAACATGTGCAAAACTATAGAGAGATGCTCAGCCTGGAGGGGAGAGTGATTAATGCTTGCTAGCACCTAAGGAGTACCAGTGTTCATGCTAGGAGCCTTATGTTTATATTACTCCATTTTATCCTAAGAATGACCCTTGGAGACAGACTTCATTTTATTTAATGATTGAGTGATTTGCCCTGGGTACCTCAGAGGGGAGGGATGAGATCAAGATTCTCACCAACCTCAAAGTTTATGCTATTCTTACTATTTGCAGAAAACATGACTATCCTCTCCAGGCGCTAAAAAGACTGTCTCATGGAAGGGAAATGTGCTTCTTTTGAGTTGCTGTGCCAGACTGAACAGGTATTCCCAGTTCTACAGCCCTCCCTGGATCCATGCCCTTTGCCACTGGCTTAGCAGTTCTTCCCAGTAGAGGCAGAGGGCATGCATTTTGATCTTGGACTCCACCGTGCAACCTGTTTTGGTCACCAGTATGCTATCAGACATGATTCAAGCAGAGACTCGAAATGTGCTTGTCGAGCTGGGCTTTCCCTCTTTGTACTTCTGCCACCTTTCATGAGAAGTACAAGCCTTAGGTAGCTGCTGCCCCTTTCAGTTTGGGATTTAGAGTAAAACACCTGGGGGAGGAGGGCTGAGCTCAATGGAAGTGCAGAACCAAGCCAGGCCACCCTCGCAGCTAGAAGTACAGCTGCCTGGCCAAGCCCAGCCTGGAGCCACCAAGCTGCAAGCAGGTGCAGACCTATGGGTGTGAGAATAGGACTTTGGCATGTGTAGGGGTTTTGCAACATGGGATTGACTGCCCAGAGACAATTCCCCATCACTGCAGGTGGCTAAACACAGCCTGAACAAATTGAGATGTCTAAGGAAATCTCACAATCCAATCAACATTGAGGGCTGAATTCTATGCCTTAGAGTCCTCTGATTCTATGGAATAAATTGCATCATAAAGCACAGTAAATAGACTCAGGTGATTCTTGGATGACTATTTCTGCCTGAAAAACCACTGTTGCTTTGAAGTCTTCTTATTCTAACCATGAAAACCTTCAATTCAGATTGAAACCTTATGACTAATTATCCTCATCCAAGGTGAGCCACTTCAAAAGCTATCAGTAGCCCCACTCTTTCACTCTAAAATGAAAATGTCTAACATCTGCCAGTTAATGAGTGCTAAGCAATCCATATCTTATTGGTCTTCTAGAGGGTGCCAATCAATCACACCCAGTTCCCTTCAAGTTCTGAACAGATTAAATATGGTAGGTTCAAAACCTCACTTACTGTTCACAAAGCTGTATTACAGAAAACAAACTTGGATGCGAAACCAAATTAGGCTCCCTGAGCCTCATCCTCTTCCTCCTCTTCTCAGCCAATATGCAGAGCAGTTGGATGACCATGGATACCCCTTGTCCACCCCCCTTGACACCCTCACCTTCACCCAGGCCCTGAGGGCCAAAGCTGTACTACTGGGGCTTTCATTTTGAGTCACTGGCTGGGCTAGTCTCAAAAAGGAGCCTACAAGAAGCAAGGACAGAGCCACCTTTACCTGTTAAAAAAGAAAACTTAGCTCAGAGCCAGCAGACTCTCAACACCCCACCAATCAGAAAATGTACCTCTTGGCATAGGAAGAAGCTTGGGAAGCAAGGTGTGCCTGGCTCTCTCCACTCTGAATCCTGTGCTGTCCTCATGGCCTTTTCACCTCCAGTACTGCTGCCAATTCATACCAGGCGTCTGTGTCCCTCAGTTGCTTATAATCCACAGCAAAGAGCATCTGGGAAGGTTGCCTTCCACCAGTGCATGTTCCCGTATCTTTTCATCCTAGCTCTGGTAGCAGGGCAGCCTCGCTAAGGGAGTGGCACTTATCCAACTCTGCCGGGCTTCACACCAACCATGTAAGAGCTGTCCACAGCTGCAAGTCTAGGGACATTTGTCATCTAGCTGCCCCCGTAACTGTTGACAGTGGATGCCACTACTTTTCTGAAGGCAGAGCTGGTTAAAATACTTGGCTCTCCATCAGCTCTCCATGCTGGAGAAAGTGGCAATTGATTAGCAAACCTAGTTCCTTTTCATTCTGGGCACGTCATTGTAGTACTTCCACCAGCCTCTCTTTATAGTTGGGTGGGGCCAGGCAACACAGTCTGGTGTGAGTGCGATATGTACACTTCTCGTCCTGGTCCATAGAAGCCTCTCTTCTGCCCCATGCCCCATTATCTTGCCTCTCAAAGGGTGGTCATTGGGCCAGCAGCCTCAGCATCATCCGAGAATTTGTAAGAAATGCAGAATCAGTCCCCCAGACCTCCTGGATCTGAATATGCATTTTATCAAGATCCCCAGGCAGTTTATTTATACATTAATGTGTAAGAATCTCACATCTTTTCTCTTTTCCCATCCACTAGCTGAGCACACAGAAACCCAAGGGCCTAGGGGAGGACAGAGACATAATAAAAGGAGTCTGGCTTCCAGTATGACCATGGGGTAGGCCACCTACCTACTAAGAACACCTTTTTGAAGTTTAAGTGAACATTGGGCATGAAACCATTGGGATTTTGAAGTTGAACTATTACCATCACTAGCAATATCATAATTATTTTTGCATGTCAGTAATAAAGGAACCCCTATTTCCTTCAAGCCCCTTAATTCAACAGGATCAGATGGGAAACAATAGCTACTGAATAAAATTGAAGATACTCTGAATGGAGGCATCTTTAAGAACAGGGTAGAAATAGAAAGAAGAAAACAAACAATGAATGGCCTCTGAGAATGAATCCTTGAGGAATAAAGAAGCAATTTGGACCCATTTGAACACTTTGTATCTTAGGTGGGTCAGAATTGGATTGTGTTAGGGTAATAAATCATGTTCTCCCTACCACCAACCTGATACCTGAGTATTGACTTCTGTAATGATATGTATTCTTCAGACTTTAGACTAGACGGAAAGGTTTCTGTTCTGGTGCAAGGCTCAGAGAGATAGACAAGATAATTAAAAATAAAATGGAAGAAGTGAAGTGCTGACTGCCCACCGTACCCCAACCAGCTTACCCCAAACGAGGGAAGAATGCACAGAAGTTTGCAGCAGAATCGAGACCTGCTCATGAACACCTTGGGGAGATTGAGGAAACAAGCAGTACTACATTGGGGACCCGTGGCAGAAAGTAGGAGAGTGACTTTCAGGGATGGGGTGGGGGCAAAAACTCAGCATCGACATCTGGCATGCTTGGCAGGAAGGAAGGGATACAGCATCATCGTGAAGGTCTCCTTCACCTGCAGCAGTGGGCTTCCACGAGATGTACAGAATGGGACAACATGAGTGACTGATCTTGTACTTGAGCACCCATTAGATGCCCAGGATTTCTCATCACAACTGGGGAGAGGCTCATGAGGGATAGGCAGAGGCTCTACAGTCAAGCACAGGTGGGAGTTTGGGGGCATAAGATTTAGATACTGAATTCATTTTCCCTTGCTGTCGCAACTAATTACCATAAAGTTATCGGCTTAATACAACATGCATTTATTGTCTTACAGTTTTGGAGGTCAGAAGTCTAAAATCAAGGTATTGGCAGGGCTGTGCTCTTTCTGGAACCTTCAGGGGAAAATTCATTCCCCTGCTTTTGCAGCTTCTAGAGGCCATCTGTATTCCTGGATTCATGGCCCCTCCATCTATCTTCTAAGTGCATCACTCCAACCTCTGGTGCCTTCATCACATTGCCTGTTACTGCCTTTGGCCCTATCTTTGGGCCCACCTGAATAATCCAGGATAATCTCCCCATCTCAAGATCCTCAACTTAATCACATCTGCAAAGCCCCTTTTACCATGTATGGTAGTATTGTCACAGGTTCTGGGATTAGGGTGTGGACCATTAGGAGTAGGGGGCTTGTACTCTGACCACCACAGACACATATGGTAACCTGCCCACATAGGTCCTCTCAAGCCAGAAAGGCCAGTGAAATATAAGGATGGCAGACCAACTCAGAAGCCAGTGGGCATACACTGCCCAAACTGCCAGGGCTCTTATATGACTGTGGAAGGCTCTTCACAGCCCCATATCCTGTTATCACCAGGGGACGATAGTGTAAAGAATAAAGCAAAATTGGGGGTCAGATCATTTGGCTCTCAGTTTGGCAAAAAAAAAAAAGGTAGGTGTAGACCTGCGGGGGGGGGGGGGGGGGGGGAACGACCTTTTAGCAGTGGGACCACATCACAGCCGCTGACCCAAGCATCATGGTTACATGTTGCTCCTCAGACATCACCAGCCAAGTGTGGCTGCTTTCGGGCCATCCTAGGTTGAGAAGACTAATGGTCTGGAGTAGAAACTTCCCCTGTGATTTAGTCACCTAATATCTGAACTCTCTTCTTCTATTTGGGGAACTCCCTGATTCATGAGGCAGAGCCCACCTTCCTCTCCTGAAACAGAAAAGGTCAGATGCCCCCTTCCCAGCCCTGCTCATAGCTGAGGCTCAGGTACATGGCCTAGGCTCCACCAAGCAGGGACACTCAACCCAATCTTTGAACTGAAAGTCAGTGATTTAATGAACCAGGCACTCAAGGAACTGAAGACTGTGAGAACTCCCTGCAGAGGGGGCAGCAATGGAGGAAGGTCCCACCAAGGTGCGAAGGAAGCAATCGCAGTGGATCTAGCAGCAAACCCAGCTTTCAGCCTCCTGTACTGAAAAGGACAGGCCTGGTGTAGAAAAACCCATATGTACAAGGACAGAGGAAGAAGGAATTCACTCAGCCAGGGTGGATAAGGATGTCTTTCAGGAGTTGGCGAAATTCAGCCGGAACTTGAAGAATGAACAGAAGCAAAACCTCCCCAGCCAGTGAGCATATAGTAAGTCCTGGCACAGAACTCTGAGCAGCTGTAGGAAGTCCAGCTCCTAGGGTCTCCCACTATCTGTGAAAGTCCCCAAGGCATGGCCCTCACTGCTACTTTATTGGTGCTAAGCCCCACAGCCTCACTGCCTCTTCAATGTATAGATCCCTGCGTATGGACCCTGTGATCATTCATGGTCTCCCACTGATTGGACAGATCCTTCTTAATGAGCAGGACAGTCTGCCCACTCTGGACATACACAGGAGCTCACTTGGGAACAAAAGAACTAATTTGGACCCAAAGTCAACAAGAGATGCTCTTCCTTATGAACGTGCATAGCTCTTTTTCTCCTCCTCCAACAGGGTACAGGTTCACCCAGCACCAATGCCCCCTTTAGTTCAGCTCTTACTGTCACTTGTCAACATCCTTCAGGGTGGATTTTCTCCTCCATCATTATCTTACACGTTTGGAAGTCAAAAGTCCTAAGTAGGTCTCATGGTCCTCAAATTGACAGGGCTGAAGTTCTTTCTGGAGACTCTGGAGGAGAATCCATTTTCTTGTCTTTTCCAACTTCTAGAGGCCACCTCCATCCCTTGGCTTGTGGCCCCTTCATCTGTTTTCAAAGCCAGCAGAACAGCACCTTCCAATCTCTCTCGCTTACTCTTCTGCCTCCCTCCTTTACTTATTAGAACCCTTGTGATTACACTGGGCCCAGCCAGATGGACCAGGGCAATCGCCTCATCAAAAGATCAGCTGATTAGCAAACTTAATTCCATCTTCAGGCTTAATTCTCCTTTGCCCTGTAACCTAACATATTCATGGGTTCTGGGGATTACGATGTGGACATCTCTGGGAGGCTATTATTCTGGCCATCACAGGGTAGTTGAGGGCTATAGGTGGGGAGGGGAAGAGTCTCCATATATAAGGTAGAGAGGTGGGGTTAGGATGTGGAGGACTCCAAAACCCCCAAACCCCCATGAAAGATGGGGGACTCTATTCTGTAAGAAGAGGGGTCTTTTGATAGTATGTCATGGGCAGTTTTGCATTTCAGAAGGATGTTGGACTGGACCCTGCAATGTGGGCTCCATCAGGCCCTTCCAGGTTGTAGGACACATCTGAATGTTTTCATGCTAACTCAACACAGGGCTCCATTTTTTTCTCTCCTAATGCCCCTTCACCAGGAATAAGTTTGGCCACATGAGATCAGGATGGATCAGTGGGTGCAAATAGATACTGGAAGGCATGGAGCTGAATGCCACACATTAGAGCTATCTGAGCCTTGCCCCTTTTCCACCCAGAACAAATTCCACAGAAGCGCACCTGCTGATAACTCGGGAGGGTCTTCCAAATGGAGGGAAGAGCATGTACAAAGGAACAGAAACAGGAAACCGAAGCATCCAGCAATGAAAGTCTAGATCTTAGGGGAGAGAGAGAGGGTTCCAGCCATCTACAGCCCCCTCTCCATCTAGCCCACATCACAGAGCTCTGGCTGCCTCATCCAGAGAAGAAGAAATCTGTATCTCTGGGTTGAGCACAGGCCTGCCGTTTTAGAGACGGTTCAGGAGCGGAAGCCGTGGCATACGCATACCATCAGCTCAGTGGGGCCCTCTTTGATCAACAGGTTGGCATAATTAATATCAGCCTGGGGCTGTCAGTTTCCTGGAGATCAAAAATGAGCCAGCCATTATGCCAAGATCAGTCAGAAACAAGAAAGAAGACTGTAAATACATTCTCCTCTCTTTTTTTTCTTTTTAAATCTGCTAACGTGATAAGGAACATAAAACAGCTTTAGTTTCCTCACAGTTATTATACATAGCACCGAAAACTGTGGAATTTAACCAGGAAGTACTCTCTGGCTGGCCATAAATTTTGCATTTTTTCCCCGGGTGCATAATGATGCCTTGATAAGCGCCCCATTATTGATGTGTCTGCAACACAGATCCCCGTTTTGGAGGCAAATCGCTTCTCTGTAGCAGATGGCGGCTATTGTGTTTACACATGAGCACCTCAGGATTGCATTTCCTCACGTCGGCAGTAAAAAGAAAGCCCTAATTGCGTTTTTAATAGCTTTGCACATTGTTCATTAAGATTACATGAATGTGCTCATGCGGCTGGCAGCTGAGGGCCCGGAGCGCCGGGAGCTCCGAGCGGCCCCTGCAGACAGGTGGCGTCGCCAGCTTCCAGCGCCAGGACCTACGGGAAGGAGACGGATGGCGGTGAGGCCCGAGTGCCACCAGCAGCCGAGGCAGCTGTGGTAGAGTGGAACGAGCCCTGGATTTGCAGTCAAGAAAATTGGATCTCAGTCCCACTCTTGTTGTTTCTTAGTTGTGTGACTTTGAGCAAGCCAATGAAAAGGCCCAGGACCTCAGTGTCTTCATTTATAAAATGGGATGATAAAACCTACACACCATAGTGATCTGTCTGTTTTCAGTGAAGAGTAAATGAAAAAACAATACTCGACTCAATAAACAATAATTTTATAAATAAATTGGCCGAGCTGTGGCTTGTAGCTGCCATATTGGACAATGCAGCTAGAGAATGTCTCCATCATTGCAGAAAGTTCTACCAGATAAGCACTGTCTAGAAGTTGTGCCTTGTTCATCAAAGCATAATTACCTCCAGGTGAGACCCAGGAGCTCCACTAATCCAAACTTACAAACTCCTGTGAGGGGAAGTGAGTGACCTACAAGAAGATACAGACTCAGGTTTCCTGACTCCTGTTTCAGTTTCCACTATGGATGCCTGAGTTGTACAGCCACAAGAGTGGTCCCCAGAGAATTATTTAGGAGGGAAAAATCCTATGCTGTCTCCAGGAGACAGAAGGGCCTTAGGTGTTACAAATGCCAGATGCCTTTCCGGAAAGCACACACACATAGAGGCATCTCACAGCCTCAGCTTTGAAATACATTTTGAGCCCCTGGCGTTGCTGGGCTGGGCTAATGCAGGATGCTTCTGATAGGCCCTGGGATGGACTGGCCTGTGTTGGAAACCTAGCTACACCTCTTCTCTCTGGACAACCTCGACCAATCCCTGAAATTCTCTGAACTTCAGTGTGTTTTTATTCAAAACAGCCAATAAATCCCATCTCCCATGATGGTCTTGAGGATTAAATGAAGTACTATCTATAAAGTGACTAGAAGAGGACCACGGCATGTAGGTCCTCAAAAACAGTGTGTCAGTATTTCACATACCCTCTGAGTTTTCAGTATGGTGGGGCCACTTGAATAGACTAATGAGGAAAATAGCAAGGAACCCACTGAGGAATGAATAAAAGTTGCTGCCCATCCCTACCCCTTACACCTGATCAGTAATCACGTTCTGGGGAAGCTTCTGTTTCATCAGATTAGCTGCTTCCTCTCCTCCCCATGGCTGTCGTTCCGATCCTTGCCATTTGTTTCATGGACTTTGGCAGCAGCTTCCTAACCACTCTAGTCCGGATTCTTTCACCACCCAATCCCACATCAAGCGGCACCATCTTTCTGAGGTGCAAAGTTGACCATGATGTGGCTTCCAGGGACTCCCCATTTCCTAGAAAATAAAGTCCACCGTCATTCATGGGGATAGTGTGAATTCTCCACACCTTGGCCCCCACCTCCCTGCCTTATATTTGGAGACTCTTCCCCTCACAGCCCTTATCCATGCTATCATAGGCAAAATAGCCTCCCAAAGATGCCCAAATCCTAATCCCCAGAACTTGTGAATATGTTAGGTTACATAACAAAGGAGAAGTAAGTAAGGTTGCTAATCAGCTGACCTTGAGTCTCTAGAAGCTGGGAAGAAGGGAGAGAGGGAGGGAGGGAGGCAGACATTATCCTGTTAGAGTCTCCAGAAAGGAGCACAGCCCTGCCAACATCTTGCTTTGTGGACTTCTGACGTCCAGAATGTAACATAATAAATTTGGGGCTGTTTTAAGCCACCAAATTTGTAATAATTTCCTAATCCTAATACACACCCAAACGTTCTATGCACTTCCCTGCCTTTGGGTTTTTGCTCAGGTGTTTCCCTTCCTGAAATCCACACCGATGACTCCAGCCACGTCCTTCATTAGATAACTTCACACTAACATGCCACTAACTATGGCTTTCACCAATGCCCAGAACACAGGTATCCCTGCATCACTGTTCCTTTATCTCTCTGTATCTACTCCTATCATGGCTATTTTGCACAAGGCCTAATTTAAAAGACAATAATGATTCAATTTTAGCTGCCTGATAGCAATAAAGGGGCAAGGAACACAAAACTGCCAAAAGACACAATGTACCATTAGGAAAATATATGTGGAAGAGAAACACATAGTGTTACCAGCATTACTATGAAAAATAATCATAATTAAGCCAATCATAAAAGTGACAATAAACCAATAGCCATAGTAATAAACATGTCTTTCAACATTATCCATATTATCTATGAAATCAATCTAATTATCATGTGGTGAAAAAAAGAGAAAATTTGCTTCTTGTCTAATATACCAGAAAATCTGGGGAGGGTTAATTACAGCTTAATGGATGCATACATCTATTTCTTAAAAATACATCCAGAAATTTCAAGGAATTGAACATTGTGAACATTGTATCAGTTTGTGTGAATAAATAAAAACTATTTTTGTAATCTTCCATTCAGACCTATAAGTTGGGAGTTAAGCACTTCATATGTACATTGGTCAAAGAGATTTTCCAAGAAACAGCTATCTGATAATCCACATAGGTATGGACAAAGTAGCTTAAAAATGGAATTAAACCCAGTGAGAGGATTTGAAGGAACTGCTAGAAGGAGCGCTATGCTAGGCCATGCTCAGGACAGCCAGGCAGGAGGTTCAGGTACACGTCTTTCCCCCAAAGGCCAGGAGCCTGAGACCCCTCCATCCCTCCCCGCTTCCTGAGGAAAAGATTAAAAGAAATGAGGAGGAGAGGGAGAAAAGAGAGAAGAGAAGTAAGAGGGAGAGAAGGGGCAGGAAGAAGGAAGTAAGAAAAGAAGGAAAAAGTAGAAGCCTACAAGGAAAAGAAGTGGATGAGGAGAGGAAGGGAGGAAGGGAGAGGAGCAGAGGAAGGGAAAGAGGGAAAAAGAGAGGTGGTGAAGCAAGAGAAATGAAGTACAGGCAAGGAAAAGGACACAGAGCAGGAAGGAGAGAAGAGAAGAAAATTTGTGGAGACCAAGAAAGTAGAATAAAATCCAACCCACACACAAGACTTTAAGAACCTCTCAGATCCACCCTCACTCCAAAACCCAAAACACCCTATACCCAACATTGTCTTTTTGGTCCTTGCAATAATCTTCCCATGAACACAGACCTGGTCAACACTGCAGGAACACCAGGGACCTATGCTCTCCCACTTTGTAACTTCATAACTTGCCTCCCTGGACATCTCAGCATAACATCTCAGGATCCCAAGAATATTAGTCAGCCAAAGGGGTGCTGATGCAAAGTACCAGAACCCTGTTGGCTTTTATAAAGGGTATTTATTTAGGTCACAAGCCCCTAAAGAGTCCAACTCAAGGTACCATAAGAGTAATTTCTCACCCAAAGTCTGTTGCCACATGTTGAAGCACGATGGCAGACAACACCTGCAAGGGTTCAGGCTTCTTTCTTGCTTATAAGGCTCTGTGGTCCCAGCTTCTTCCCATCTCAGCTCTAGGCTGGCATAGGGCTCATCTCTCTTCCTGGGGCTCATCTCTTTCTGGTTTAGCTGCTCTGTTCTCTTCGCAAGGTAAACCATCAGGCTCATCCTTCTTTCCAGGTCACAGGATCCTCTGGGTGTCTTTTCTGTGTCTAATGAGCTCTCTCTCTTACTCTGCTGTGTATTTTCTGTGTGAATGCCTGCTCAACAAGGGGGCGGGAACCCAACTGTGCACACTCTAATGATATGATCAAATCAAAACCCTGATCTTAACAAAATGTAACCAAAGGCATCTCAGCTGAATCTGATAAATCAAAGGGTACCGTACCCAGAGGAAAAGTCCAGTTTACAAACGTAATCAATATCTCTTTTTTGGAATTCATAAATAATATCAAACTGCCACATCAGGAAAGGAAACATCAATGGTATTGTAGGAAAAACTATGGAACCCAAAACATGACAAAATGAGAGCTTGGCTACACGAATTGTGAAACCTAAGGCCTTGTCCAATTTGCTCTGTGATGTTGGAAGCATCACATGATTTTTTTGTCAAGGTCCAGACAGAATCAAAGGGCAGAGAGAAGGCCACTCCCACTCCTGACCCTTGCTCTGCACCCTTTCTAGTCACATGGTACCTCTAAGGTCCTTCCACCTATAGAAACCAATGAATACAAGACTTTATGGGTCCACAACTAATTAGTGGTGAGTTCAGAGCCAGGACTGGCTTGGATTTTCTATCTAGGCTCCTTCTGGAGAGGGGGTAGAAGGGGACTTTTCCCTTCATTAGATCTTGTTCCTGGAATAATACACTATTTTTGTATACTTCCAAGAATTCTTGTCCCTGCCTTGTCAAGCGTGCTCTCGACAATACTAACAGCAGCAAACTTATACTGTCACATTTCACTTATATTAGTCCATTTAATGCCATAAATCCTGTGAGCCAGGCACTTGAACTGGGTTGAATAGTGTCTCCTAAGGATTCACGTCCACCCAGAAGCTCAGAACGTGACTTTATTTGGGAAAAGGGTCTTTGTATAAGTAACCAGTGAAGATGAGGTCATATTGAATGAGGGTGTGCCTTAAATCAAGGACTGGAGGGAAAACAGAGACTCAGACAAACACCAGGAAGAAGGCTGGAGATGAAGACAGAGATTGGAGTGATGCAGTTGCAAGTCCCGGAATGCCAAGGATTACCAGGAACCCCCAGAAGCTGAAGAGGCAAGGAAGGCTCCTCTACTAGAACCTTCAGAGAGCATGCCACACTGCCGACACCCTGATTTCAGACTTCTGGCCTCCAGAACTGTGAGAGAATAGATTCCCATTGTTTTAAACCACCCAGAAATGTGGGACTTATGGCAGTCCTAGGAAACTATTATCATCTTCTTCTGACAAATGAGAAAACAGAGGCACAGAGAGGCTAATTAACTTTCCCAAGGCCAAACAGCTAGTGGCAGGGCCAGGATTCAAACACATGCAATTCCAATCATTATTTAGCGCTTAGGCTCCACCCCATGAGGGCTTGCTGAATTTGGTATTGGACAGTGATCATAAACTCCCTGGGTTTAACTGGCCTTGTCCTGGGGGAACTAGGGCAGATGGAGAGAGAGGCAAAGAGTGGGAAGAAGGAACAAAAGTGAAATCAATTGTCAAGCCACTGCCATCTTAAGAGTAAAGAGAACAACAAGGGAGTGGGTGTAGCTCAGTGGTTGAGCATCTGCTTCACATGTACAAGGTCCCAGGTTCAATTCCTGGTATTTCCTAAAAAGAAAAGTAATAATAAAACTGCAGTCTCAATTTTTAAAAAAGAGTAAAGAGAACAACAGGGCTGCTGGGAACAATATCAGACCCCAAATTGTTCTTGACATTCATTGGGCTGAGTTCTTTGCTTCTGCAACTTTAAATTGAAATGACATGGAACTAAAGTATATTTTTTTAAATCTCCAAACTCTTCACACATCCGTTGGCATGATAATATTTTGATTAGTTACATTTATGCTCCAATTACACTCACAGAATGTTCAACTGTGTCTTATATATAGCATGTTTGCCATGCTTCATAGAAAATACTGGATTATTACCTCGTATATTTGCAATGGGAAAAGCCACAAAAGGAAAGTGGGGAAAAAAAGGAAAATGAAGAGATGACTAAGCCAGTTAAAATAGTGCTGTCTTGCCTTCACATTACTAAATTGGGTCATTGCTATTATTTCCCAAGCTTCAAAATACCAGACCTTGGAAAAATGTAAAGTAATAATGTGTACCTTTCCCCTCACCTGATGCTTTTATCTCCCCAGCAACTGGCTCTGAAAACAACCTGACCATGCAGCCAGTTAGTGGCAAGGTCAACGAGAAAGGTTTGTCTATTTGTGCTTTTTTCCTGGGAAGAGTGTCCATCTATTTCTCAAAGAACTCCAAAACCCTGTGCAGTAAATAAATAAATAAATAAATAAAATCTAAACTGAGACCTAAAGACAGCAGGAAAAGCGAGAAGGCAAAGAATGTTCCCCACAGAGGAAAGAGCCTATTTCATGTCCAAGAATCAGGACAGGAAGAGGAGCCAGAAGTACTTGGGGATACACAGCAAGTGCTTTAGAGACCATCTCCTCAACTTCCCACCTCTCATTTTGTAGGCGAGGAATTTGATATTTCAAGAGGTGCAGTAACTTGCCCAAAGTCATACAGCCACAAGGTGGTTGTACGAGGATTCAAATCAGGTGTGTCACAGCCATGCCCTGCAAAAGCAACCATTCCCACACTGTAACACGCATCAGAATCAAATGGAAAACTTGTTAAAAGTTTCCTGGGTCCCAATCCCCCATAGTTTGGGGTGTGGTTCAAGAATTTGCATGTCTAACAAGTCTCCAAGTAAGACTAATACTGCTGGTCCAGGGACCACACTTTGCAAATCACCAGACTAGCTGGCCTCCAGTTGCCCAACCCTGATTGGCCAAGGGTTCATTGTCTTGGGCCAATCAACAAGCCGAGAGGTGTTAACCTGCTGGGAGAGGCTCCCTTTGACCCTGGCCATGCCATGCCCATGTCTCTCAAGGGTAGGACGTTTCTAGCCATAGACCCTCAGATGTGAAGGCTACCTACTGCCCAACCCCAGTAAGTCCCGTCTTGTGGCATGAGCGGTCCCCCTTCCATCATTGCCCATCACCAAGAATATCACTAAACACTTATTGACTTACCCAAATGTATTAGGGTTTACATAGAAAATAGCACAATAATTATTCCTCCTCTTTTACCATCCTCTAAGGAGTGACAAGAATTTGACAGCTGTTATCCAATTACTACTGACAGCTTTTTTTTTAACATAAAGGTAGTTCTTTCATCTAAGATGGAAAAACCATTTCTTTTTATGAGGTGAGATTGAGGGCAAAAAGGAGACAAATAACTTGACCAACATCCCTAAGGTCTTTTCTCACCTTCTTTCTCTCATTGGGTCAGTGGAATCATTCAGGATATGAGCATGGGCTATGGAGTCCAACTGCCAGATCTAACCCCAGCTCTGTCAGCTGCAGGCTGTGTAACCTTGAGCAAGTTACTTAACCTCTCTGAGCCTCGGTTTCTTCATCTGTAAAATGGGGGTGATGAAGATAATAGGTGCATCTTAGATTTGTTGTGAAAATCAAATGTGATCATATATGTTAAATCCTTAGATCCTTCCATATGCAAGGTTTATGTAAGTCTTAGCTAAAGCAGCATCCCTTCTATATTAGAGAATGAGACCCTACAAACCAGCAGGGGAAGGCAGATCCCCATCTCACAGTCCATTCAGTCAGTAGTTCCAGGAGGCACCAGGAAGCCATGGTTTCCACAGATGATCCCGAGGAGCACAGT